>NC_045777.1:3793928-4128214 GCF_008692025.1 Phocoena sinus | reverse complement strand
TCTCAACCACTGCGCCACCAGGGAAGCCCCTCACTGGCTCTTTACGGGAAAGTTTGCCAACACACCTCATAGAATCATTCAGAACTGTGATGATTTATATGTACTTTAATATTCACCAATGACAGTGGACTGGCAAGTTAATTAATTTTGCTTCTCTTTGCTTTTCTACACTCAAATTATGTGTTTATTTTAGAACTTGTGGCTGATCAGTGCTCAAAAGCAAATAAGAAAACTCGTTCCTCAGAACTAAAAACTCTGCAAGTTACTTTCATAAAAATAAATGAGGCAGAGAATAAATAAGACATACGATGGATAATATAAATAATGAGATACTAATTCCGAGCTGAAGACTACCCTAAGGCTGCTAAGATGATGTTACTTGTAGGAAATGATTAAACTCCCTTGCAATGGATCCACCCTCTCCTTTGTGAAATAAACGTTCCCCATCAAAGGCATAATGACAGTTTTAATTTAAAGCTCGAGAAGTCCTATATGAGGGAGATACGGGCTTGGATTCTCTTGCTTTGTTGTTGTTGTTTAGTAGCTTCTATAGGCGCATACTACCAATTTTTGAACTTGGGATGCAACTGTAAATAAGTATATAATAAATATTCTCTAAAATATAAGATATTGATCAAAGCGTTAAGGTGAAAATAATCTCAACGATCAAAACATAATTTAAAAATTAGAGATGGATTGCTTGGTGCATTGCAGCAGGTGAATAGAATACTCTGGAATGGCCTATGGTCCCTGGTCAAGAGGACCACCAGGGGGCGCCTCATTTCTAAGATTTCCCCAGGGGCTGTCCTAGTTGGTTAAGATTCCTGGTTTCAGGACCCAACTCGGAATCTTTAGGGAGACTGTGAGACTGACTAATCAACTCTGAAGCACTCAGTTCCTTCTCAAGTCTGGTCCTCAAATACTCCAATGGATCCTTGAAGGACAATGGGATGGTTATGTCCCTGAGATTTGGGACCCTGTATTTTAATTGATGTAGGCTTCAACCGACACAGTCTTTAAAAACATACGGTCAAGTGGAGCCCCAGGTCTTCTTCACACAAATTGTGCTTAGGTTCAGGTTTATCCTACGAGGAACTGTTTGTGGAAAACAGGACAATGTATTTTGGAGGTCGGGGGCCCTAGATGGGCTTTGCCTCACACATATAGTATGTGACTTTGAGTAAATTACTTGCTCTCCTTGGGGCTTCAGTTCTCCTATTTGCTACTTTGTACCACTGTTATGAGGATGAGATGAGATAACGCCTGTCAAATGTCCAGCATGTAATGGGCACTTCATGCCATTCACCAACATGCCGTTATCCTTTAACTGTATTAAAAAAAAAAAAAAAGAAAGCTAGGTTTTTACACACACTCCTGTTAAATTTCTTAATTTTGGTCCAGCTTTCACTTGTGAAAATCCTTCCGACTCTTGACTTGTTTTGTTCATCAAAGGATAAGCGTTTCTTTCCGTTCCTGGGCTACTTCCAGCTTGGATACACACTTCTTTTGAGTCTTCATCTTAGTTGAACAGAGAGGGTCAAGCAGAGCCCAGGGGTATAACAAAGGCACTCCTTCCAAGTTGACAGCAATCTACTGGTTGACGATTCTTGGGGGAAACCCTTCTTGAGGGATTCTAATTTTCCCAAGCCAAGGTCATGTGCAATTATAACAATGGCCGTCACTTGAGATCTCCACCTGGCCCTGCCCCTGGAGCCTACTCTTCCCTGGTCTTCTTGCTTTCTTGTTGGATGCCTGTCAGTTAAACCAGCCTTGGTGGCCCCTGGTGTTTCCCCAATTTCTTAGGCCCTAGGTGGCTCAGTTCTGGGACAGTCTTGCACTGTTCTTACTGCTTCAAAGATTGGAGACTGGGGACCATTGTTTTTGCCTCTCATCTCACTTCTCTTGAGGTGCATGTCCAGTGTTGGGGATTGGCTTTCTTCCCAGCAGTAGATACATTTCTCTCCACCCACCTTGGACAATCTGGCTTTGGAGTGCTCACAGAGCTTTTTGACTGCCTGACAGTAGATACAGTTTTTATTTTTAAAGTTCTTTAGTTCCTCCTATTGTGTTACTTGCAACGCATTCTCAGGGGTCAGCTCCAAGGGCATTTGAGGGGTGCTGCCTAGGACCACAACAATTGCAGTTTAAGTCACAACTTGGATGCCTGGTCAGTGCAGAAGAATGCAGAGCCTTCCTAGCTTGGAGACAATGCCTTGCCTTGTGAGTTTCACAGACACAGTAAGCTGTTGGAGCATCCTCTTTTTTTTTTTTTTTTGCGGTACGCGGCCCTCTCACTGTTGTGGCCTCTCCCGTTGCGGAGCACAGGCTCTGGACGCGCAGGCTCAGCGGCCATGGCTCACGGGCCTAGCCGCCCCGCAGCATGTGGGATCTTCCCGGACCGGGGCACGAACCCGCGTCCCCCGCATCGGCAGGCGGACTCTCAACCACTGCGCCACCAGGGAAGCCCAGTTGTTTTTCATTTATTCTGGATACTAGACTTTTATCAGATATATGATTTGCAAATATTTCCTTACATTCTGTAGGTTGCCTTTTCACTTTCTTGAGAGCATCCTAATTACTTCCCCCCTTTTTAAGAGTCAGATTTATCGAGGTAGAATTTACATACAATAAAATTGACCCTTCAGCAGTGTTCAGTGCCAGGACTTTTGACAAATGTTTACAGCCAGCACCACTATCAAGATGGAGCATTTTTATCCCCACAGCAAGTTTCTCCTGTGCCCTTTCAGAGTTAATTCCCGCCTGATGCTAATTACTTGTTAACTTTCGTCATTATACCACAAACTTTAGCTTCCTGAAAAATTACCATGGAACATCGAACAAGACAATGTTAGATAAATGACGCATGATTGTATTATTTGTACCGACACCATTTAATTTGTGGAATACTGACATTTTATATTTTTAATTTTCTCTTCCCTGCCACCCTGCTGCAAGGGTAACACTTGTTTCGGTTGTGTAGACTTGGAATGCCAGGAGGAAGCATTGGAACTCAGCTTCTCTCCTCCTGGTGATTCACCAAGAAGACTCACTCTGGTAGGAACGCAGAGGTAAATTCCACCGCGAAATACATGCCATCCAAATTACTCCACACGCAATCTAAAAAGATTCAAAATAAAGGCTGAAATATTTCTTTAGTAATGTTCTTTTCTAAGAGCAAAAGAGGACTGATGATTTTCTGGTTTCTCAAGAGATATAGAAAACTTATTTAAAAAATAACTGAAATTTTCACACTAGCATGAACTTGTTTTGACACCTGTCAATGCTTTTGGACGCCTACCCTCAACCCTGAAGTTCCATATTCTTCCCTGGAGTTTTCTAATTCCTTGCTGAAACTGTCCTAGAGATGTCTTGTGCCATCTCTACACTGCTGAGGGGCCTCAGTCATTATCTGTGCCCTTTATTTGAGCTGGGTTGAGTAAGTCTAGATTTTTGAAACTCAAACAGCCTGATCGAAATAGAATTCATACAAAGAGTGACGTTTCAGAGAAGTTTCAGGCCTAAAGGAGAAAGGAGAAACTTGGGATGCTTGTAAGGTTATCAGGACACAGTTGGGCACATGACAGGGAGAACCTTCTCCAAATCCTACAGTGAGAAGCTACTGTTCTGTGGTGGTAAAATTCTTAACAGAACCGATCCCTTGAGACTCAAGCCCAGGGCTTTTAAGTCTCTGAGTAGCGAGAATAAAATGACCAGCAGCACACACTATGATTCTGCAGGTGGGCACTTGGGTCTCGGCATTTACATCATTTACCACTTCGTATTGAAGTGATCTGTGTTCCTATTGAAAAGATCTGTCATCTCTTCCTGGGCAGGGGTCAGTTTTATTTGTATTTGTATCCCTAGTGTCTCTGTAACTTAACAGAGGGGTCACTCAGCTGTGCCGTCCCAAGGACTCAGCTGTGCCGTCTTCTGTAGTTAGGATGGTGTCCAAACATGAGATGCTCAGCTGTACCTTTTCAGGGCTCTTTCTACCTTTGCCACCCTTCCTTAACAACCCTGCCACTTCTTAAGATACCTTCATTTAAATTACATTCCAAGCATCTTTGAACTAGGCCAATGGATAATTAGTGCTGAAGTCCAAAATGTTCAGGTAAATAAAGAAGAAGTTAAAAGTTAGTTATTTCTAGATGCAAGGCATGATAATGGATTGGATACTGGGCCAGAAAAGAGTTGCTCTGAACGACACTGTTGAGACAGTTGGTGGAGCTGGAACACGGAGCAGCAGTCATTATTCATCTGCCCTGTGATTCCACCTTTCCTTTCATGCCCCCGCCACCGCCACCGTTCTAACTGTAGATTAGGTAAGAGTATTATTATCAATGTAAAATTTCTTGGATGTGATAACTGTATTGTCATTACATTAGAGAAGGCTTCAGATGCACACTGAGGTATTTAGGGATGAAAGGACATGATGTATGCAGTCTAATCTCAAAGGGTTCAGCCAGAGAGAGAACGATAAAGTAAATGCTGCAAAATGCTATCAGTCCATGAATCTGCGCAAAGGATAGCGGGAACTCTTTGTACTATTTTTGTGACTTTTATGTAGCTTTAAAATTATTTCCAAATAAAAAGTTAATATAAGGTAGTCATTTCTAAGACCATTAAACCTTTTCTTTGATGCACTGTGAACAAAAGGCACAGGCCACAGATATCCAGGACTTAGCAGTTGAAGCAATACCTCTTTATCCGTCCACTTCTCATTCCTCCTCCTCCTTTATCCGCCCCCCCCCCCCAATTGTAACTTGCTTTTGTTATCTAAATGTGGACAAGCCCTGAGGCCCCTTTGTTTGCTGTTCCTTTCTCTACACTGTCTGGGTGCTCTCAACTGTGCCCCTGGCTTCTCTGGCGGCATTCAATACTATTGAATGGTATTGTGAAGGGTGTTAAGGAGACTTGCAGATGTTCCATTTATGGTAGCATAGATAAGGCAAGTGCCCACAGGGTGGTTCTGATCCGGGTTTTAAAGGAACTGTGGATACTAAATGAAAATGGAGATCTTCACATCACTGCCTACTCACCACACAGAGCAGGCTGGTTTTGGTTTTTATCACCATTCAAATCAATTGCCCTTGGTAGGGTCACCAAGAACTTCTAATTGGAAATCCAACAGACAGGTTTCAAACTTTGTCACACTGACCTCTTTGGAAGCTGTGTGGTCTAGGATAAGAGGAATAGCAACAATTATACAGAGCGTATTATGGCAGGCTCTGTTCTAGGCACTTGTGTAATACTTGCTAATTTAATTCTCTCAACAGTCCTCGCTGGATATTATCATCTGTCTTAGTCCATTTGGGCTGCTATAACAAAGTACCACAAACTGGGTGGGTCATAAACAACAGAAATTTACTACTCACAGTTCTAGAAGCT
Source organism: Phocoena sinus (assembly GCF_008692025.1). Classification (NCBI taxonomy): domain Eukaryota; kingdom Metazoa; phylum Chordata; class Mammalia; order Artiodactyla; family Phocoenidae; genus Phocoena; species Phocoena sinus. Next base: position 4,122,826 of record NC_045777.1, on the reverse strand, counting down.
GGGAAGTTCCAGATCAAGGTACCAGCATGGTTGGGGTCTGCTGAAGGCCCTCCCCTCAGTTGCAGACTGCCAGCTTCTCACTGTGTCCTCAGACGGTGGAAGGGGACAAGGGGGCTCTCTGGAACCTCTTTTATAAGGGCACTAAACCTATTTCTGAGACTCTACCTTAATGAGCTAATCACTCCCAAAGGCCCCACCTCCTAATACCATCACCTTAGGGGTTAGGTTTCAACATATGAATTTTGCGGGGACACATTCAGACCATAATATTATCATTCCCATTTTACAGCAAGAAATTAAGGGACAGAGACAAAAAGTCACTGGCCGAATTTAGTAAGTGCTGGTGCCAGGACTGAAGTCTAGGAATCTGTGCACTTACCCACATTATACCCCACATAAAGTGCTTTTCAAGGTCCCTGGTATTCAGCCAGTGCCCAATACACCTTAGCTCTCATGGCTATTATTAGCTCTCTGGACTGGAAGGTCTGGGCCTGACGGTCTAGAGCTGTGCTTTCCAACACCATCCCAGAGCCCCATGTGGCCACTGAGCCCTTGACATGTAACCAGTGCAAACTGAGATGTAGTTTAAGTGTAAAATACACGTCAGATTGAAGATTTCACACACACACACACACACACACACAGGCTATAAACTATCTTGATAATTAAAAAATAGTTTGGATATAGTGGCATAAGTACGTTATTAAAATTAGTTTCACATTTAAATTTTCACTTAAAAATGTATTTACTAGAAAATCTAAAATTACATACGTGGCTTGTGTGGCGTTTCTATTGCTCAGTGTCTGCCTAGGGACTGGAAGGAAAGCATGAAGCCGGAGCTTCCACGGGAAGAAACACGATGCCCTTTGGGATTATCAGCTGGTGGATGGTGGTGAGCAGAAAAGTTGGAAGCAGCTTTGGGGCAAGAGACCCCAGGACCTGCACAACTGCCAGTACAAACACGCATCGCCTGCCCTAGCCAGAGAGTGAGGGCCGCAGAGGAAGGAGGCTGCACAGAAGCTTTCTGCTTTCAGTGGAATTGCTTCAAATTCTGGGTGAGCAGACGTGGTCCAAGTACTGCTGCCATCAGAGACTGAAGGGAGTGAGCAGGCGGCCACGTTGCCGTCTTCTTCGCTTGTTGGAGGCTCCTTCCGGCCTCGGCGGAAGTCCCGCCCCCTTCGAGTGAGGTCCCGTAACTGTCACCGCGAACGCATGGCTGCTGCTGCCTCTGGTGGATTTTTCTGGAAACCCTGATTTTTCCGGGAACCTTGTAGTTTTCAGAGAAAGGGTTGCCTCACAATTTACCTGCTGGTCTAATAGTTTCTCCTCCTCTTCCGGGTCTAGAGGTGAAGGGAGGGTCAGGGACTCCCATCACTTGCCGTAGACTCCTTCTGAAGCGTCTCCGCCTGGCTCTGCCCCGTGAACGCCTCCAAAGCCATCTCTCCAAAACTGATCTCAGAAGCCATCCCTGGAACCTGCCTCCCTGGTGTGCTGGCCCTAGTAAATCCTTCCACTGCTCCTCCCGCCAAAGCCTGGGCATCACCTTGGCGAATCCGCCTTCTTCAGTCTGCTCGTCCAATCAGTCCGCAAGTTCTGTGCACTCTGCCTTGTAGATCTATTTGGAACCTATCCCGTGGTGGCCCCCCATCCCAGTGGAGGACACCTGAATGACTGGCAGGGCCTGGAAGGGTCTTCAGGGGTCTTCCCGTTTCAGTTTGCCCTGTGCGCCTTCATCCAACCTTGTACTCTAGTGGGTGTTCTTTCTACAGCACCTGATAGTGTCACATGACATTGTTTCCATAAAGTTCTAGCTTCCACGTGTGGCTGGCTGGCAGGCCTTTAATCAGTTGGCTTCTCCTTGACTCTTCAGTCTCTTTGCTTATGCTTCTCCCTCTCCCACTTTACAATTCAGCCGTCTAAGTCTTCTTGCTTTTCTGCCCCCAATCCCCCCTCCATCAATACTATCTCTGTACCCCACCCCACCCCTCCACTGCAAGAATTTTGCCTTGCAGCCTCGCTCTCTGTTCAGGTCTCAGTTTAACTATCCTTAACTCATCCTGTCTACTTTTCCCCCATAAGAGCACTTTGCACCCGGCTTTATAGGCTGAGTTTGAGCATGGCCTGCTCTTGATCTCTGTTTGCATATCCAGACGCAGCAAAGTGCCAAGGAGATAGCAGTTGCACATAAGTATTTGTCACATAAATGCGTGGGTTCAACACAGCTGACTATCGCCAGAGGGCAGCTGACATTCAGGTCAAGAGGTCTTTAAAGCCTGTGTAGCTATCAACACTCAGGTTGGCCTGATTTCCAACTTTATAAGTACAACTGCCAAGGTCAAGGGCGTGAGCCTGCTAACATCCAGACTCCTCCTTTCTTGGGCAGCTGATGAAATGTTCATCTCCTCGATCCTCAGGGTTGTTATTTGCTCCCTCTTCGCTTATTTTTTTGAGGGTGGCCAGGCTAAGAGGTGAGAGGCTGGGGAGAAATTGTTTCTGCTTAGCTGTGGAGAGTGAAGTAACTTCAACATTGTTAACTATTTAATACTTTTTATCAGCTTACTCTTTTCAAGTATTGGTCCCAAATTAAATCTGAGTCGTTTTGGGGACTGGGAATATCCTTCTGAATTACTGGATGTGGCTGGGAAATGTGTTTCTCAAGGAGCCCCTTGTAAATTTCCACGAGTTGCTGTTATCCTAAAGTCACATGAAGGCAGTAATCCATCAGAGTTACCCCAGGTGCATGAGGAAGGAATGTCTAGAATCTAATTTTATCTCTAACTCTATAAACAGCCAAGTGCACCATTTATTATTTTACATAAATCAATCCTGAGACCAAATTCTCCTTTAAATGTGTCCTTCAATCTTTTCCAATACTGCTTAAAAAGGCTCCGTAGCTTGAAATAGTTCTGTGGCCTCTGCATTTGGGGAAGAAGAAGGGGCTGGAGGAAGGAGAGAAGAGGAGGGTCTTGAGAGGCAAGAGGAGACCCCTCTCCAGCAAAATTGCCCGACAAGGCTTTGGCCCCATGAGCCAGAACACCTGGAGAAAAAGCAAAGTATCAAGTCCATGGCTGGCCTGTTCTCAGCTTGGCCAGATGCCTTGTTCTATTCTCATTGAAAATATCTTTTGGAAAATAGGAAATTGTAGGTCCGCATTAGTCATCATTAGGAAAACTTGTACAGGAATTTGCTCTCTAGTGACTTGACTTGGAGAGTAGCTGGTATCCATGGGTCCTTAAATAAATGTTCATGAGAGATCAGGACTCTGATGAAGATTGATGCTAAATGGGCCATATGCTTCCTGTGGCTCTAATGGAAATAACACTGCATTTAGCATAATGGCAATATGGAAAATCCGCTTCCTTCTCCCAGCCATATTTTTACTAATATAATATTATAATATGATTCTCTCTTGTTTATCCCGTTATTTTTTATAGTTAAAATTTTAATTTGGTGTTTAAATGTAATTTGAGTACTGCCTAGAGCTCTCCAGAGGCAAGGGATATCAATTCTACGGAACGGAATTATTGTAATTTTCACATGGTGTTGGATGGCAACTAGGGATGTATGCTGCCTCATGACTGGGTATCTGTAAGCTCCTACCATCACCTTCAAAAGCACCATCATGGGCAAATGAGAAACCGATAAAAATAAACGGTTCTTTCCTTCCAAATTCAGTTACCAGAGTGGAAAATCAACTTGTTATCTTTTCTTGCCATACTTTATAGGATGAAATTCTAGTCTTTAAAACATATTTAGGAGTAAATAGCCTGGTTTCTTCTTTCTATTCAGTTAGGGGCTCAATTTCTGGGCAGGTAAGTCAACTGTAAAACTTAATCCTTTCCTGTCTGATTTCAGATGCTGTGATTGGGGACAGATTATATTCTTGTTGTTGTTTTCACTTATTTGTCATTCTCAGTCCGGTGAATTCTCCTCTAACTTCAGTCTAGAGTTAATTTACATTCCCAGTGTTGGACATCCTTGGATGAGATCAGAAATGGCAAATAATTTTGAGAACTTTGTGCTCATATGGTTATAAGCGTTTGCTTGTTGGATGTTTTTGGCTTTGGTTCAGGTGTAAGCTGATACTGGTTTTTGAAATGAAACAAGAAATCCCAGGGAAAAGTCAGCAATATAGAAACCAGTTACTCCATGAGCATTAATTGAGCGTCTCATTTGTACCAGGCCCTATCCTGGCAATAAAGTTACAGAGAGGAGTAACACAAGACCCCTGCCTGCAAAGAGCTTCCTGTCATGTAGGGAGCTCAGGAAGGTAAACCAGCGATTACCCTGCATTACTGTGCTGGCCATGGTGGTTGGTGGTATGGGAGACCAGTTACCTCTGTGGGTAACAGTGGGTACCAGAGCCAGATCTGTAGGTTCAAATCTTGGTTGTATCATTTAATTTCTCTGTGGTCCTGCGCATGTGATTTAACCTCTCTGAGCCTCAATTTCTTCATCTGTAAAATGGAGGATGTTCACAGTTCCACTTTCATTGTGAGGATTAACTGAGTTATAAAGTACTTAGCCCAATGCTCAATGCATTGTCTCTGTTCAGAAAATCTTTTTTTAAAAAAACGTTTATTTTATATTGGAGTAGAGTTGATTTACGATGTTGTGTTGGTTTCAGGTGTACAGCAAAGTGATTTAGTTGTGCATATACATGTATCTATTCTTTTTCAGCTCAGAAAATCTTGGCTGGTATTTTTGTTATTACTAGTATATTCAAGGTGCTATGGGAGATAGAAGGGGATGGATTGAACTCTGAGGTTTCGTAGAGGTGATGATGTCTGAAAAGTATCTTAAGGGATGAGTAGGAGTTTTCCAAGAGAGTCAGGAAGCGCTTTCTAGGCAGAGGAAATGGCATTCCAACTGTCATGCTAATGTTTGGGAGCTACATGTTTAAGAGGAATCAACATGTAATGAGTATATGTTCTGTGCCAGGCACACTTCCAGGTACTGGAGATTCAGTGGTGCAAATAGACCTGGTGTCTGCTGTCATAGCATTTATATTCTGTTGGGAAAGAGAGTCAATAAACAAATAAATACAGACATCTATGAGACAGTTTTAGGTAGTGATACATACTATTTGCAAAACTTCTCTTTAGGAGCCCGCTTTAATAAAGTCAGGAGGCAGAGAGCTTACTGAGTGAAAGAGTCCCCCAAGGGACAAAAGAGTCCCTTATCAGAAGTGAGAATCAAAAGAGACTGCTATGAACAATTAGATGCCAAGAAAAAAAGGGGTAGCCTGGAAGAAATGGATAAATTCCTAGAAACATAAAACATGCCAAGACTGAATCATGAAGAAATAGAAAATCTGAACAGGCTAATAACGACTAAGGACCTTAAATGAGTAATCAAAAGTCTCCCAACAAAGAAAAGCCCAGGGCCAGTTGGTTTTGCTGGTGAATTCTACCAAACATTTAGAGAAGAATTAATGCCAATCCTTCTCAAACTCTTCCAAAAATGAGAGTGGAGGGAAGACTCTTAAATTTTTTTTTTTATGAGGCTAGCATTGCTCTGATAACAAAGCCAGATCAGGACACAACAAGAAAAGGAAACAGCAGGCCAATGTCCCTGATGAATAATAGAGGCAAAAGTTCTCAACAAAATGCTGGCAAACTGCATTCAACACAACATTAAAAGGATCATCCGCCATGATCAAATGGGATTTATCCCTGGGATGGGATAAATGCATTTGTAAATCCCAGCATTCATTGCAGCGTTATTCACAATAGCCAAGGTATGGAAACAACCTAAGTGTGTGCTGTTGAGTGAATGGACAAAGAAAACGTGATATATGTATATGTATGTGTATATATGTATATGTATGTGTATATATGTATATGTATGTGTATATATGTATATGTATGTGTATATATGTATGTGTATGTGTATATATGTATGTGTATATATGTATGTGTATGTATGTATATGTATGTGTATATATGTATATGTATATATGTATGTGTATATATGTATGTGTATATATGTATGTGTATGTATGTATGTGTATGTATGTATGTGTATGTGTATATATGTATGTGTATATATGTATGTGTATATATGTATGTGTATGTGTATGTATGTATGTGTATGTGTATATATGTATGTGTATGTGTGTATATGTATGTGTATATATGTATGTGTATGTGTATATATGTATATGTATGTGTATATATGTATATGTATGTGTATATATGTATATGTATATATATATATATATATATATATATATATATATATACGCACACACATATATACATACACACACACACGAATATTACTCAGCCATAAAAAGAAGGAAATCCTATCATTTGTTACAAGGTGAACGTAACTTTAGGGCATGATGCTAAGTGAAATAAATCAGACACAGAGAGACAAATACTGTATGATTTCACTTATCTGTGGAATGTAGAAAAGTCAGACTCATAGAAACAAAGAGTAGATTGGTGGTTGCCAGGGGCGCAGGGTGGGGGAAATGGAGAAATGCTAGTTAAGGGTTCCAAACATCTAGTTATAAGATGAATAAGTTCTGGGCATCTAATGTAGAGCGGGGTGGCTACAGTTGACAACACTGTATTGTATGCCTGAAAGTTGCCAAGAGAGTAGATCTTAAATGTTCTCACCACGCACGTAAAAAAAGGTAACTATGTATGGTGATGGGTCTGTTAACTCATTTATTGTGGTGATTATTTTATAATATCAAGTCCTCACGTTATACACCTTAAACTTACACAGTGCTTTTTAAAAAATTTTATTGAAGTCTAGTTGATTTACAATGTCGTGTTAATTTCTGCTGTACAGCAAAGTGATTCAGTTATACGCATACACACATTCTTTTTCATATTCTTTTCCATTATGGTTTATATTGAATATAGTTCCCTGTGCTATACAGTAGGACCTTGGTGTTTAATCCATTTTATGTATAATCGTTTGCATCTGCTGACCCCAAACTCCCAATCCATCCCTCCCCCACCCCCTCCCATGTACACAATGCTATATATCAGTTGTAGCTCAATAACTGGAAAACACCCTCTTCTCCCCTGGAGCCTAATACTTGCATTTTGGGGTAGGGTCTTCCCCCTTCCTCTTCCTAAAGGGTTCGTTTGTATTCCAAAGGATTGTAAGACATTAGGAAGCAAAGTTTCTCTCTTAGAGAAGAGGGGGTCAGTGTGTATAGCCTTTGTATATAAACTCCCCGATTAATGATTTGGGGGCTCCTCTCCTGCAGTACAGACCCCTGTACATACAGGGTGAAGTCTGGTTCTCCCTGGGTCCCTGTAGGGCACTAGGCAAGGGAATCGGGGCGATTATTGTTGTAGGTAATAACTCTGATCCCTCCTCCAGGACTTCATGTTTGCTTCCAGCATGAAAATCAAAAACCTCTAGATGTTAGAAACTTTTCGCGTAGCAGGTGGTAGCACTCCCGTAACTTCCACGGCTCTAGAACTTCAGAGCTTTAAAAGTGATTTCAAATCATGATCCTCTTTGACCTTCTCAAAAGTTCAGAGCCAGCAGGGCAGCGATGAGGAAAGTAAAACTCAGAAAGGTGAAGGGATTAGCTTGAGGTCAGACCGCCAGTAAATCATAGAGCTGCTGCTTCTCAGCCAGGAGGGGACATCTGGCAATGTCTGGGGACATTTTTGGCCGTCACAGCTCTGGGGAGGGTGCCCCTGGCACCTACCGGGTGGAGGCCAAGGATGTCGCTGAACATCCTACAATGCAGAGGACAACCCCCGTGCAGCAGATGCCAACGTAGCCAAGGGTGAGCTACTGCTTCTAGATCCTTCCTGCTCCAGACCTGTGCTTTTCTGGTACTTCTGGCATCAGCCTCCTCAGTTCTGCAACTTCCATTCCATCTTGTTGAAAAGCGAAAAGCAGCTGTCAGTCACATCCTCCGGAGAGTGCCCACAGCTGGGAATGGAACGCTTTTTGAAGTTTTCTTCAGCGTATAAATAATCCCTGCTTTTATTATAATGTCTGCCAGATAACGTGTAACTCAGTCTTAACTGAGAGTATTATATTGGCATGTGTTTTCTTCAGGAACCTATTATAATAAAATAAAAAGGTGGTGGAGCTGACCGGGTAAAACAGGAGGTTGGACTGCCCGCACCTGGGAAAGTGTTTAGAGGAGGGACGGTTCGTTGTCTCTCCCCAGCTCCTTGGCGCCCTTCCCTGGGCGCTTTCTCCTGTGGAAAGCGATGGCATTTTCCATGGCTCTTCCCTAGAGCATCCTGGCTCTGGCTACCCCCATAGCCCTTTTTCTCGGCAGGCCTCCTGACTTAACCTTGCCATCACGACGGGGTCAAGGTGAGTGCGGTTTGGCCCAAGTTCTGGGCTACTGGGCTGCAGGCTTGATGCAGAGATTTAGTTTTGGGAGAGCTGAGAGTTCTAAACTGGTGGGTGGACACAGGTACTTGGACTTCACGAGAACGGGTGGTGTTTTATGATTAGTCAAGGGTTTTCAGCTTCACCCTGGCCTCGGCCTCTCTCTGGGTCTTATCAAAAACCTTCTGCTACGGTTTCATTTGCTTTACTGTTGGCTTAGGTTTTTGTTCGTTTGTTTTGTTTTTGGTTATTCTTATTTCCCTGGGGTTTTGAGGCTTAAAGGGAGGGGATCAGGGTTCTGAGCGACAGCTGGGAAACTTCAGAGACGAGGAAATTGGATCTCATGTCTGGGGCGAATTTGCTGTGACTGGAAATGGCCACTGTCCAGGTCTACGAGCTCACTCCTCGGTTTCCCTAATTAGAGTCAGCCTCTTTTTACCTGTAGGTCAAGAAGATGTTCCAGTGATAACTTCTTAGGAGACAAGGTGCTTCCCGCCATCCCTTATTCTACAGAAGAGAATGCTTTCCTGGAGTCCACACACTAGATCCTAATTCTCCCACATCCCTGTGCACAGGAATTCAATTTAGCCCCCTCAAATACTGGTCAGACCTCTGCTCTGAAATTTTCCATGCTTGTCATGAAGGTCAAAACCACAGTGGGTTAAGTGTGGGATCTGGGTTCTGGTTCTCCCCACCCTGAGGACAGACTGCCTCTGGGCATCCAACATGGTGACCCTTCTCCCAAAGAGGCTGGACGTCCCTCCTGTGTTAGTCTTCTGTGTTCTGTAGCAAATCACCACACACCTGGTGGCGTGACACAACACGCACATTGATTATCTCCCAGTGTCTGTGGGTCAGGCGTCTGGGCACGGATCAGCTGGCTCAGCCCAGGGTCTCAGATAGCTGTGATCAGAGTCAGCTGGGCTACATTTTCATCTGGGGGCGGCGGTCACCTTGCATGCTCACGTGGTGGTTGGCAAATGCAGAATCCGTTTCCTGGCGTGCGGGAACCGGGGCCCCCAGCTTCTTGCTGGCTGTTGGCTGGAGGCTGCTCTCAGGTTCTAGAGGAGGCCTGCAGCTCCCTGCTGTCATGGGCTGAATTATGTTCCTCAAAGATGTTGAAATCCCAATCCCCTAGTACCTGTGAATGTGACCTTCTTTGGAAATGGGGTCACTGCAGGTGATCAAGTTCAGATCAGGTCCTAGGGTGGGCCGTAATCCAATATCGTCAACTCTGTCCTTGTAAAAAGGGGAAATTGGGACATAGAGACAGACATAAACAGACTTCTGCTGTTTAAACCACCCAGTTTGAGGTATTAGGTCATGGCAGCCCAAGAAAGCTTTCACACCCCCCAGGTGGCCCTCCACCGCATGGCTACTCGTCCTCTCAAGCGGGTGAGAGGAGCCTCTCTCTCCAGTTGGCCAGGATGGAGTCTTACATACGGTAACCCCATCAGGGGACTGACCTCTTGCCTCCTTAGCCACAGTCCGTGGGCTAGAAATAAGTCACAGCTCTCAAGGGGCTACCAGGAGGGGTCACCGGGGTCATCCCTCCCCACGGACAGAGGGACAGGTCAGACTTTCACGTGACCCCAACCAAATGTCAGTCTCGCCACCTTCAGCCAGGCGTGGGGGGCGGGGCTTCCTAAAAGTTGGTTCAAGATCAGGTTCTCACTTCCGTAGTGAAACAAGGGGAAAAAATAGGCCCAAGGTAGTGGGTTTTTCCACCAAGGTAGATTTATTCAATTTAAAGAGACACTTGATTTTTCAGTATGAAACTGCCCTCCTTGAGGAAATAACAGTGACAATAGAGCGGATAGGGCATTTTGGGGGTGTCTGTATTTGGCAGATAAAAGCTGGAAACTCTATATCATTTCCCCTAAATAAGGAACCAGCTCGTAAATCTGTCCAATCTGAAAACCCCTGGCCCAGCGCATGAGGCTTTACTCCGAATAAGCAGCACAGAAGATGTGGAGCCCGCTGTCCCCATGACTGTGGAATCTGCCTTCTGCTAAGTTGGCTGCTATCTGGAAGGAGTCAGCCCCCGAGGACAGACTGGCTGCTGGTTCTTTCCATTCTGGGAGCCTCAGCCCTTGACTGGGCCAGCTCGCTGGGAAGGGGCAGGCCCAGAAGCTCCCTGTAGAACTGCCTTTAAACAGAACATGATTTAACTTCACGCTCTGAGCTTTTAACCGTGGTTGATAGGAAAAATGGCCATTTTCTGAGAAACTGTTCTCAAAAGCACCATCCTTGAAGTTGTCCTCTGCCCTTTCTTCAGAACCCTTGGGATAAAAGTCTTTTTAAAGTTAGGGCTTGGAAAAAAGTTTGCTTTTCTTGGCAAACTTGTATATATTTTTTCTTTTTTAGACAATAAGAGCTCTGTGACAATTAGAATTGTTTCTCTTTTTGCCTTGGTTTCCAGGAAGCTTAGAGAAAGTTTTCATGTTTAACTGGTCTAGTTTTCCCCAGTGAGGTTGTACCTGACCTGCTGCCCTCATCTGCCCCCCACCTTCTTCTAGGCTTCTCTTCAAAGTTTTATGGGTTGATGGTATCTGTGCCTGTAATCGTAAGTCAAGTCAAGCCCTTTGGGGAATTATATGGCTATAAATAGTTGTCACATTTCTCAGGGTTGCTATAAGGATTAATGAGGTTGTGTGTGTGAGAATGTTCCATAAACAGTCAGTGGCTATGGAAACACATATATACACCATACACACACACACACACATGCATGTACGTTCACGCACAAGCACGTGCACACACACCCCGGTATCCAGTGCAATCAAAAGGGGGCTTGAAAAATAGTAGCAGGAAGCCTTGAGAATTTCGAACGCGGAAAGTACTAGGTTTTCATCATTTTTTCAAAAAATTTCTTTACTGAAGCATAGTTGATTTACAGTGTTGTGTTAATTTCTGCTGTACAGCAAAGTGATTCAGTTATACATATATATGTGCTTTTTTCATATTCTTTTCCATTATGGTTTATCACAGGATATTGAATATAGTTCCCTGTGCTATAAGTAGGACCTTGTTTATCCATCCTATACATACTAGTTTGCACCTGCTAATCCTAAACTCCCAATCCCTCCCTTCCCCACCCCTCATCATTTTTAATTTGTGGTTCTTAATACGTCTTTTCATCCATGTGGGTACATCCTTTCTCTCTGGATAGACATCAGATTTTCTCACTGTCCCCATGACTCACTAGCTTCTTGTCTAGGCTTGGCTTCCCTGAGATAAGGATTCAGGTATAAGGAATTTTCTGGGATGTGAAGAAATTACTGCTGGGGAGGGAGTGTATAAGTGATGTGAATTGTGCCCTCCCATATGCTCTGTCACACCCTAACCCCAGTTCCTGTGAATGTGACCTTATTTCCAGGTTTAGTGATTTAACAGCAGCTATAATTAAGCTAAGCATCTTGAGGTGACATCATCCTGGATTTAGCCTGGGCCCTCAGTCCAATGACTGATGTCTCTGATGTCTTCATAAGAGACAGAAGAGGGAGCTTTGACACTCAGAGACGCAGGCAAGAGGCCATGGGATGACAGAGGCAGAGATGGGATGGATGCGGCCACAAGCCAAGGACCATCTGTGGCCACCAGAAGCTGGAAGCGGCAGGATGGAGTGTTCTCTAGATCCTTCAGGGGGGTGCGGCCCTGCTCACACCTTGATTTGGACCTCTGCCTCCAGAACTCTGAAAGAATAAATTCCTGGTGTTTTCAGCACCCTCTGCACCCAGTTTGTGGTAATTTTGTCCCCAGAACACACACGAGGGTGTGCCTTCAGCCGGTCACCAGCATGGGCCAGTGGAGCTCAGTCCGTCGGGGGAGTCCAGGGAGCCAGGGGGACACGCCCCTCGGAGCTGTCCTGCTCAAGGCCCGGGGGGCTGGGGGTTCTGTGGGCCCCTCCCGTTACTGTCTGAGGGGGCTCTCAAGAAGCGTTGGTGTTCTGCCTCAAGGAAGGCCTCCAGCGAAGAAATGCAGGGACTGGAGCTGGGGGTGGGCCAGGCTGCACTGGGTCCTCCGGGTCGATGGAGGGGCCACTGCCTTCCTCACTGTCCGGTCCTTGCCGGCCTCTCTGGCCCTCGCGCCTCCGTTCCATCCTGTGTCACAGTCGGGCTGGACACCGTGTCCCCCCATGTGCCGGGCTCTTCTCTGAATCTGGCACTTAGCCAAGGTCCCTTCCGCTGGACGTTCTCCTCACTCGCCCACGATTGGCCTGACTCTTACTTCTCTATCCCATGTGTGTCAGTCAGGGATTGAATGCCTGCAGGTAGCAGAAAATCCAAACAGGTGCAGCTTAAGCTGATAGGGGCTGCCTTTTCTCTCCTGCAACAGGAAGCCCGAGGTGGACATTCCAGGACATGTGGTCGCTCAGGGATACCAGGTCCAAGGTCACGGCTGCACTGTTGACCTCTCCCTCTCAATGAGATGCAAGGTGCCTGCTGCAGCTCCACTCACCAGGGAGGAGGGGAAAGAGTGTAGGGCAAAGCATAAGGGACACCTTCTTCCGAGGAGGCTTCTTGGAAATCCAGCCAGTGACTGCTGCTCCCATCTCTTGGCCAGAGCCGTGTCCTGTGACAGCCTCTCCTGCAGAGAAATCTGGGTGATGTAGGTTTTTTAGATGGGCACATCATCTTTCTTCCCCGCTTTGCCTCAAGTACTGTTCCGTAAGATGAAGGGGACTGTACTGGTTTCCTAATTAGATCAGGGAGGGAGGCCATAACAAAGTACTACAAACTGGGTGGTTTAACACGTATTTATTTTCTCGTGGTTCTGGAGGCCAGAAGTCCAGAATCAAGATGTTGGCAGGGCCGTGTCCCCTCTGTTCCATGCTTCTCTCCAACCTTCTGGAGGTTGCCGGCGACCCCTGGTGTTCCTTGGCTTGTGGCTGCATCACTCCAATCTCTGCTCCTTTGTCACATGGACTCTTCCCTCTGTGTCTCTCTCTTCTTCTTACAAGGACACCAGTCACATTGGATTTCGGGCTACCCTACTCCGGTACGACCCCATCTTAACTCATCACATCTGCTAACGACCCTGTTTCCAAATAAGATCACAGTCCAAGGTCAGGGAAGAACCTGCCGTTGGGACGGACACCATCCCCCCAAGCACGGGGATCGGGGCCATTGGTTAGGGACTTAGCTATCTCTCCACAGAGTTCAGCTGAGCCACCCCCTCCTCTAGGAAACCTTCTCTGACCTCCCCAAAACCAGGGTCGCTGCCCCTCTTTGAGCCCTGAAAGCACGTGGCTCTCCCCGGCACTGCGGCTCTACTGTAATTGCCCATATGCTGTCCGAATCCCTCACACGTCAGAGGCCAGGGAGCCCTATTTGGTCCTCTCCCTGACCCCTCATTCTGGGAGTAGACCTCAGTGAATGTTGCTCGTCTCTGACTTTAAGTGACAGAAAAGCTGGGCTTATACACTGGCTAAAACATGAGGGAATTAATTTTCTTCCCAACGGGAAGGCCAGAGGTAGGTGAACTTGGGACTCAGGACACCAGGGCTTTGGCTTTGCTTGTGGCCTCCGCAGGCGTTAGCTTTAGCCTCAGGTGGGGAGAAACATGGCAGCCTCCGTTCCAGGGGAGCCTTTTCCGAGGGATATTTCCCAGACTCCCCTACTGTCAGGATGTGTCCCACATCTGTGGTCAGCCAATTGCTGGCAAGCCTGGCTTGGTGCCTTCTGAGGGCTGCGAGGGAAAGATTGTTCCAGGCCTCTCTCCTCGGCTTACAGATTGCCATCTTCATTTCACATACCTGCCTGGGTCCAATTTCTCCCTTTTATAAAGATGTCAGTCATGTGGATTAGGTGCCCACTCTACTCCAGTATAACCTCATCTTAACTAGTTACAACTGCAATGACCCTATTGCCAAGTAAGGTCACATTCTAAGGGGTTGAGGGTTAGGACTTCAACCTATGAACTTATGGGACGTAATTCAACCCATAACACCATCCTTGACACTTTGGAGGAAGAGGTGACACCTATCATTCTTTGGGCTCTAAACATATGCCAGGCATTGGGCCAAGCCCTTGGCAACATCCACTATCCCACTATGTCAGAGGAGTAACTGAGGCTAAGTAATTTCCCTAATGTCATCTAAGTAATACGTAGCAGAGCCAGTTGTCAAACTCAAGACCTCTGGAGCTGAAAATCCTGACTTCAGGGCGTGAAAACCTAGCTAATGGTACCAACTGGTACTGGATATATCCTAGAGTGATATATGGACAAGAATGTCCCTGGAAATTCACTGCGGAGAGATTATTTCAAGGGAGGGCAGTCAGGGAAGGCTTCACAGAGGAGGTGAGATCTGGACCAGGCCTTAGAGCAAAGCAAACTTTTTGTGTACCATAACCAGATCAAGGAAATATAAAAATGAGCCACATTTTTTAAAATTATAAAGACACCATTTTCTCTTATTTTTTTAACTTTTTATTATGGAAATGATCAACCATACACCAAAGTTGAGAGGATAATATAATAAATCCCCATGTATCCACCACCTGGATCCTGTGATTTTCAATATGTTGCAAATCTGTTTTATCTATTCTTCTCCCTGGACTGTTTGAAGCAAATCTCGGAGAGTGTATTATTTTATCTATAAATACTGTTAGATTACGTCTCTATTAATTGAAGACACTTTTTACATAACCACAATTCTACCATCACCTCTAAAAAAATTTGACAAGAATATCATCTAATATCCAGACAGTCATGTTTTCCTAATTATCCCAAAGTTTCTTTGTACAGTTCATTTACTTGAATGAGGTTACAGACACAGTCCACATAGTGCATTTGATTGATATGTCTCTTACATTTCTTTTAATCTAGAGATCTTTCCTCACCCCACCCCTGCCTTTTCTGTCCCCTTTGCTACTTATGTTGCAGAAACTGGGCTATTTGTCCTATAGAAAGTCCCATATTCTGGATTTGGTGGTTGCTTATTTGTGGTGTTATTGTACTTGCTCCCTTATCCTTTCAGTGATGCTGTTTTTTTTTTTTTCTTTCTTTTTTTTTGTCTGTGTTGGGTCTTTGCTGCTGTGTGTGGGCTTTCTCTAGTTGTGGCGAGCAGGGGCTACTCTTCATTGCATTGCGTGGGCTTCTCATTACGGTGGCTTCTCTTGTTGCAGAGCATGGGTCTAGGTGTGTGGGCTTCAGTAACTGTGGTGCATGGGCTCAGTAGTTGTGGCATGTGGGCTTTAGGGCACATAGGCTTCAGTAGTTGTGGCACGTGGGCTCAGTAGTTGTGGCTCATGGGCTCTAGAGCGCAGGCTCAGTAGTTGTGGTGCACAGACTTAGTTGCTCTGTGACATGTGGGATCTTCCTTGACTAGGGATCAAACTTGTGTCCCCTGCATTGGCAGGCAGATTCTTAACCACTGCACCACCAGGGAAGTCCCTCAGCGATGCTAAGATTGATCATTTGTCTTAAGTGCTGCCAGCCTGGTTCATCCCATACAGAGCTTCCCACTAACCTTTCACCTAGGGTATTAAGAACTTTGAAGCTTGTCCCAGAGCCAAAATTCATTGGAGATAGCAAAATAGTAAGATTCTAATCCTATTATTCCTTCTTCATTTATTAACTAAATTTCTTCTATAAAGAACTTTCCCTTGTCAACCTTTGGTTACCATGAGGTACAGCGGGTTCAAGAAAGACAGTATGAATGCTTATTTCTTTTTCTTCATCATTTTTCAGACTAAGTTGGTGTCTTATCAGTCTTTAAGAACTAATGAGTTCTATTTTTTTTATATCAGTTTGACCTTATTGATTTGTTTCCATCAATTGCAGCCATTACTCTTTTTGTTGCCCAAGTTGATCTGTCTTTGGCCAGTGGAAGCCCCAGTGTTACCCTGTATCCTTTTGACATGATCCTATTGGTCATTGATAGCTTTCTTGCTTTCCTGTAGAACAGAGTATCCCCTGTTCAGCTTGTACATTTCCTGCCCCACACCTGGAATTGGCCATTTCTCTAAGGTCTCTGGTTCTTTTTAGTGGAAAATGATATTTAGAGACCACAATCTGGATACTTGGAATGCTCAGTGTTATTGGTTCAATCATTATTTTCAGTGGGACATAATTAAGAACTTTGTAAGCTGTTTTTTAAGGAGAAAATAACTCATGAGTTCATACTGATATTTCTGATTCATATTTTAAGACTATAGAGTTTTACTTCTTTGGGTTTTATTTGTATATCTCTTTACGTTTAAGCTGAAACATTTAGTTCCCCATGATATTAACATAATTGCCCTTTGCTTTAACCTGCATTATCCATATAACAGTTTCAAAATAGCGATACCAATATTTTTACTGAAAACAAGACTTTTGAATACAAGTTAAGATTTATTTACAGTTCCTTTTATCCTTAGGATATATTCCATTAGAGGCAGGAGTCCAGATACTGTGTTTTAAAATCATTTGAAATATTTCTTTTTGTGTGTCTGGTTAGGCACCAATTTGATATTCACTCAAATTCATTTATTTCAGCTCGCTGTCAATTTTTAGATGCAGAAAAAGCTTTTGACAAAATTCAACACCCATTTATGATAAAAACCCTCCAGAAAGTAGGCACAGAGGGAACTTACCTCAACATAATAAAGGGCATATATGACAAACCTACAGCCAACATCGTTCTCAATGGTGAAAAACTGAAGTCATTTTCACTAAGATCAGGAACAAGACAAGGTTGCCCACTCTCACCACTATTATTCAACAAAGCTTTGGAAGTTTTAGCCACAGCAATCAGAGAAGAAAAAGAAATAGAAGGAATCCAAATCAGAAAAGAAGAAGTAAAGCTGTCACTGTTTGCAGATGACATGATACTATGCATAGAGAATCCTAAAGACACTACTAGAAAACTACTAGAGCTAATCAATGAATTTGGTAAAGTAGCAGGATACAAAATTAATGCACAGAAATCTCTTGCATTCCTATACACTAATGATGAAAAATTGAAAGAGAAATTAAGGAAACACTCCCATTTACCACTGCAACAAAAAGAATAAAATACCTAGGAATAAACCTACCTAAGGAGACAAAAGACCTGTATGCAGAAAACTATAAAACACTGATGAAAGAAATTAAAGGTGATACCAACAGATGGAAAGATATACCATTTTCTTGGATTGGAAGAATCAACATTGTGAAAATGACTCTACTACCCAAAGCAATCTACAGATTCAATGTAATCCCTACCAAACCACCAATGGCATTTTTCACAGAACTAGAACAAAAAATTTCACAATTTGTAGCAAACACAAAAGACCCCAAATAGCCAAAACAATCTTGAGAAAGAAAACTAGAGCTGGATGAATCAGGCTCTCAGACTTCAGACTTTACTACAAAGCTACAGTAATCAAGACAGTATGGTACTGGCACAAAAACAGAAATATAGATCAATGGAACAGGATAGAAAGGCCAGAGATATACCCACGTACATATGGTCACCTTATTTTTGATAAAGGAGGCAAGAATATACAATAGAGAAAAGACAGCCTCTTCAATAAGTGGTGCTGTGAAAACTGGACAGCTACATGTAAAAGAATGAGATTAGAACACTCCCTAACATCATACACAAAAATAAACTCAAAATGGATTAAAGACCTAAATGTAAGGCCAGACACTATAAAACTCTTTGAGGAAAACAGGCAGAACACTCTATGACATAAATCACAGCAAGATCCTTTTTGACCCACCTCCTAGAGAAATGGAAATAAAAGCAAAAATAAACAAATGGGATCTAATGAAACTTAAAAGTTTTTGCACAGCGAAGGAAACCATAAACAAGATGAAAAGACAACCCTCAGAATGGGAGAAAATATTTGCTAATGAAGCAACTGACAAAGGATTAATCTCCAAGATTTACAAGCAGCTCATGCAGCTCAGTATCAAAAAAACAAGCAACCCAATTCAAAAATGGGCAGAAGACCTTAACAGACATTTCTCCAAAGAAGATATACAGATTGCCAACAAACACATGAAAGAATGCTCAACATCATTAATCATTAGAGAAATGCAAATCAAAACTACAATGAGGTATCATCTCACACCGGTCAGAATGGCCATCATCAACAAATCTAGAAACAATAAATGCTGGAGAGGGTGTGGAGAAAAGCGAACCCTCTTGCACTGTTGGTGGGAATCTAAATTGATACAGCCACTATGGAGAAGAGTATGGAGGTTCCTTAAAAAACTACAAATAGAACTACCATATGACCCAGCAATCCCACTACTGGGCATATACCCTGAGAAAACCATAATTCAAAAAGAGTCGTGTACCACAGTGTTCACTGCAGCACTATTTACAATAGCCAGGACATGGAAGCAACCTAAGTGTCCATCGACAGATGAATGGATAAAGAAGATGTGGCACATATATACAATGGAATATTACTCAGCCACAAAAAGAAATGAAACTGAGTTATTTGTAGTGAGGTGGATAGACCTAGAGACTGTCATACAGAGTGAAGTAAGTCAGAAAGAGAGAAACAAATACCGTATGCTAACAGATATATATGGAATAAAAAAAAAAAAAAAAGGTTCTGAAGAACCTAGGAACAAGACAGGAATAAAGATACAGACATAGAGAATGGACCTGAGGACACAGGAAGGGGAAGGGTAAGCTGGGACGAAGTGAGAGAGTGGCATGGACATATATACACTACCAAATGTAAAATAGCTAGCTAGTGGGAAGCAGCCACATAGCACAGGAAGATCAGTTCTGTGCTTTGTGACCACCTAGAGGGGTGGGATAGGGAGGGTGGGAGATGCAAGAGGGAGGAGATGTGGGGATATAAGTATATGTATAGTTGATTCACTTTGTTATAAAGCAGAAACTAACACAGCATTGTAAAGCAATTATACTCCAATAAAAATGTTAAAAAAAATCGTGTTGTCTCATGAGAAAAATGAACACTTTTATCACAACTTATGGTGAAACTAAAGGATGCCAGTGGGAAGAACTACTCCTATTTTTACCACTAAGATGTAACTATTTGGACAAATATGAGAGGTGACCAAAGAGTGGCCGCTGGTTTAGGGTGGTGGTCTAGAGCTCAGGCTTGGAATCAGGAAGACCTGATCTCAGATCCGGACCCTATCATGACCAAGCAGTGGAGCTTTGAGCAGGTCACATTACCTTTCTGAGCCTCAAGCCCAGCAAATGTAAAATGGAGAATGATAGTACTATACCCCTCATAGGTATATTGTATTTTCTGTCTAGATTAAATGAGACATCCCACATATAGCCTTCATCACATAGTGAGTGCTTGGCCAATTTACATATTATCATCATCTTTTTTTTCCCCTATTTTTAAAATGTTTTATCACAAAATTAGGAGGCCCCAGATGAAGAAGGAAGCTCTTCTAAGCAGGGGAAGGGCAGGCATACCTGTGATGCAATTAGGGTCAACACCTCACCACCCTCAGCTGACCGAAAGAGTTCAGGTAAGGCAGCAATAGGAGATCAGCGTTCCCCGAAGAGGATTTATTCCTCCTGATCTTGCTTTGGAAGTGGACACAACATCAACACCTTCTTTATTCTGCAGGAACATGTCTAAATAAAGATTGACCTTGCTCTGCAATTTCTTGGCTTTCAAAAGTGACTGGTCACCTCCAGTCCTCCAACCCCCTTCTTTTGCTGACCAGTGAGAGCCAAAATCCTGAGTTAATGAGGGCAGGCATCTGTCCCCAGACCAGCTTCCAGGCCAAGCCACACTCATTCAGACCCTCCATGGACCCACAACCGTGACCTAAGAGCAGCCTGGGAGCTCTGGCTCAGGAACATGTAACTTTCCAAGAAAGAAGTTGGTTCCTGCCAAGAAAGGACATCAAGCCATCCCCTCAGCTGACCTGCATGAGTGCTGGCACGAAGGAGCAGTCATCAGGAGAGGCTGGCCCAAGCCAGAGGAAATGTGTTTCCACTGGTTCTTGTAATCCTGCAAAATGCCTCTGGGGGTTTAAGCTGGGCCTTTGGAGTTTTCAAAGTCCATGAAATCAAAAGGCTGCTGCAAGCAGAGCGCTGTCCTAGGCCCAACGTTGAGACAGCAAAGCAACATCAGTGGATTTATTCACAGAGAGAAGTGGTCCAGTTGGCTGAATCCCCAAAATCCAGCCACCCCTGAATGATTAGTCCAAGCCAGCCTTGCCACCGAATGGCTGACCACAGATGTGGGACACATCCTGACAGCAGGGGAGTCTGGGAAATATCCCTTGGAAAAAGGCTCCCCTGGAACAGAGGCTGCCATGTTTCTCCCCACCTGAGGCTAAAGCTAACGCCTGCGGAGGCCACAAGCAAAGCCAAAGCCCTGGTGTCCTGAGTCCCAGGTTCACCTACCTCTGGCCTTCCCGTTGGGAAGAAAATTAATTCCCTCATGTTTTAGCCAGTGTATAAGCCCAGCTTTTCTGTCACTTAAAGTCAGAGACGAGCAACATTCACTGAGGTCTACTCCCAGAATGAGGGGTCAGGGAGAGGACCAAATAGGGCTCCCTGGCCTCTGACGTGTGAGGGATTCGGACAGCATATGGGCAATTACAGTAGAGCCGCAGTGCCGGGGAGAGCCACGTGCTTTCAGGGCTCAAAGAGGGGCAGCGACCTTGGTTTTGGGGAGGTCAGAGAAGGTTTCCTAGAGGAGGGGGTGGCTCAGCTGAACTCTGTGGAGAGATAGCTAAGTCCCTAACCAATGGCCCCGATCCCCGTGCTTGGGGGGATGGTGTCCGTCCCAACGGCAGGTTCTTCCCTGACCTTGGACTGTGATCTTATTTGGAAACAGGGTCGTTAGCAGATGTGATGAGTTAAGATGGGGTCGTACCGGAGTAGGGTAGCCCGAAATCCCATGTGACTGGTGTCCTTGTAAGAAGAAGAGAGAGACACAGAGGGAAGAGGCCACGTGACAAAGGAGCAGAGATTGGAATGATGCAGCCACAAGCCAAGGAACACCAGGGGTCGCCGGCAACCTCCAGAAGGTTGGAGAGGAGCATGGAACAGAGGGGACACGGCCCTGCCAACATCTTGATTCTGGACTTCTGGCCTCCAGAACCACGAGAAAATAAATACGTGTTAAACCACCCAGTCTGTGGTGTTTGTTATGGCGGCCCTAGCAAACTAATACACCTGGGGATCCCTGTGTGTGTGTCCCTACATCACTTGGCCAGTGCCCTCTTCAAATCTCAGTGGGGGGCAACAGCTATTGTTAGGGATGTTGATGTTGTGGATGACAAGAGCTTCAAAATTGGGCTATATTGTCCCAACTCGGGGCTCCTATCTAGGTTTCTCAACTTGGCCACATCCCCGTTACTCTGACGGTATTTCTGATTCATTAGATTAGGCTTCTCCCACTCTCTACTGTGCGTGTACACACAATTTCGCTTCTAATACTCTGAGCAACAGTTTCCAGCTGTTTGCCAGACCATTCCTGAGATAACGAAACCCTAGGAAAGGCCAAGAAGCCCACGGAGAGATGAAAAGTAATGATTTCTTAACCAATTGGCTTAAACAAACACACTGCAAGCCCATCATGAAAACGTCTGGAAGGTCTGAACTATGTGAGTTGATCCTGAGAAAAGACTGGTTTCTGGGTCTAGATATTGATGCCATGAAGCCTGGGCCTTGGGGTTGAGGTCCCGGCAGGGTGCTTTGGCAGCTTGCATACCTCCGTTCCTCCAAATGCCCTGTCCTCATGGCATTCTTGTGCCGAGCCCCAGGGGGTAACTTTGACTTTGCAGAGTTCTTCTTGGTGGTGCTCTGGCAGCAGTGGGTGGGTCTAACAAATTCAATCTGGTGGTTTGAAGGAGCTCCATTTCCTGGGTTCACTCTCACTTCCTAACTTCTCAGGTTCCTGGATTGGCCCAAGAGGTTACTAAGATAGCTGTTCCTAGGTGCAAAGGAGGCCCCAAGGACAGGAAGGAATGCTGAATCCCAGCCCTGGGTGGGGATGGGGTGAGTAGGTAGGTGAACAGATGTCTTCAATACCTGTGGGCATGTTTTGTCCAAGGGCCACAATCCCACCCCTGAAAGTTTGGGTGGACCAGTGTGTGTTACCTTGAAGACCAAGGGATTTCTTGTAACTATGGAAACATAAATCTAGGCATTAAGAAGCCAGGGGGAAAAAATGCTAGCGTTGCCTTGACAACAGATAAAAGCCCAAGTCTTTGTTGTTAGGAGTAGAGATAATGCACCTTCAATCTTTTAAGTTCATTTCCTTGTGGGAAAAAGCTTAAGTGAGCTTGAGTACCTTCCCGAAGCGGCTGGTACTTGAAAGCCTTGATTGGGGAGGGGGTGTCTTTCTGAGGCTGACTCTCCCGCGGGACGGGCTGTCCTAATCTGCCTTCCGATGGTTGAGATGTTCCCGAGAGTCTGTACAAAGGGCTAGTGTCCTTATGCCCCCAAGGAGGCCCTCGTTTCTTCACTCCATGGGTCATTAAAGTGGGTGACCTCTGCTCACGTACTCTTTTCTGTTTCCAGTCTGACTCGGAGTGCTGTGTCTTCTTGCAGGGAGCTGAGATCTTGTTGTTATTGGGACAGATACTCAAATACCCTTTCCTCCCTCCCAAATCCCACCACTCAGCATTTGTAAGAACAGGTACAAAATGTCGAGACGGATTACCTCTGGTTCTGCCACCCAGCAAAGATCACCCCTGAGCCGCAGATAAGTGCCCAGAAATAGTCATAGCTCTGGGCCACATGGAGCTTTAATTACCATGTGTCACCAAGAGATTCTTTTTCTTCCTTAATATCCTCAGAGGATATTGGACCTCGATGTGGTGTGAAACTCTGAGTTGATGCCCAGATGAAATCTGCATGAAGAGAGTCCTCAAGCCAACTTCAGGGGACCAGCGAGAGGCTTTCTGTTCTAACTGGAAGAACAATGACGTTGCATCTTCTTTTTTTTTTTTTTTTTTAAATAAATTTATTTATTTATTTTTGGCTGTGTTGGGTCTTCGTTTCTGTGCGAGGGCTTTCTCTAGTTGCGGCAAGCAGGGGCCACCCTTCATCGCGGTGCGCGGGCCTCTCACTATCGCGGCCTCTCTTGTTGCGGAGCACAGGCTCCAGACACACAGGCTCTGTAGTTGTGGCTCACGGGCCCAGTTGCTCCGCGGCATGTGGGATCTTCCCAGACCAGGGCTCGAACCCGTGTCCCCTGCATCGGCAGGCGGACTCTCAACAACTGCGCCACCAGGGAAGCCCTTAGCATCTTCTTGATGCTAAGTGCCGGTTCTCTGCGTGGGGCAAGACAGCAAAGGTGCATGAAAGGAACATTGGAGGAAAGCCTTTCTGAAAGCCATCACATTGACACGTGTGGGAGTTTGGACCCCTGTTCCATGTAAAGAACATTGAGTAAAAGGAGTAAGAAACCCACACCAACATATTTATGACAAGGCTGATGAGAAGGACAGGTGGAGAGGGTCTCCATCCTGCCCTAATCCCAGCCTTGTCTCCAAAAGGGATGCCTTTCAACAATTATTTTAATGTAATGTGTTGATATATCGAGAGTAATATGTGGAGAAATACGGAGAAGGTGACCAAGGGCAGAACTTTTTTATATGTCAAGTGTTTGTTTTTTTAGCTCAAGCCAATCCCGGGAATTCCTTTCCATAATCTGAGAAGCTGGCTGCCCACTCTGGTACTTGCGGGAAACTCAACATGGAGAATTGTGGATTATACAGATTTACCAATTCAAGGACTACTTGTCACGATACTAAAGGAGTCTTTTTAAGGAGATTTCATTATTCGGCAGCTATTGGCAACCTGCTCTGTGCTGGGGATGTGGCCAGGGCCAAAGCAGGAACACAGAGATACACATCTCAACCGTGCTACAATTTAATGCACAAATGTGCAGATTTCACATATGTATCATAAAATGTGAGTATACCTGTGTCGCAAAACAAACAGAAAAACAAAAACACACAAAGCCCATGGAGATGAAAAGATTTAAACTGGGTTAAAAGCAATTATTTACCGAAATCTCCAATACCATATTCCCTGACCCACGAGGCGACCGAGCCTCATACTTTTTCTTCATCAGTCCAATTTCCTCATATTAAATTTCGACAAAAATGAAGCATTGTCATTGAAAAGCAGCACACTTGTAAATGAGAAAATGATCTGAAAGCATTAAAAATGCAGGAGATAAATCAATTTTGACATATTGCTTTTTTGTTGACTTTGTAGCCGTTGAACTTGCGTCTGAGCTGAAGTACATTTCATAAAAAGCTGCCTTATTAATAAAGATTAGACTCAGATCTCTCTTATTACGTCTCTGGTAAGAGGCGAAGCTGTGCAGGGGTTCTTTTGGGTGATAATTTCCAGCCACTGTTTTCCACCCTAAGTGAGATAATGTAAATTAATCGTCGCTGTCCCAGGGATGAATTTTGCAAGTGCCCTTAAAAAAAATAAATAAAGAGAAAGTGTCCAGAAAATCCCATCCATCATCTCTTGTCTTCAGCTCTTTCCTTTCACAGACTGTCATGACTTCACACGGTGATATTCTTTCTGGCTTCCGTTTAAAACACCACCTTTGAAAAAAGTAGGTTTTCATCCTGGGGGTAAGGGAATTCATTACGTGGTGACATGGTGCTCCTGACATTTCCAAGAGTGGGAGGAAAGCGGGAATTTTAAAGTGGATGAATCACCGGGTTGTAAGATCAGGAGAACAGCTGGAGAGGGGACCTCACCACGGAGGGCACGGCTCATCCCGAAATGCGACACTACTCAACCTGCTTTTTGAAGGCCAAATGGTGGAGCATAACTTATTTCATTGATGCACAAAGAAAAAACAGGGAGTGGGAGATGGGTGACAGGGCATAGACAGGAGAGGCGGCAGATCCAGAAAGCAGGTTAACCCTCTCCTTGCCACTGATGGGGATGCGGGGAAGGGAGCTTTTGGGCTTCTGGCTCAGCCCTTGACGGCTCTCCCCTACCAGAACCCCGGGCAGATAGGAGTGTTTTCACATTCCCAGTGGAAAAATACCACGTTGCCCAAGGAGTTCTGATGCATGTAAAATTTCTTTTTACAATCTTTTGTTCATTAGCTCCTTTCCTAAGCGTCCGCTGGGTACCAGGCATCATTGTGGACATTGGTGTTTCTGGGGTGGGACAAAGACGAATCAACCAGAACTTAGAAGGACCTTGTTTCTGGTCAGAGGGATAGAGAGATATGTGGCTGCAGACGTCACCTGTAACCCTAACATGGCCATACCTGAATCCACCTGCTTGAGCCTGACCTCACTCCCCGACTGGATTAATTCCTTTGAGAAATAAGCCAGTCTGGGTTGGGCTTCTGTCACTTAGCACCCAAAGGATCTTGAGGAACAAGAAGCTAACGTTTGTGAAGTGGAGGTGGCTCCGGGCATACAGTGAGCGCTCGTTAGAGCGTGATCTTGGCCACCTTTGTTGGGCAGCTGGTCAACCCCGAGCGTGCCGTGACCCTCCATTTTGGACCATTCTGCAGCACAGCATCCTTCATCAGCCTCAGGAGAGAGACAGCTGCGCCTGCTTTCCTCGTCTAGGATTAGGCCAGCTGAGATTTCTAGAGTTAGTGGGTTTTTTTTTTTTTTGCAGTACGCGGGCCTCTCCCTGCTGTGGCCTCTCCCGTTGCGGAGCACAGGCTCCGGACACGCAGGCTCAGCGGCCATGGCTCACGGGCCCACCCGCTCTGTGGCACGTGGGATCCTCCCGGACCGGGGCACGAACCCATGTTCTCTGCATCGGCAGGCGGACTCTCAACCACTGCGCCACCAGGGAAGCCCTCTAGAGTTAGTGTTTAAGAATAGTTTTGATGAGATTTCTGAAACCCGCCCCACGTTCACAGGTGGAGGAGATTTCACCTGGTAAGAATTCACTCCATTTCTCCTGCTGAAGAGCTGACTGTTGACCCGGTGTGGATTCCTGCTTCTTGGCTGGTGGTGGTTGGGTGAGATCTGCCATAGTCACCTGTTGACTGGCTGTGCAGCATTCACATCCCTTTTTCTGGTGACAGCATCTCTCTTTTCTGCTGGGGACCTACTGTATTCTCAGCCCATGGGATCAAGTGGGCTGATCCACTTGCACAGAGGGAGGCAGTGCTACAGCTAGAATTGGAATGGTCATGAGAATGAGGGGATCCAGAGCTCGTTCTAGAGGGAGTCAGGGAGATTTGAGAATTCCAAGGGTTCTATTCCTTCTGTGCTAAGACTGCGTCTTGGCTATTGAAACTTGGGTTGCACGTAAGTGATGGCTGAATCTTTCTACAAGAAATGTGGAGAGATGTGGTAGATTGTTTGCAAAAATGGCCACATTTCTCCACCCTTCCCCTGGTCGTTCATTTCCTCTCTCTCTCTCTCTCTCTCACTGTCTCGATCCAGAAGCCTGCTTCCCCCATGTGAAAAACCCTGGGCTTCTGAAGGATGGGAGACCCTGAAGAAGACAGCCTGATTGTCCTAGATGAGGCCATCCTGTTCCATTCTATGGCCAGATGACCCCCAAATATGTGAGAGAGTTCAGTCAACATGAGCGGGGTTGTGTCCCCATCTGCAACTCATGACAGATGCATAAGTGGGCCTGGCTGAGACCAGAAGAACCACCCAGATGACTTTCAGAGCAATCATAAATGTGCAGTGTTTTAAGCCACCAAGTTTTGGGGTTATTTGTTACGCAGCAAAAGCTGACTGTTACAGATGTTATCAGTTAGGCTTGTGACGTACTACATTGGTTGCTGTGCTTAAAAAGTTGTCTAAACGTAATTTATCTCCAGAAGCCCCACGAAGCTTTGGGAGGTCACTGATGTTGAAAACTCAAGGTATTCCTGTTGCTATGGATACCCCCATTGAGACAGGAGAGTGTAAAGAGGGAAACCTAGGGTTGCCTTGACAACAGGTTTGAATATCTGAGTCTGGGAAGGCACGTGACTATCAAAAATAGGAAGAATCAGGAGGAGGGGGAGAAATTCAACTGAAAATGCTCCCCCCACAACAATTTGCCTCCATGGGGGTCTCAGGCCATTAGAAGCAAGCATTACCTGGATTGGGGGCTAAAAAGGGAGCAATAGGAAACGTCTCTTTCCACGGCCCATGCCCACAGTAGGGGGAAATCGCAGAGCCAGGGAGCAGTGTGAAACACAGACGCCAAGTGCTGCCTTGAAGAGTTTGCAGTTTGCTCTCAACCAAGTTTCATTCCAAGAATGAGAGCTTGACCAGGCTGGGCTGGGGTTTGGAGCGTCTGGTCCCTACCTCCTTCTCTCCTGCAGAGAGGGAAACCGAGGCTCTGGGCCTCGGTTTCCCTCTCTGCAGGAGAGAAGGATGGGCTGCTCGAGGTACCCGTGACATGACATTAGGATTTTGCTCTAGTGGAGTGGCTGAGTGCTCCGGCCTTGGAGTCAGCCAGCCCCGGGTACACGTCCTGCTGCTATTTACTCGCCGTGTGATGTTATATCAGCCCGCTGACCTCTTAGAGTCATTCTGTGAGATGGGAACCGTAATGATATCAACTTCAAAAGTGGTGAGAACTCCGGGAGCTACTGCATGAAAAGCACTTAGCCCAGCAAGTGCTTACTATTATTTTTACTGTCAAGTCACTCTGCCTCTCCTTTTCAGAGTCATCGAAGTCATATTGGGGAGGCCCAGTGAGATCCAGAATCTTCTCAGGGAGGCTTGGTGGTGCCTTTTAAGATGCTCACTGTCATTTTCTGTATCATACCGTCGGAGGTCCAAGCTTATAATTTCCAAAGCAGCCGTGTCTTTCATTTCCTCCTGTGGCAGCCTAGCCAGCCAGGCAGGAAGGGTCACATAGCTTCATTTTTTCACTTGGTCAAGGAGGAAATTGCCCAAAGTCCCCAGGAAGTTTCTGTCTGCTCCCTAGATGGCATCTCCTCCCCGACACCCCTACCCTGAGGCGGCTGCCCCTGCAGCATGGCCCAGATGTGGGGTTTAACACAGCGAGAGGAAGGAAGTTTGGGGCATCTGTTTATGAGAGAAAGTCGCCAGCCGTGCGTGGGAATCTTATGCATAGCAAAAGATTGTTGGGCAAATACCACTTGCATATTCAGAGGTGAATTACAGACCTGAACATCCTGTCCCACCTAAACAGCACCAGCTAAGAACTTTTGTGCGGGGGGAAGGGTCTCCGCACGGCCTGGTGTGATGATTGAGAGGAGGGGTCCACAGTGGTCCAAGGTGATCGGCATAGTCCAGAGGCAAGCTGAGCCGGCATTATCTGGGGGAGGATGGTTTTGTAGAGCAAATCAGTAGCCCTCGTGTTTGACCAACTCCGGCAAGGAGGAAGCAGGATAAAAGGCGGCGGACTTCAATGACAGGGTCCACATAGCGGAGGGGAGTGGGCTACCCATTCGTTCCTAGGCGGGCAGTGGTGTCTTCCCTCGGTTGCCAGTGTCAGCAAGCAGGGGAGGGGTCTCATTTTCCCATGAGTGTCTCTGATCTGGGCCTCTGCTTTACAGAGCATCTCTGGTTTCTTTTTTTTTTTTTTTTTTTTTTTTTTTTGCGGTACGTGGGCCTCTCACTGTTGTGGCCTCTCCCATTGCGGAGCACAGGCTCTGGATGCACAGGCTCAGTGGCCATGGCTCACGGGCCCAGCCGCTCCGCGGCATGTGGGATCTTCCCGGACTGGGGCACGAACCTGTGTCCCCTGCATCGGCAGGCGGATTCTCAACCACTGCGCCACCAGGGAAGCCCACATCTCTGGTTTCTGACCGAGCTTCTTGTTCACAGAACAGAAACCAGGTTAAAAAAACTGCAAAGCATCTTTGAAGTGGAGGCCAGTTGAAAGGATAGTGAAGTTTTGACTTCTAACTAGCTTGGCCAGGGCACACAAGAGCAGGCGATGCAGACCTCCCTACTGCCAGCGCCGGTGTCCATTCCCCCGAAGGCCCGCGGTGTTGGTTCAGGTGTGGGGAGTGAGGCGGGGGGAGGGCGTGGGATGCAAATAATCCGCGTTGGTGGCAACGTCAGGTGATGAGCCAACAGCTCAGGAAAAATAAACTTTCTTCCTGTGGCTGTTTCTTTTCATGAAGTTCCGAGGGGGAGGCAGACACAAGGCTGTCTGCGTGTGTCCTATAACGTTAGCCCCCAGGGTCACAGCTTAGGCCCCAATGGCAAAGAAAAACGGTCGCTGTGTTGGTGGCCTCGTCTGGCCTCGTGTTAGGATGGGCGGGCTGGAAGCACAGCTGGGTACAGATCGTGGTTTTGGATAAGATTGTCGCCTTTTTTGTCCCTTGGCAACATCCCCCAGTGCCATGCAGGGTTTGTTTTTGTGTACCCGACTCACCATCTGTCTCAGGATTAGCAATCCAAGTTCTGTGATCGTTCAGCCTCCACAATCATGATTAGTGGTTGATCGGGCTTTAATTGACTCTAAACCCTCGTCTGGGGAGCACAGATATATCTAAGCGAGCACAGCCATGCTGTCAGAGACCTCCTTGGGCACAGCGTGTCCGGGAGTGTCTCCTTTCTTCACCGGGCTCCCCATCCGGGCAAGGAGGACGTAACACAAGGCGGCGCTGAACTTAGGGTCACAAGACAGGGCTCCGGTGAGGCCACCTCCCTCCTATCCTCAGCTTCCCCCATGGAAGGGGTGGCCCCTCTGCGAGGTCCAGCCTGGGATGTAGCAGCTGTTACGTAGCAGGCACCGCTGGCCAGCACGCCTCATCCTTGCTGGTGGAACCTCTATTTGGTGTGGGCGCCTACCCTCCTCCAAGTCAGGAATGTATTCAGGGGTGTCAACCTCACCTCCACTCAGGGGTTAAATTCTGATTAGAGCCACTCGGCTTCGACAAGCCCATTGCTCTGACCAGCACTAGCTTTGGAGGGAGCAAGGGTCTCAGGACTGGCCAGTGGGGTACCAAAGACATCTGTCTGGGGCCTCTGGAAAAGAGGCTCAAGGCTCTTGTCTTTGGCTGGACGCTGTCGGGGCTGGCTGTGACGCCTGGGGTGGCACTGGCCATCTTGTGACAGTGACAGCCCAAAGACAAAGCTCGCACTCCAGGGATGCAAAACCAGAGAGAGAGAAAGGAAGGACTCAGGTCCTCGATAGGACCCCTGAATTTGTCATCCCTGGCCCTGCCCTGCTATGGGAACTCCTGTAAAGTGAGATAAAAGAAAGTCCTTATCATTTCAGCTCTTTTGAAGTGCTGGCTGCTGTTACTTGCAGATCAGTGCATCCTCAATGCCCTGTTCCTCCAAGAGTGGTCCAGACCAGTGGCACTGGTGGCATCTCAACTCTGCCCCATGCCTGCGGCCCTAGACTTGGCCCTAGAATCCACAGGTGATTCACGCACACCCAAGCTCGAGAAGCCCTGCCTTAATGGCTGTATTTTTCCCACAAGCCCTACTGAGGAGGACGTTGGTTTTGACAATGGTGGGCTCAGTTTCCCCCCAAGACAGAGTAATAGGTATTGGGTCTACAGGTTCTGACACGCCCATCTCGGGTATACCAAGGAGTTGTGGAAAAGCTCTGGGAGATGGGGGACCTCGGTCGGCATTTCACAGGAAGATATGACAGAGTTGTTTGTGAGTTTCTGCTTTCCTCGACTCTTTTCCATCGACTTGCATTTGGGTACAGGATTGATTTTAATCTAAAGCCGTGAGGGCAGTAACATCTCATTAATTCAGGCCTCACCAATTTGGAAGTGATCCTTTCAACTGAGGCCAGGCTGGCTGGAGTGAGTGCAAGACTGAGAGCAAATTGTGGTTCGGACTTCGGCTCACTAAGTGGAGGCAATGAGATGCTTCCAATTATAAATGAACCTCGGTGTGTTCAAGTTCAGTAGAAACCATACTTGAAAATCAATCTATCAATAAATATTTATTGAGTGTCCCTTAGGGACGCGTCCCTGGATGGCAGAACACATCTGTTGAGAAATTACTTTTAATCATTACCCACGCTGGAAAGTAACGGATTTCCTTAGGAAACGCAATTTCTTCAACAGTCTGTGTTCCTGCCAAAGGCCAACTTCTCCATGTGTGTGTATCCGCCTTGCTTCTCTCTCTCCCGAGACATCAATCCCCCCTCCTCCCAAGATATTTATCACTTGATGTTATTTCTGTCATCTTAAAAAAAGGGCGAATCTCCATCCATATTCTCTACCACCATCACCCTTTTTCTCTGCTCCCCTTTACCTGAAATTTCTTCAAAGAGCCAACTGTTGCCCCCGTTTCTACCTGTCCTCCATTTTCCTTCAAATCCACTGAAATTTAGGGCTTTGTCCCCACACCCCATAGATGAGGCTCTTTTCATGCTCCCTGGAGCCCTGGGGTTGCAAATTCCACCATCCGAACTTCACAGCATTTGACATAGCTTGTCACCCTCTGTTTCTGGAAGCATTTTCTTTGTCCTCTAGCTCTTTCCTGATTTTCCACCAACCTCATTGGTGGCTCCGTATTGGTCTTTTTTTTTTTTTTTAATTGGGGTATAGTTGGTTTACAATGTTGTGTTACTTTGTGCTGTACAGCCCAGTAAATCTGTTATACGTATACGTATATCCACTCTTTTTAGATTCTTTTCCCATATAGGCCATTACAGAGTATTGAGCAGAGTTCCCTGTGCTACACAGTAGGTCCTTATCAGTTACCTATTTTATATCATATTGGTCTTCTTTGCTGGATTCTTGCCTTCTGTGTCTCTAAATGTTGGCGTGCCTTGGGACTGGTCTCCTGACGCTTCCTAGATGGGGTATTGAAATCGAGGCTTCACGTGACTACCATACGCCAGTGGGTTCCGAGTTTACTGTTATGCTTGGCTCCCTCCCCATGGCCACTAACCCAAGTGGCCCCTTTCACTGCGCATCCCCCCCCCGCCCCGCAACTTGTTGGTTCCTCACCTGAGTATGCTGTTCTCCAGATGGACTCAACCTCAGTTACTCTCAGAGTAAATTTCAACTCCTTTCTTCCCGTTGCTCGGGGCAAAACTCTTGGAGTGATCCATGACCCCTTTCTTTATCTCGCCCCCCACATCTAATCCATCAGCCCATGCCGTTGACTCTACAGCTTGAAGTATAGTTGGAATTTCACCACCTCCGTTACTACCTCGAGGTCCAATTCGCCATCCCATCTCCCCGGGGCGAGGACCCTCCATATCTCACTGCTCTCCCCGCCTTGCCCTCGAGGTCTTACTGAGCAGCCCACAACGATCCTGATAAAACTCAAGTCAGATCCTGCCCCTCTCTGGCCAAGTCTTCCTATGGCTTTCTTCTTCCTCAGAGTAAAATCCCAGCTTCTTCTAAGGGCCTCGAGGCCCTCTGTTTTCCTGTCCCTGTGAGCAGAGGCTTCTTGCTCTGCCTGGGTATCCCCGGTTGAGATAGTTGATGCTCCCTTTCCTCCTTTTCTAGAACTTGCTTTGCTCAAACACGTGCCTGGCTCACTCCTTCTCTTGTTCAGCCTGTACTCAAATGTCTCGTATGTAATTTTTCCTCTGGGCAGTTTCGTATCATGACCCGTGAGATCTCGTGTGTTTAGCACCCGTCACCCCTCTGGGATGGAAGCCTAGGCTGTTTTGGCCACTGCTGCATCCCTGAATGCTCAGTGTGTATTCGTCTAACGAGTAAGTCAGGCTCTCAGTTGAACTTTTCTGAATTTGGACTGATCTTCTGGCCAACACAAAGGAAGAGGGCTTTGGGGAGGACACAGGGTGGAAAAGACCAGAAACCCTTCCTGGTGAGCTCACCGTGTGGTGAGACGAGGCTGGCAGACATTATTCATGGTATCCAGCTGTGCACCAAGCTAGCTGCTGGGCACGCAGCGTGAACTGGCCAGATGTGGCTCCCGCTGGCCTAGGGGGGCTCTGCCTCACCTGGTGTGGAGAGTTTATGACTCTGTGTGTGTGTGTGTAGTTCTGTATAATTTTATTACATGTGGATTCATGTGACCCCCAACACTATCAAGATACAGACCTGTCCAGCTCTCTGGGCTGCCCCTTCATGGTCTCACCCCACTCCCCACCCCTAAGACCTGGCAACCACTGATCTCCTCTCCATCTCTGTAACTTTCTCATTTTGAGAACGTTATATAAACCTAAGCATGCGTTATGCTCGACTGGCTTTGTCACTCAGTGGAATGCCCTTGAGATTCATCCAAATCCTTGGGTGTATCAATCACTCGTTCCTTTTTTATCGGTGCCTTCCATGGCGTCTGCCTTAGTCAGCTTGGACCACTGCAACAAATGACTGTAAATTGGATGGCTTAAACAAACATTCATTTCTCACAACTCTAAATGCTGGGAAGTCCAAGATCGAGGTGCCAGTATCTCTGGTGTCTGGTAAGGCCCCGCTTCCTGACTTGTAGGCAGTGGAGAGCAGAGAGGGAAGCAAGCTCTCTGGTGTCTTTTCTTAAAAGGGCACGAGTCCCGTTCATGGGGGCTCCTCCTTCATGACCTCGTGTAACCTGAATTACCTCCCAAAGACCCCACCTTCTGATACCATCACACTGGCAGGTAGGGTTACATCATACGCCACAAACATTCATTCCCTAAGAATATGTATGTACCACAGTTTAACCATTCATCTGTCCAAGGACATTTATACTATTTATACTATTAACTAGACTAGGCCTTTGCAGATTTTGAGACTCTGGATGTATATTGAAGGCAGAGCCAATGGCACTTGGGTTGGGTGTGGGTTAGAGAGAAAAAGGAAACCTAACCAGTAACCTCAGTTTCCTCATTTGTCAAGGGGGGTGGTAGAGACTTGGGAGAGGGAGTGTGAGCTGGGACGGGCTTGTCATCTGGTGAGAACTGACCAGCATTTGCTGTTATTCAAATGCTGGGGAGGGGTTTCTCTGCGATGGGTTTGTGAGGACCGTGAATCGGGGCTGGGTCTGGAAGCACGTTCCTGGGGTCCGTGTCACTCTCCTCCCCTCCCGGTAATTTTCCCCCAGGATGTGAACCACTGTAGCCGTTGGGAGATGTGTGGGGCTTTGAAGTGTGAAAGGCCCCCTCAGCTTCCAGGGGTCCTGGCCCCAGGGATCTGAGCAGGTAGTCACCTGACATGCCTCCTTCCACCCCTCACATAGCGGCGCGGGGTGAGCGGCGGGAAAGACGTCTGGGGCCTTTGGCTTCTCCCCCTCTAATGAATAAGATGGGCTCTACAACTGTGCCCTGTGGTTGTTGACGGGCTCAGCCCCTCCGAATGTACAAGAGCACTTTTGAAACGCAAGGTGTTCTCTCTCCCAGAGCTTGACGTACAACCTCGGAAGCCGCTGTGGAGCATTATTAACCCAAATACGAGCCCCAGAAATGATAAAATGCCCCCAATTCACTAAGGGTGGGAAAACATCTGTGATCTGGGGGTTTCAGAGGTGTTATCAGTGGTCCTTAGACGAAAGGTCTGGAAGTTCAGGGGTGCTTTCCAAGGCGTCTGCTTTTGGGACTTGGACCCAGCGTTTGGGTGGAGCCCCTGCCTCTGTACTTTCCTGCCCCGTGACTTCGGCTGTCACTCAGGTGCAGTTCCCGCATCTGAAAGGAGGGTACTGGTCCCATCCCAGGTTGCTGGGAGGCCCAGGTGAGCTGAGTGTGAAAGTGTGTGGCACATAGTAGGTTCTCAGCCGCCATTTGGAAAGCTCGCGGGAGGGCAAGGAGGGATGCAGCAATGCGGCACTCCCAGCTGACCTGCCAGCATCTGCGGCCTCCCCCTAGCCCAGCACAGCTCCCTGGTGGCTGATGCCCAGTCCCCAGGTACTTAAGGTCGCCTCCAGCCAGAGTCTCGACTTCCTTGGGGGGCAGGAACACACGCCTAATAACGATGGTGATTCACACTTACTGTCTGCTCCGGCTCTGAGGTCCAGGCGCTGCTCCGGACAGCGCTCGGCCCTCTTGTGCATCGCTCCCAGGATCTCGCTCTTCTGGACTGAAGAGGCGACGGAGTTCCTTGCTCGCTGTCGCTCAGCCGGTCAGTTTGGCTCCGGAAGCCTCGGTCTCGTTGAACTTTTTGCTGCCCGCTCTGTCCTCATCCCAGCTCATGCCCCCAGGGGTGACCCTCGCCCCCTCGTCCTCCACTTCCCAGACCCGTGCAGGTGTCGGGGTCCTCATGGGGCCCTGGGGGAGAGCAGGGGGCCTGCTTCCCGGCACACATGGCAACCTGGCAGCTGCAGTGTGTGTGTCTGTGTGTGTGTGTGGGGGCGGGGGGAACGGGCTCGGGGGCTCGGGGGCAGCAGCAGGTCTGAGGCAGCAGGTGCAGGCATGGGCACGGGCGGCCTTGCAGGGTCCCAGCTCCGCAGGGTGCAGGGTCAGTTTACCTTCCACTCAAACATGGCCAGGTCCTGATTCTTTGTGCCGTATTGAATTTGCTCTCTTCTTCAAATAGAACCCGTTTTTATTGTACTTTTTCTGATTATAAAAACTATACACGCTCCTTGTAAAGAATTCAAACCACACTGGAAAGAATAAAGATGCACATTAAAGTCTCTCCAGTTCTTCCCACGGAGGGGGTAACACTGCGGCCACGTCCTCTGCAGCGTCTGATGGCACGCGGCTCACGCGTACCCCATCGCAGGAGCGATTTCACATAAATGAGATCATCACCGTGCCCTGCTCTGTGACTTGCTATTTTTCCACTCAGTACTATAATAGAGACTTCTTTCTCAGCCAGAAGATGTAGAGTGATGCCAGGATTGTACACGACTGCCTTGCATTTCATCGTGTGAGTGTCCCGTGATGGAGCTGGCTGAGCCTCTTTTGTTGGGGCTTTAACTTTAAAAAAAAACTTCTATTGGAGTATAGTTCATTTACAATGTTGTGTTCGTTTCAGGTGTACGGAAAGGTGATTCAGTTTTATATATACATATATTCATTCTTTTTTAGAGTCTTTTCCCGTATAGGTTATTACAGAATATTGAGTAGAGTTCCCCGTACTATACAGTAGGTCCTTGTTGGTTATCTATTTTGTATATAGTAGTGTATGTATGTTAATCCCAAGCTCCTAATTTATCCCACCTCCCACCCCACGTTTCCCCTTTGGTAACCATACGTTTGTTTTCGAAATCTGTGAGTCTGTTTCTGTTTTGTAAATAAGTTCATTTATACCGTTAAAGAAAATTAGATTTCACATATGAGTGATATCATACGGTATTTGTCTTTCTCTGTCTGACTTACTTTACTTAGTATGATGACCTCTAGGTCCATCCATGTTGCCGCAGATGACATTGGGGTGTTAACTTTTGGGGGGAGGGGGCCTTTTCTGGCTTCAACAAACCACCTGGTACAAACACATCGTGAATTTGTCTGATTACGTTGCTGGGAAAAAATTCCGAGATGATTAATCGCCGTGCCAACAGTGCCAAGTTGGACTCCAAAAAGTAGACCATTTTCCACGCCTGTCAACAGGGCAGGGGAAGGCCTCTCTCCCCCCACGCTCTGCACCCCAAGTGTTGGCAATATTTTCCCTTGTTGCAATCTCACGTTCACATGCTTTTTTCTTGATGATCCCAGAGGTGAAGCATCTTTTCATGTGCTTCTTAGGCATTTGTGTGCCTTCTAGAAACACCTTTGCCCATTCTGGGCTCTTTGTTCTTTTTTTATAAACCACTGGATTGCTGCTAAACTGGTGAATTGACCTAAATCCTCTGCAGACCTCAACTCTATCTCAAGCAGGCTTTGACTGGAGGGAGGTGAACCAGTTAAGGGTGACAGCCACGCGGGCCCTGCCGAGCCAGGCGAGACCCCGTGGGCTGAGGTTCTGCTCTGCTGAGGGTCTCAGGACCTGACAGTGGCCCCTTATACTGCCGACCACAGCTGGAAGCTTCTCAACTGATCTGTTAGGGCCTATTCAGCCTCTGGTCCCGCGTGACTTCCGTGGGGTCGCCTTGGGCTGTTGCTCTTCTTGTTTTTCCAGTAGGAAAACACACCTCGCCCGTCAAGCTCTCCTCCAAAGTCAATGTTCGAGGTGATTTAAAGCCATGCAGGCCAGCGCAGATCCGCATCAGCACCTCCATGCGGAACCAGACAGGCTGGCCCATGGGCGGGCCGGGTGGCCCCACGTGCAGCTCGGTTTGACAGTTGCCAAGTACGAAGAGGGAACCCAAACCATCAACGTACAGTCACGAATGCAGGGCTGCGTGCACGGCAGGCGAGAGATCACGGCTGGCTGAGCGAGCAAGGAGTAAGTGTGGGTCAGAGTCCAGGGCGGGGAGGGGACCCGCAAGGTCATCTCTCCTCTTTGGTCTTTCGCTCTGAAGCTTGGGAAATGGGGCTCAGAGTGGGAGGCAAATTGTTGGCACAGGTTAGCCTTGGATGGGGACTTCGCGCCTTCTCCTCCTTCTCTTTCTCTTTCTCCTTTAGGCCCTGCTCAGCATCCTTTCTGCTGATTCTCAGCATCCAGAGATTAGGGTGTCGTTGCCTTGAAGTTTGGGTCACTGACGGTCAGCAGAGAAGACCAGCATCTTGATATGGGGACAAGGCAAAGCCCAGACCCTCTTTCTTGGTGCCCAGTGGACAACTTGGGCATGACCTCCTTGCCAGCTTCCCAGTGACATAGGGGCCACCCCAGATCCCTGTAACATGCAAAGTGATGCTCAGAATCTTACTGAACAGCGGACAGAGGGTAGTGACAGCAGCAGGCAACAGACCCGCCCCCCGGCCCCCCTGCAGCCCCCTACGCAGGCCCTGAAGCAGCAGGACCCAGGGCTGAAGGCCTCCCTCTATCCACATGATCTGATTTACTCCTTTGATTTCCTTGGTTTAGTCTGATCATTTACAGCAGTCTGATTTCCTTGATGCTTGTCCTAACCTCCTTGCAGGGACCCATGCCCGTCTTCCTCACCCAGCACCAAGGACAGTACCTGGCATCTAGAAGGAGCCCAGTGATTGCTGAAAACATGGAGGAACTCTACTGGGATTTTGGTCTGCTTTTCTCTCTTTTGGCCTTTAAACAGATGGAAATCGTAGCTTTTCTGCTCGAGCAGCTTGCTCTTGGAAGCTGAGCAGCGTGACCCTGGGCTTCCCTACAATCTGGGAAGGATGAACAAAACCCATCAGTTCCACCGTGGGCCATGGTCATGTGGCCATCATTGTCTCAGCCCAAGACCCACTTGGCTCACTGCGGACTCACCGTGGGACTCCGGGGCTCCCGGCCTCTCTTTGCTCATCTGTACGATGGGGGTGGGATGGGAGCATCTGCACTCCCTCCTCTCAGAGCTTGAAGCCACACGGCCTGGGGTGGCATCTCAGCTTTGCCTCTTATGAGCTGTAGAACCTTGGGAAAATCATTTAATGTCTTTGTGTCTCAGTTTCCTCTTTTGCAAATGGCATTAAAGTAGTTCCTGCCCCTTTGAAAAGATACGTGCACCCCAGTGTTCACAGCGGCACTATTTACAATAGCCAAGATATGGAAGCAATCTAAGTGTCCATCAACAGATGAATGGGTAAAAAAGATGTGGTACATATATACAAAGGAGTATTACTCAGCCATAAAAAGGAATGAAGTGTTGCCATTTTGACATTTGATTGAATAACCAGGGGTCGGGAATCTTGTGGAGGATATCTCTTTTGAATTCTGCCTTCCACAATCATCCAGAAAGTAAGTGGTGGGGCAGGATTCAAGCTCTGGTCTGTGAACCCAGAACCCATGCTGCCTTCTGCCACGCAGCTTGTCCCTGCCCTCTTGAGTTCATGCTGAGCCTATAACTAACCTTTGCGGTAGATACTGTAGCTCCCTCTGGGTATAGGTCCCCAAACTCCCCCCTTTTCTGGGCTTCCATCCTAATAGGTGTTTGGCCCATTCTAGGATGAAATGTTGGAATTTGGCCACACGCTTTTCTTCCCCAGCAGACTCCACACTCCCAGAGGGCAACATGGCACAGCCTGTAGGTTGTCCTATATCATGTTTCCTTTGTTTCTCATGGTAATTGATTCCCCAGTTTTTACCAGAATACCTGGTCATCCAGAATAAAGATAAAACATTTCATGTTCTCTTGCAGCTACATATGGCCCTATGGCTAAATTCTGATCAAAGAGCTGTGGAGGGCACGAGTTATATGCTATTCAAGTCAAGCCCTTACAGGGAAGGAGTGTGTCTGCCTCCCATCCCTTTGTCCACCCAGAAAGGAGGTGGTGCACCATTTTGGGTCACATGGACAGGGTGAATGCGAGGGAAGCAGACCAACCAGTTAGAAGCAGCCTGGCTCTTTGCCTCTGGATCTGCCATCCATCTCTGCACTGCCTGTGTCAGGACTGTTACATAGCAGAAAAATAAACATTCGTGTTGCTTAAGCCACTGTTATTTTGGGTCTCTATTACAAAAGTGAAAACTTTTATCCCAAGGCCGCCATATCCAGATTGTTGACATGTCATATACTTTAATATGCCTTTGAGATGCTCTCAATAAACACTTTCTGGGGAGTGAATCAATGAAGCATAGTTGTGAAGATAACAACATCTTGCATCTCCACGACATTTTTCTATTATGTGCGATAAATCCCTCTTCGTTTCTGTCCACTGCTGAAGTTGGGATGAAGAAGTGAGGGGGCAGAGATGTTACTTGACGTCTCTGGGTCCCAAGAGATGGTCAACCCCAAACTTGGCCTTTTCAGGTTCTCTTGGTGGCTCAAACTTTATGGGGATACCAAAGCTGGGGGAATAATGTGCTCTCCATCCACTGGAAGTTTCCGGTAGCTCCCTAGCAGTTAAGCGGATGCAGGGCAGGGATCCTTATGTTGAGAGGAGGTTGTGAAGGAAAGAGCCCAACTGCAGTTTTCAATCTTTGGTTTTTGGTAGCATCACTAACATGGCCCCGTCCTGTCAGAATCTCCAGGTGGGGGAGCAGTGCCAAAGGAGCATTTACAGGAGCCCAGTGCTGGGTGGAGGACCGGGCCGTGCCCACAGGTTCCCTTGGCCACAGCTGAGTTATCCTCTGACCCTGCATGGAGCCCCAAGCCTTTGGTTTTAGTGCCTGCCTCATCTCTGCACCCCTCTACCTCCAAGAGCCAGGCCCCTCCCTCCCAGGCCTCCCCAAAGGATGTCACTAACACACACTGGGCTTCACCCATTGGTCACCTGCTTTCAGAAATGCATTATGTTCAAATTCCCAAGCACCAGGTGTCAAGTGTGTTATCAGTTACTCAATGGACTTAATTGTAGGATTAATGCTGAGACACCGTAAAGTATTTAAGGACACATTACGTGTATTATTTTACAACTGTGATTAACACCGATTTTGGAGCATTTCGGAAGACTAAATGATTGAAAACCACATTCTGGCGTTGCAACAAAAGCATTTGTGGAAATTAGGTGTAATTCAACCACCTCATTATACAATTAGTTGCTTAATTCTGTCTACAGGCATTTGAGGTCATAGTTAGGACGAAATGGTGGTTTCTCGTGCATGGCTGGGCTTTAGAACAGGTCTCTCCGCTTTTTTTTTTTTTTTTTTTGCGGCATGCGGGCCTCTCACTGCTGTGGCCCCTCCCGTTGCGGAGCACAGGCTCCGGACGTGCAGGCTCAGCGGCCATGGCTCACGGGCCCAGCCGCTCCGCGGCATGTGGGATCTTCCCGGACCGGGGCACGAACCCGCGTCCCCTGCATCGGCAGGTGGACTCTTAACCACTGCGCCACCAGGGAAGCCCTCTCTCCGCTTTTTAGGGTGCTGTCTTCTACCCCCTGTTCCCCCCTTCCATACTTCTCCAGTCTTACTGGCTTTCTCCCTGTCTCCCAGTCACCATGCTTCTCTGCACCCTACCGCATTTGTGCTTGCTCTTCTGCCCTGCCTGTGTGGTCACCATTACTGCCGTTCATCACGTCTTTTTGGTTCTTCTTAGAAGCACATGGTAGATTGTGCTCCTCTCCCCACCCCCTGGAAGTTAGGCAGCCCTAGTAACTTGCTTTCACAACGTGGGCAGAGAAACATGTGTCGTTTCTGGGCAGAAGCTTGCAGAACCTGCACAGAATTTACCCCTTTCCTTTCCCTTTGCCATGGCAACTGGAGATTTTCCAGACAGCACTTTCTCCATCAACCTTGGGTCTTGAAGTGAGAAAGATATATTGCAGCCTACCTGCTTATGGACACCAAGTATAAATTAGAAACAAATCTTTATTATTATTTTTTTACATCGCTGAGAGTTGGAGGTTGTATTATTATTTTTTTAACATCTTTATTGGAGTATAATTGCTTTCCATTGTTGTTAGTTTCTGCTGTATAACAAAGTGAGTCAGCTATACGTATACATATATCTCCATATCCCCTCCCTCTTGCGTCTCCCTCCCACCCTCCCTATCCCACCCCTCTAGGTGGTCACAAAGCCCTGAGCTGATCTCCCTGTGCTATGCGGCTGCTTCCCACTAGCTATCTACTTTACATTTGGTAGTGTAGATATGTCCATGCCACTCTTTTTCTGAGCATAATCGAACTTCTCCTGCAGATACAGTGGGGGAGATTTCCCCTGATTTTCCTTTGGCCGATGCCTTCTTATTTTTCAGACTCTTCTCAGATATCCTGTTCTCAGAATGGTTTGCTTTGTTCACCTCCTCCCAGACAATCTTTTTTTTTTTTTTGCGGTACGCGGGCCTCTCACTGCTGTGGCCTCTCCCGTTGCGGAGCACAGGCTCCGGACGCGCAGGCTCAGCGGCCATGGCTCACGGGCCCAGCCGCTCCGCGGCATGTGGGATCTTCCCGGACCGGGGCACGAACCCGCGCCCCCTGCATCGGCAGGCGGACACTCAACCACTGCGCCACCAGAGAGGCCCCCCTCCCAGACAATCTTGATCATATGTCTCTGCTTGATTTTCTTCATAACATGTATGGCCACCTGACATTATTTTATTTGTCCACTTATTGCATTCCATTATTTGGAAGATGGACTTTTTTTTACGTTTGTACTGCTGAAATCATGATGTATCTTACAGTCCGTGATGTGTTATGAAGGCCGTGATATCGTTGAATTGCCCGTGTGTGTGTGAACATCAAAATGACCCGCACCCAAATCTGAAGTTCCCTTCTGCAGTGAACACATGTAACTAACATGCAACTGACCAAGGACAGCATGCTGGAAGGAGATCTTGTATCGTCTAGATCGTCTAGGAAGCTTCCTTTAACCTCTATGCATGTCATGGTTATAGGGATGGAGGAATGGAGGACTTGAGCAAATCATACACGTTCAGCAACATTGCTGAAATGGGAACCACAGCAGAAAAACCGTATATAATTCTAAAGTCCGCTTCAGAGTCCAGCACTCACGACTTTTAATCCTTTTATGGATTCTTTAAAGAAATGCCGCATCATCAGTGCTATGGGTGAACGCACAGAGTATGAGTGTGGAAAAAAACCCATTCATTGAGGAGTCTGAGCTGAAAAGTGATTCAGAAGATTTGGACTCGGTATAAAGAAGTTTGAGGAATAGCAACCAATTTATTTCACTTGTATTTTCATTTTTATGTATGTACAATAGTAATATGTGATTAAAATCTGTCTAATTAGGTATCAAAGAATTCTTTCAATAAGTAAAAATAAAAAGTCTAAGTGATAAGAAAGCAGTGTGTCATGGTTTAATTGGCAGTGTATTTTTCTTTCATAGCAGAACAAAAAATAATGGTGCCTCTTGCAGTTGTGTGTCTTAAAGTTGATGAAATGTGGTATTTCTGTGAGGCTGCTCTTATCCCAAAGACATCTTCTGTATCATTCAATTCCGTTTCAACTGAGTTTAAGCAAGGTCTCTGGCCGTTTAGAAAGTTGGCTCATTTGGACTTAGAGGCACTGTGATTTAAAATTTGACCACCTCTGAACTGGAGAAGGGCTAGAGTTTTGCTTCTGTTGTCCACTGGGTGTCTAAGGCTTGGATGCCTACAGGTTCTGCCCCTGGGTGGGACTAGGACCCTCAGGACCAGAGGAACATCCATCCCTAGACCTTGGGCATGTCTTGTGCCACCATCACCATTTTTCTACTGAATTCATGAATCACCTGTACTGTTATTTAATTCAAAATTTTCTCTTTGGAAAACTTTTCAATAATTATAGACTCATAAATAGTAGAGAGAGGTCCTTCACCCTGTTTCATTGGTAACATCTTAATAACTATGGTAAATATCAGAAGTGGGAAACTGACATGGGTACAATACAATTAATTATGCTGCAGACCTTACTCAGATTTCACCAGTTTTTGCATGCACTCATTTGTGTGTGTGTGTGTGTGTGTGTGTACAGGTCTATGCAGTTTTATCACGTGTGGACACTATTAAGATACAGAACTGTCAGTCACCATGAAAGAGCCCCCTGGGTGGCCCCTTTGTGGTCTCACTGCACT
This sequence comes from Phocoena sinus, assembly GCF_008692025.1. Classification (NCBI taxonomy): domain Eukaryota; kingdom Metazoa; phylum Chordata; class Mammalia; order Artiodactyla; family Phocoenidae; genus Phocoena; species Phocoena sinus. Next base: position 4,079,299 of record NC_045777.1, on the reverse strand, counting down.
CTCCATCCTTAAGCTCTGGCAACCACTAATCTGTTCTCCCATCTCTATAATGTTGTCATTTTAAATTGAATCATACGGGATGTACAATTGTTTATTTTTTCCATTCTCAGCAAAATGCCCTTGACATTCATCCAAGTTGTTGAGTGTATTAAGTCTTTTTTTTTTTTATTGCCTAATTGTATCCCATGGCGCAGATACACAGCAGTTTATATAAGCACTTACCCGTTGAAGGACATTTGGGCTGTTTCCAGTTATCGGCTATTACAAATAAAGCACCTATAAACATACATGTACAGGTTTGTATGTGAAGATAACATTTCACTTCTCTGGGAGAAATGTCCCGAAGGGCAGTTGCTGAACTGCCTAAAAAGTGCATGTTTAATTTCATAAGAAACGGCGAAGCCATTTTTCAGAGTGTCCCGTTTTTCACTCATACCAGCTACCGGTGGGTGATCTAGTTTATGCACATCTGGGCCAGGATTGATATTGTTGGTATTTTTTATCTTAGCCATTCTGACAGGTGTGCGGTGATATCTCATCATGGTTTTAGTTCTCATCCCCCAGTGGCTGATCCGTTGAGCATCTTCTCATGTACTTCCTGGTCGTCTGGTGATCCACTTGGTGGAGTGTCTCTTCATGTCTGCTGCTTATTTTCTAATTGGATTATTATTATTTTTTCACTGTTGAGTTCTGAGAATTCTTTATATATTCTGAATGCTAGTCTTTTGCCAGATACGTGGTTTGCAAATATTTTCTTTCCGTTTTTAAAAAACAAAGACTTCATTTGGTGGGGGGGGGGCAGTTTTAGATTCCTGTCAAAAGTGTGCAGAAGGTCCAGGAGAGCGCCCATATGTCCCCTGTCCCCATAGGTGCACAGGCTCCCCTGCCATCCACATCCCCCATCAGATGCTACATTTGTTACAGCTGATGAACCTATGCCAATGCATCATTATAGCTCAAAGACTCCAGTTTTCATCAGTGTTCATTCTTGGTACTGTACCTTCTATGTATTTGGAAAAATGTATAAAGACGTGTATCCATTATTACAATATCATACACGCCCTAAAAACCCTCTGTGTTCTGCCTATTCATCCCTCCCTCTTCCCCTCTAACTCTTTGCAACCACTAATCTTTTTTTTTTTTACTGTCTCTATAGTTTTCCTTTTTCCAGAATGTCACCTAGGTTTTCTCCTATGTTATCTTCTAAGAGTTTTATAACTTTGTCTTTTGCACTTAGGTCTGTGATCCATTTGAGTTAATTTTTGTGAAGAGTCTAAGGTTTGTGTCTAGATTCATTTTTTTGGCATGTGGATGTCCAGTTGTTCCAGTACCAGCTGTTCAGTAAAGCTTGTTTTTCATCCTCTTAACAGCGTCTTTTTTTTTTTTTTTTTTTGCGGTATGCGGGCCTCTCACTGCTGTGGCCTCTCCCGTTGCGGAGCAGAGGCTCCGGACGCGCAGGCTCAGCGGCCATGGCTCACGGGCCCAGCCGCTCCGCGGCATGTGGGATCCTCCCGGACCAGGGCACGAACCCGTGTCCCCTGCATCAGCAGGTGGACTCTCAACCATGGCGCCACCAGGGAAGCCCTTAACAGCGTCTTTTGCAGAGGAAAAGATTTAATTTTAATGAAGTCTAATTTCACTGGCTTTTTTCTCTTGTGGATTGTAATTTTGGTGTCATGTCTAAGAACTCTTTGCCTTAACTTTAGGTCCCAAAGCTTTTCTGTCATGTTTTCTTCTAAAAGTTTTACAGTTTTACATCTTACATTTAACTATTCAATCCATTTTCAGTTACTTTTTGTATAAAGTACGAGGTTTAGCATAGATTTTGCTTTTTTTTTTCTTTTTCTTTTTTTTGCCTGAGACATCCAAATGCTCCAACATCATTTGTTGGAAAGACTATCCTTCCTCCATTAAGTTGCTTTTGTGTCTTTGTCAACATCAGTCAAGCATATATGTGTGGCTCTGTTTCTGGTCCTTTATTCAGTTTTATTGATCTGTGTGGTTGTCTCCATCAGTACCATACTCTCTTGATAAGTGTAGCTATCGAGTAAGTCTTAAAATTAGATAATGTGATTCCTCCAAATTTATTTTTCTTTTTCAAATCGTTTTGGCTCTTCTAGTTTGGATTTCCATATAAGTCTTAGAATAAAATTATTATTTTATTTAAATTGGCTATTAAAATGTATTTAAAAGGGATACACATGAGTTGGATCTGTTGGCTAGAGCCGTACTAAGTTGCATTTAAATAAAAATATAACTACTACAATTACAAAAAATCATCTGTAGACCGTGTGAAACGATCTCATGAACCGTCAGAGTGGCCTGGACCCTTATCTCCTGGCACCTGTGTATTGGGAAAGGGGCTCTCCCGGGAATGCTGGCAGCGCTCCTTGGGGAAATACACATGACCTTGCCTCCTCATCTGGGGCTGGCTCAGTGGTGGCCTGACTTCACAGGAGTCTCCATAGGATGGCTCGAAGCTTACAAATTGACCCGGAGGGCAAGCTCTGCACAACTGCAAGGCCCTATATGGACCAAGTGAACCAATTCCATCCTCGCTTGGCACATCTGAGTGTCAGACGAAGAGTCAGGGGTTGGCACTGGGAATGGGGTGGAGCAGACACACGAGGGAGCGAAGCACTCAGAAAGCAGCAGCCACTCACCTGAAGAGTAGCTGATTCCCTGAGGTGGGACACACCTGAGCGGGGAGCCCTGAACCTCCTCTGGCCTGACCTCGCCAGGAAGGTAGGGGAGCTAGACCACCAGGCACACGAGCGCTGTCCTAGGTCCTGAACAGCCTCTTCCCTACGAGAGACCTCAAGACCGTGCTGGGATGGTTGGGGTCCTCTTCACATTTGAGGCAGTGCTTCCAAAGTTTGGGGTTCACAGCAATTGTGGGGTCAGGTGGCACAGAATCTGGTGTTGAATAATGATGCATAAAGGAAGGGAAATCTGCTCCCTTTCCAACCATCTCAGCCTGGATAGTAGGTCCCTAACGCTGGTCCCTCCAGCCCCTTTTAACTAAGAGAGCTGGCCTGGGCTTTAGAGCTTTCATAGAGCCGTACTCTCCAGCCAGAGTTTCATAACATTGTTCTCTTTTCACTGTGGGTTTTTTGTTTTTAATTTAAGTCTAGTTGATTTACAATGTTGAGTGAATTACTGCTGTACAACAAAGTGATTCAGTTATACGTGTGTGTGTGTGTGCGTGTATATGTATATATTCTTTTTAAATATATATTCTTTTCCATTATGGTTTATCATAGGATATTGAATATAGTTCTCTGTGCTATACAGTAGGACCTTGTTGTTTATCCTTCATTGTGGTTTTTGATAGTTATTTGCTCACATTTTTTCCCTCTCTTCCAATAGTGCTGAGAATAAGTAGAGGTTCAAATTCTCATCAAATGAACGATTGAATGAATTGGATTTTTTCATGATTCTTTGATTTTTTTGGGTCTTTTTTACCTCAACTGACTATGCACCCCATGAAAGCAGAGACCATGCTTCTTGATTTTCCTCCACCGTTTTGCTCCTAGGGCCAAACAAAGTGCTGGCACAGGGAAGTTCTCAGGTACATGGCCGTTGCCTGTCCTGGTTAGTGAACGGGTCTGTGGATGGGGAAGGCACGGGGGCATCCAGACTCTCAGGCTGGCCTTACTCTGTCTTGGCCCCTGGAGGAAGATGATGTAATTGGCGAGTGTGGGTCCTGTGTGGTGTCCATGTCAGACACTTGACTGGTTGTTTTTTCTTCGAAAGCCTCTTTGCGAGGGCGCTGGTGTTGACCCAGACTCTGCCCCCCCGCCCCGCCTGCCCCCCATCCTCCCTTCCTTCTCTCTTGGGCCTGGCCTGACCCTCATTCCATCCACGGCAGGCCTGGCCCTACCTGCCTCTCCCAGGCTCCCACCCACCTGTACTTCTCCATCATCCAGGAGAATCTGTTTCCAGGGCCCAGACTCTGAGTCCTGTCCTGGGAGTCCTACCGGAATTGGGGTGCAGAGTGAGACATGGCCAGCTTTCCTTCCTCGAGGCTGGTCAGTCCGCTGGAACATGCATCTGAACTTGAATTTCACTTTTCCTTTTTTGTTGGTCTCCAATAATTTGCTGTGTGCTGGGGATCGAATTGCAAGCCTGGCCCAAAATTTCTTTAAAAAAAAAAAAACCCCAGCCAGGCCAGATGCATTAGTGTTGCCAGCACGACCATTACCCTCCTTCAGAGAAAGGTCAACAAATAATTTCAGCTTTGTTTAAAGCCTCTTTAATGGATTCTGTAAAATGCTCTAATTACCAAAGATTATCCGTCGAAGTGCTTGCAAGCTTTTTAAAGCTTTTCTACGCCCATTTCACTTTGTTCACACAGAGTTCAAGTTCTCTGATATACTTAAGCGAGAGGAGGCATTTCTTTTCTTCCCCTTTCTTATTTATTTATTTTTCAAATCATGTAATTTGGAGTGTTTATAAAGCAGGCGGGCTTTCTCTCCTCTTGGTCTGAAACAGAGAGCTCTTACACCACTTTCCATCTGTTTCCATCTTACCACCCAATCAGAGAAGAAATGCCATCTAAATGATAAGGACGTCTCTTTCTTACCAAATATAACATAACTACCTCCTGGTTTATTCAGAATCCTCACGTGTATTGTCTCATTTGAGCCCCATTCAGGGGGCTGGAGGACTCACCCAGACTGGGTCCTCCACTCCTACTGGGCTGTTGACATTTGGACTAGATGGTTCTCTGTCGTGGGCTCACCCTATCCATCATTGTAGGCTGTTTAATAGCATCGCTGGACTCTACCCACTGGATGCCAGTAGTACTGTCTCTAGTTGTGACAACCAAAACTGTCCCCAGATATTCCCAAATGTCCCTGGGGGGCAAGATCACCCTTGGTCAAAAGAAGAGTTTTCAGATGAGGAGGCCAAGGCTTGCCCAAGGTCCCCATCGACAGTGAGCCGTAGAGCTGGAGTCTGTTGGCACTGATGAGCCACGGTACCCCCAATCCAGCAGAGTTCGCCATATTTTCCTCCCCAACCCCCTGTTCAATTCCCCTGCCTGTCCTCCTGTCATAGCCCTTTTTGACAATGTCTCTATTCACAAATTTCTCTCCTAGAGTTTATGTGCCCCACGCTTCTACTCTTCCGCCTCCTAAGTCTCATGCCCTCCGGGATCAGACATGTCATCTGATCTTTATAGCGCCCAGCAGAGGTCTGTGAGCAGGGCACCAGAAAACTCCTCCAGACTCTGCCCCCGTGGGGATCCAGCCGCAGGCTGCCCCTCTTCCCTGGGCTGCAGAAGTGAGGAGGGGACCCACTGGGATGGGAGAGAAGATGCCCCGACAGCCCCGCACAGCCCTGAAAAATTGTCTGCTTCCCTCAGGTTCCTCGTCCAGCCAGAATGACAGTCTCTTGTTCATTGGTTACCATCCAGGGCACCCATGTTAATAACAAGCTGAGAGTAACCTGAGATGGTGACCTCTGACCTGCCTGGTTCCCAGGATCTCTCCTCATTTGCCCTCTCTTGCTCTCTGGCTGAAAGAGTTGATTTGGGTCAGGCCACCACTGGGGGTGGGGGGCAGAGGGAGGCGGATATGAATGTGTGTGTGTGTGTGTGTGTGTGTGTGTGTGTGTATGTGTGTGTATGTGTGTTGTCATTGGTGGTGGTGGTGTTTGGGGAGACGGGACTCGTCTAGGGTTTACACGTTTTGGAAATGTTGGATTAAACAAAGGCAAATAGGATCCTTTACTGCAGGACTTCTCAGAGCTTTACCTTCGAACATGCTCTGTGACTATCTCAGAGCAATAGGGTGCAACAGTTCTCGAAGTAATTTGGCCACAGGACATTTTTTTTCTTTTTTATGGAGTATCTCATGCCACCATTCACAGAGTATTCCTTGGGAAAAGTCTCACCAGATATGAAAGTGCACCTCATTCCCCTTTGCCGGCCAGTTCTAAGGTAGCTTTGAAACTAGGAGGGCTAAAGGTGGCCAGATAAGGACACCCAAATCCTCCTTGGGAGTGATGGGTCTCAGTGGCTGAATCTGGGCAAGACCCCGGAGAAGAGAAAATCCTTCTTAAATGTCTGGGCATGCCCAGCACCCTGGGGGTTGGTCTCGACGACCTGATGTACCTGTCCATGCTGGTGGCCCTAGGGGTGGATGGTGCGCCGGGAAGAGATGGGACCAGGAGGGCCTGCAGAGAGAGACGCCCACCTTCGCCCACCTCCTCCAAAACCCGAGAAGGGAGGTGCAAGGGAGAGAGCGCAGAAAGAGAAAGGAAAGCAGAAGTTTCCATTCGTACCGGATGGTTTTGTTTTTTTATCTGTTTGCAAATGTTCAGTGTGATGGTTTGAAACCCAGCCGTGTAGCTGCCGTCGCCCACACACAGAGCTGCAGTGGCGCTGAGCATCGGCTGGCAAGCTGCATCCCCAGCATCGGCCATTAAACCCGAGCCCACACCAGGGCAGGCTGCAGCCCTACCCCCCCGGGGCCCCCTGCCACCCCCATCGCCCCTGCACCCCGACACGCAGCACCCTCCACACACACAATTAACAAAAACTTCCAGCATTCCGTTTCCTCTAGAGAAGGCATAAAGAGAAGCAGAGATGGGACGAACAGGGAGAATACTCCTGCCTCATCGGAGCCACCGGTTTTCAGGAGAGCGCGGCAGCCTCCACCTGCCTGTGGACTGACCACTTCAAGGTGAGAGAGGTCTTTGTGATTTCTTTATGCACCTGGAGGTCTGGGAGGCAAGGCCAGATGAAGGGATCTTAATCATTGAGCCTTGTCTGCTGCCTCCTGAGTGATTCTCTCAGGCAAGCATGATGGACGCTTCCTTCCAAACACACGCAGTTTTCTCTGACACAAGCCCCCCACTCAGGTCCCCGTGAGACCTTTGGAACGAGGGGGCTTCTCAGGGCCCCCCTTCACCTCTCAGCACAGCCTCCTGAGCCTGAGATGTAGACTAAGGTCTGACCCTGCCTTTGGCCTGACCTGTTGATTTCCAACTGAGGCTACTGACCTTCTTCCCTCGAGTGAGCACTGACCCCAAAGTGGGTCCTCTGGGACCCTACGGAATGGTTCTCCATCCAAGGGGCTTTGGGAAACCTGTTTCCCCAGTGGCCCCAAGCCCGGTAATCAGAAGCAATCAGACCCAGCTGTCCAGCTAATCTGTATGAAATAGGCTTCCTTCCCAGTAGAAATCAACAAAGTTTAAAATAGAACGGACTGTAATCGGAAACGAAGCTATAGAGTTCTGTGTGTGAGGCAACAGGCAGAAACATCCACATGGAAAATATTCAGGATAAATTACATCGCTCACCACCATGTGGGCCAGGAAAAGAAACGATTTCCTTGTTTATTATGCGTGTTTGTGGGTCGGAGGGGAGCCGAGCGGGGACATCTCCTCCGGAAGGTTTAAGCCCCTCTCGACCAGAAGGAGAGAAATGAAAAACGAACGACAAAGATGGAGGGAAAGGAAAAAGGCCATAATGTACCTTATTGGAGAAGAGAAGCAGATAAAAGAGCTCCGAATTCTGTGCAGTCAGGGGATGAATCAGTTGGCATAGGTCTATTTTTAGTCTCCAAGATCTGCTGTTACATTTTGCCTGGCATTAATTAATGTCATAGGCGTGTTTCATCCACAGGTTCCGAAGGTCCTCAGTATGTCATTCAAACCGGGAGGTGTCGACCCTCATGTATGGGTGCTCTCGGGCCTTGGGGTCTGGTCTCCAGCACAAACATGTGTCCAGAATGTTCTGGTCTCTGACCTTGCCCTCTCCGGGTGTATCCGTTAATCTCCTGGCTCCAGCCCTTGGATGTCTGGCCCCTGGCCAAGGGAGAATTGCAATTGTTAGGCTTTGTTTTTCAAAAAGGAAAGGCTGTATGAAGCTGAAATTGGGGGAAAAAAAGATGTGGGATCATGGCTTGGAATAAAAAAAATGGCTTTGGGGGCAAATCTACCACCACAAAGAAGGACGGACGGGGCTCCCTAATCTCCAAACTGGACTGATGTTGACAAAGTATATTTCATAAACGGGGAGTATCTCCCAAAGTAGTTAAGACGAAGTGTAATATTTTAGTAGGAGCTCATTATGGAGCTGGGGTTGATCAGATGTTGGCTGAAATTGTGTGTGAGGCTAATTACCCTGAAAACGCCTATGCATATTTCAGAGCCCAGGCTGTAAATCGAAGAGCGGTTTAAATGCACGAGTTGTCACGAGCAGGGTGTCTCACTCTCCGAGGTGATAACAGGATAACAGCGGCTTGAACAAGAGGCAAGAATGAGAAACAGAGGGCCGAGTGGTAGTCAAACTGTTGAGACAACTGTCTTTGTATATTTGCAACAATTATTAGGTCAATAAGAAAGTGAGAATACATCCCGGCCCCTAATTAGAGGAGACATCCCTTCTGCTCTCTTAAATTAGTTACAAGACAGGGACACGGACAACCCACTGAGGGGGCAGAGAGAGTCCCCAGGGCATGTGGCTGGCGTCTCCGTTGAGTGGAGAAATACAAAGTGTGTAGATGACCTCCGGTGGCCATTGGGAAAGTCCATTTTCAGGTCGGCAAGAAGGATTACCATCATCGAATTTGGGAAGTTCTTAAGAAGGAAGGTCAGGACCACCGAGAGGGTGTGAGTAAGCAGGACACTGACCTTGGGTGTTTTGTCCAGAGACTGGCTTCTATCTTTCTATCCAGGCAGACGACTCAGGGATCCTGAACCCACCCATCTGAGCTGTGTGTGTCTGGGTGAGCACACCAAGCTCCCTGAACACGGGCCCATCACATCCTCTACCGGGACCTCCTTAGCATCCACAGTGGGATTTTTCTGGGCTGGGAACACCTGTATTCAGCTGGCAGCGGCCGTTGGGTGGGCAGCCAGTGGCTGGGTAATGGGAATTCCATGGGTAATGGGAATCTCTGGGATCTTCCGGGTCAGCCATGGCTGTGGCCACAAATGTACAAGATGGGTGCCCATCTGGGCGTGTTAGACAAGGCAGGTGACCTTCAGGCTCTTGCCGTCTGTTTGAGACTTGACCAGATGAAGTCATTAGAAAATCAAGTGAAAGCTTCCGCCAGTGCTGAGAGCCTGGAGTCCTTTTGCTGCTTTGTAACTTCTTTATGCACAGGGAGGTCTGATATATGAGACCAGCTGAAGAGATCTCCGTCTCATAATTATGATCAGAGAAGGTCTGACTATTTCTGCCCAGTGCTGTGCTCGGGAGGGAGGGCTTTGCCTGTATCTCTCTTTTTAAAAAAAAATAATTAATTAATTTTTTGCCGTATGCGGGGCTCTCCCTGCAGTGGCCTCTCCCATTGCGGAGCACAGGCTCTGGATGCGCAGGCTCAGCGGCCATGGCTCACGGGCCTAGTCGCTCCGCGGCATGTGGGATCTTCCTAGACCGGGGCACGAACCCGTGTCCCCTGCATCGGCAGGCGGACTCTCAACCACTGCGCCACCAGGGAAGCCCCTGCCTGCATCTCTTTATCTAATCCTTGCAACGCCCAGGGGGGCTGCCGTTGTCCCTATCACCTCCTGATGGAGGACCCGGAGCCTACACATGTTACTTTTTGCATTTATTTTCAAAACACAAACATTTGGCATTGCCCTCCATAGCAGATCCATTGATCTTACTATAAAATAACCCTTCCCTCTAAAAGAACTCTTGAAGGAGAATTCTATGCTCACTCCCTCCTGGGTGAGGCACGTGTTTACTTGTAGTGTCTACAGGGGTGGTCCCCGACCCGTTCCGGAAGTACAGGGACCCCAGTGGAAGAGCCCGAGCTCAGCCCATTGGAGGGATGGACTGCAGGGTCCTGAGCTGGTGGCCTCCCTGCTGGTTTCATGCCCATTTGCCGGTGACTCTGAGTGAAAAGTAGAGGCCCCTGAGCTCCGTTCCTTCCCCCTGGACCCCACAGCGGAGGTCAGCAATTAGGCAAGTGATCACCTCTGGTTCTGGGACGGGCCCAGTTGTCTACAGTGCGATGGGGAAGCTGGACAAAAGTCCGGGGCGGAGGCGCTTATCCCACATGGGGTGAGGGCTCTCCAGGGCCCCTCACTCCCAAGCAGCCCTGCCCACAGGGCCTCCCTGCCGACCCTCTTCCTCTGTGACCGCCGAGGGCCTCACATCCTGGGGAGATCCCTAGAAACGGGGTCTGTTGATGCAAACACACGTGCCCCTCGCCACTGGAAACTGTGGCCTCACATCCACAGCGATAACCACGGAGGTCCTCGCAGAAACCAGCGAGGAACAGGTTTTCGATGTTTAACTAAATTAGGAAACACGTGTTCTCTCTCCCCTTGTCTCTCCCCTTGGCAATTCTCAGTTTACCTCACGTGGAACCTCGGCCCTCCTTCTTATCCTACGTGGGGAAACTGGACATTTAGGAAATAAAGCCTGGGCTTAGCTAAAAGCTGGGAGAAAACAGGATATTAGTGATAATAGAAGCCAGTGGGCCTGGGGTCCCAGGTGGGGCTGTCAGATAAAATACAGGACACCCAGCTGAATTTGGATTTCAGGGACAGTATGGATACTCGTAGTATAAGGATTGCACAGGACATACTTTTACTAGCGTATTATTCATTGTTTCTTCGAGACTCAAAGTTAACTAGGCATCCTGCCTTGTTTTTGAAGTATAGTTCAAAAAACTGAAAAATTTTCAATTGACGTATAGTTGATTTACAATATCACGTTGGTTTCAGGGGTACAGCACAGTTATGCAGATATATATGTATTCTTTTTCAAGGCATCCTGCATTTTTATATATTTTCTATAAATATAGTATCTGTAACACAGGGGACCCCCTCGTGACACTCAGAAACTTGATCTGGGAAGAGTTGGGGTGAGTTCTCCATCAGACTTTCTTCCTGGGCTCTGATGAGGATAAAGCGGACTGTGCCCTTGGCTCCAGGCACGTACTAACATCTCATGTGTGGGAAAGTCTCCTTGGTTCTGCCCAGGGGGAGGTGTGATGAAATTCGTTGTCCAGGGGAGAAGCCGAGGCCCAGGGATGCTGGTGTGACTTACCAGGCGCTCAGACTCAGCTCGCGGCCTGTCTCACTGCCTAGTACTTTCTGGCAGTGGATGGGTAAGCGGCATGAATGCCGAGGAAAACCAGGCTTCAGGGGAGCAGTAACAACAGGTTAGCTTGGAAGCGCTCTGTGCAAAGATCAGAACGGCTGTGTCAACACATGCAGATTATATGCAAATACACTGGGCCCGCCTGGCAGTGTGTACCTGGGTGGGAGGCCAGGAGCACAGCCCCCCGCCGTCCTGGGTTTCTGGTTGGGGCAGGTGTACCGGGCTGAGCGCTGCTGGGACCCCGTGAGGTCTACGTTCACGGGGCACACAGGTGTGTGTGACTTGCCACCTTGATCTGTGCACTCCCAGCGAGACACACACGGCTCCTGTCTCCTGGGATACCCTTTCCCGGGGCTCCTCCAGGCTCCCTCTGGAAAGGAAGAGGCAGCCTCTCTTTCTGGGATCCTCCCACCAAGATGCCCAGCACTGGGCACTGCTGATGAGAGAGTAATCACAGCAGTAACGCTACCGTTAACACTGACTGGGGTTGGAGGTCCGCCCCCCTGTGGGGAGCACCTTGGACTTAATTCTCCCAAGTGCCTGCCGGTCAGAGGAACACACAGAGGCTTTGAAAGGTAAAGTAACTTGCCCACAACTAGTGAGAATGGAGCCCGGGTACAACCCCAGGTGCCCTTAAAGCCCTCACTCTGAGATTTGGCTGAGGGGATCCCTGCCAGGGGAGAATTAAAGGAGAGGATTGAAACCTGGCTCCTGGGCACGGACTTTTTGGAGAGGGTGCATTCTTTTCGAAAGGTCTTTATGGAGATTTGCAACAGTTTTAACTGAGATGCTCTGGGATTTGTGCTTTTAGGGTTAACAGGGTTGGCCTCAAATGTTGGTGCCAACCGAACCCCATGTGTTGGGAGATGCTCCCCAAGAGGGGAGCTTAGCCCAGGGAACCGTGACGGGGAGGGGCTGCCCCAGCCCCTCTCTCTTGTGTGCTGAAGACAGCAGCTCGGGTTAACGGCTAAGCATGGTGGCGCGGGCATCCTCTCAGGCTTCCTGGAGGACTTGAGAGCTGAGTTTGCTGCAAGGCCATGAGGTACAGAGGAAAGGAAGGAACACCTCAGGCCTGGGCGTAGCTCCTGCGGGGCCGCTACAGGGCAGGAGTGTAGGAGCTGAGAGGCCAGGGCGGGCTGGGCTGCAAAACAAGAAGAAGTGGGGTTTGGGAAGGGGCCACAGAATGGGACAGAGGCCAGCACCCTCTGGACCACGCAGGCAGCGGAGACCACTTCATGGCGTTGAAACTAGAGTGGGTGTGCGCGGATGGAATATTCTGTGTTTGAAAACCAGCCCTCCGGTCACGGAGAAGAGCGTGGGGTTCGCGAGGGGCCTGGAGGTGAAGGTAGGTCACTGGATTTGAGCCGTTGGTGGGTGGACAGTTCAATCCAGATCCCGCTTGGCTGTCACCACCATCCGCAGCCCGGCAAGTTGAGCGGCTCCTGCGGACCCTGTTCCTGAGTTTGTCCCTGATTGGCTCCCTGCCCCACGCCCCTCCTCCAGAGAACACGTGCACTGGCTCCAAGTCCACACTGTCCGAGTGCTTCCCCTCGGGGCCCCACAGTGCACGACTGGACCCCACGAGAACGGGAAGGAGTCAACACGACATTAAGCATGCCTGAGCCTCACTGCCTGACTTTTGAGAAGGTCAGGGCCTGATTTCGGCTTGGGCCCCCCTCCCTGGGCCGCGTGCATCTTCATGGCTGGGCTTTCCACGAAGCAGGAGGCTTGGCAGGAGGAACAGGTGGCTTCACCGAGAGATTTCGCTCCGAGGCCCGCTAGGCGAAGTGCTTAATAGTGCGGGACGCTGCCCGGGGAAGCCTGGGGCTCCCGGCTGCCGAGACCTGACTGGGAGGCTGGACAAACATGTGTGACCAGCCGCACCCGGCGCACCAGAGGAAGGGCAAGTCAGAGGTCGGGCATCCCTGCCATACTAAACTCTGGAGAGACAAGGCGTGGTAGGAAGTCGCTTTGGCCGGCCCAGCCTCGGAGAGGGAATTATTGCCGTGCTGCTTCGTGCTGGAGGGAACCCTTTCAACCTTGCATTCCCAGCACAGCTGAGAATATTTGTCTCACGGTTGCTTGCCAAGTACCTACCTGGAGCTGGGCTAAGAAAGTTCAAATTTGTCTACATCTTCAAGGAGTGCATCGAGGGACAGAAGCTGATGACGAGGATGAATGTGCGAACTGCCGAGGGACCCTGAGAGTGGAGAAGGCCCCCCAGATGCCTTGACAAGTCGGGTCACGCCTCATAGAGGATGCAATACTTAGAGAGGTTGGATCATTTTTCTCCCACTCCAGGGATAGGAAACATGCACCCGGTCACACACATGGGTCAATCCCGCAGAACAAGTATATAACTCTTTTGGAACAGGGACCCATGTGGCCCAGTCTCAGAGCGGCGTCATGAGCACCAGATTCAGTGCAGTAAACAGCGAGTGGTTTATTTGATAAGCGAACAGCAAGGTTCTTTGCTTGGATTTCTCCAGCACTGGGGAGGGGATTCATGATTCACAGCAAAATGTGTAACGTTTCTTCTTTCTTTTTCCATCCACATTCCCCCGTCCAATGTCCCTCTTCTCCAAGCTCTGTGAAAAGTTCCTTCCTCTGTCCTGACCCTATCTCTCTCAATTGCTTTCCCGATCTCTGCGTCATGTCTTAGGCTGCTTAGAATAAAATTTCTCCTGTGGCCTCAAAAGCTCTACATCACTTGTTCTCTGCATGAACTCTGGCCTCATCTCCTAGCGGTTTGCTATTGTTCTCCTTGCTGTTGTTCTGCGCACCCATTAGCCTTCTGCTGTTTTTTTTTTCCCCCCCGGTACGCGGGCCTCTCACTGTCGCGGCCTCTCCCGCTGCGGAGCGCAGGCTCTGGACGCGCAGGCTCAGCGGCCACAGCTCACGGGCCCAGCCGCTCCGCGGCACGTGGGATCTTCCCGGACCGGGGCACGAACCCGTGCCCCCTGCATCGGCAGGCGGACTCTCAACCACTGCGCCACCAGGGAAGACCATTCTGCTGCTTTTAACTTGCCAAGTGAGTTCTCACCCCTGGGCCTTTTCACGTCACTCTCCCTCTGTCTGGAACGGCTTGTTCTCAGATTTCCCCACGGCTGAATCTTCCTTGTATTTCAAGTCTCCTCATCGTGGGTAATACCACTCCGTCTGTCTTTCTCCATCACACTTATCTCTGTCTGAAACGACCTCACTCATTTATGTGCATTCTTACTCATGACTATCTTTTGCTCCAAAATGTCAGCCCCATGAGGTCAAGGACCTTACCTGTCTTATTCTCCCCCGATCCTTTGACCTAGAACAGAATTTGGAACCTGACTGGTATTCAAGAAATATTTGGTGAACGTGTGGGTAACTGTTGAATGCAATTTCCCTGACACCTAGGAGGGGGTCTGTTTTCTTCTTCATTGCTTTTTTGATTGGTATCTGCCTGTTTGGTTTTGGTCCTTATTTTCTCCTCAGTCATCTTGATCATGTATCGCAGAAAAGGTAAAGAACAGTCTAGAGGAGAAAAAACATTCTCAGGTGGTGAGAAGTGAAGGGACAGACTGGACAAATCACAGCTTCTCATGGATAGGAAAACAGACTGGGCTGGACGCTCGCAGGCATCAAGGTTTGTGTCTGCACGCACCTGCACAGATGCCCACATTTGCATGTATGTGCATTTAACACCGTGACAAACACAGTGGCAACCAGAGATCGGTGTTGTGGGTAATGGCATGGGCTCTGGTGACAGGTGGGTTCTGGTCCCACCTCTATGATGTTTAAAACGAGGGCGTTTTAAGGTCAGGGGCTGAATGGCTTTAGGTCAGGGGCTGAATCTCACTGGGAATGATTTCTTGGAGGTCCAGGTAAAGAGGCCTCTGCTGCCCAGCTCTGGGGTGAAGAGTGCTGTGACAAGGTAGCCATGGGTGTCAGAAGGGGAGAGGACAGGTGCATCTGAACTTGACATTCCTGGGCTAGATGATCCATGATGGACATCTAGCTCTAAATCCCATCTCATCCCTTTGGGAATGGGAAGAGATGGGTTGGGAGCCTTAATTAAAGGGGCAAATTTTCCTACACTAGGAAACTTCATCTTTAGCATCTGTCTTCAAGAGGTGTGCTGGAAAACCTCTCTGGGAGGGTATGAAGCGATGGTGACCCTAGAGAATGTATGGATGAAGTGTGTGCTTCCCTGATGCTCCACCAATGACCCTGAAGTCCCTAGCACTAAAAATAAGTCCTGCAGGGAGCTGGGGATGGTGGTCCCTGTGCTGTAGGGAGAGGCGTATTGAGGTCAGGCTAGCTCTTCGCTCCGGCCGCTGGTGGGATTCTGAACTCTGGCTTTGGAGGGAAACTGGGTGGCTTATCATTTGAGCTCTGCTTCCTTCCAAAAAGGATTTGGGGGAGCTTACGCTAAGGATGCACCCAGAGGATGGGACAGTGAGAAAGAAAGCCAGAACCTGAGATCAGAGGCCACCAAGAGGAAAAGAGAACCAAATCTCTGGGGTCTCTCAGGCCAGAACTTGGAGTCGAGGAGCAGTCATCATTTGGTTTCACGAGGACAAAAGGATTCTTGGCTTGGAGAAGCAGCTGGCAGAAGCTAATATACAAATCTGTGTTTTAATCTGTTTATTGAAATGTTTAAACATATTGCTTTTGTAAATACATCCAAAAGACCCTGATTGACCAGTCTCCCGAGGGGTGGGGTGGAGTGGGGTCTCAGCCCCGGCATTTCGTTCCTCATCTGGACCAGTGAACCCTTCCCCTTAAAAAAAAAACAAGAAAACAAACTCCTTACATAAGAAACTTTTGAGAGTGGGTGGAAGGAGGAACCAGTTTTTCTTGCTATAGCTGAAACGTTAAGGCTTTTTCTTTCTAGTCTAAAACATTCATCTATAGAAACAGTGGGTGATGCCAACACAAATCACCTCAGGTGCTGAAATGATTTCATCTTTACACTCGATTAAAATCTGATAAGCCAAGTGCTCAAGAGGTACATCACGTCTTCCTAAAACGGGTACAACTTGTAGGGAGACAAAAGGGCCCACCTTCCCCTGGCTTTTCGTCTGTCACTCAGTCACTTTCATTCTCCGTGGCCCTGCGAGAGCACAGTCAGGGCGATTGTCTGGGGAAATGAACTGTGCAGGCAATTACGGCGGGAGAACATAGGAACATCGCGTGTGATGGGCCCTGGGAGGCTTTGAACCTTTCCCCGGATGCAGCACTGTCACAGCCCGGTGCAAGCCCGGAGCCAGCTTGATGGAACCATCTCCATCAGCCAGATGGGAGCTGTTCCGGAAAGGGTGGGGGGTGGCATTTATCCCAATAGCCTTCGCTGCCCAGGGAGAGGGGATGAGGACAGTTTTGGGGAAACTGTCTTGAGAGTCAGAAGGACATCATCTTGGCAAATTTCTGCTCACTGCCCACTGAGCCACAGGTCATGGCAAGGGGCGACTTTGTGCTTCCTCACTCAGCCCTCTCCAGAGCGGGTGTGGACCCGAGACACCAACGCAAACCCAGCCCATCCCTTTTGTCAGAAGAGTCTGAAGGGCTGGCACACAGTCTCACCCGACATTTCCCAAGACTGGTATGCAGACCCTGGGGGGTACTGTTTTTTAAAAAAAATTTTTTAACTTCTGTAACTTTAGGTGGGACCATTAAAATTTTTTTTAAATAAACTTTTTATCTTGGTATCATTTTCGGTTTACAGGAAAGTTGCAAAATTAGCACAGGGAGTTCTCATGTCCCTTTGCCCCCGTTGTGAGCATCTTACATACACACGGGGCGTGTGTCATGATGGAGAAGGTTGACGTTGATGAGTGACTGTAACTGAATTCCAGACGTTATTTGGATTTTCAGTCTTTCCCCGAATGCTGGGCTTCTGTTCTAGGAGCCAAGTGAGGGTCAAGGGATATCTTATTTATGTATTTATTTATTATTATTATTTTTATTTGCGGTACGCAGGCCTCTCACTGTTGTGGCCTCTCCCGTTGCGGAGCGCAGGCGCCGGACGCGCAGGCTCAGCGGCCATGGCTCACAGGCCCAGCCGCTCTGCGGCATGTGGGATCTTCCCGGACCGGGGCACGAACCCGTGTCCCCCGCATCGGCAGGCGGACTCTCAACCACTGCGCCACCAGGGAAGCCCAAGGGGTATCTTCTGATATGTCTTTTAAAAAAGTGACTACCCAGGTAGTTACTTTAATGGATATTACAAAAGTATACCATGACCACATCAACTGTGATTACAGCTTGCAACCAATTAAATGAGGAAAAACAGGTCGATCGGAAGAAATGTATATATAAATGAAGACGGTGTGCAGCTTGGGGATGCAGCTTCAGGCACGTGGTGGTCCAGCTCCCTCTCTTCACCGCTCTGCTGAAAGGGGGGCCATCGTGCAAGGTCCCCCAGAAAGCCGCTGGCAGAGTTCCGGCAGGAGGACTGGTCCAGTGGGAGACTCCCATGCCGGCACCCCTTCCACAATCCGACGGTGTCTCCCTTCTCAGCTGGAGGAAAGCAGGAGGTGGAGGTGAGGGAGACACCCTGTGGGAATAAAGTTTCCATTTCAATTATTCAGCTGAACCTTGACCCTTCATTATCATGGATGAGCAAAATCCCGCTGGACGTGCAGGCAGGTAATTGCACGGGCCACTCGTGTGATTACACTTGGGGGTGGGGGGCACTTTTCTATCTGCACAGAAATGAGAACAACAGCTGTAGGGATATTGTCACACGTCCATGGAGCGCTCCTTTCTACAGGGACTCTACAGGTCAACCTCGTTTCTCATGACACGTGGATCGTGATTACAAACCTCTTTGGACGATGAGGGCGTTAAGGGGAACTGAACCCAAGGAGGGAAGGGGCTTAAATGAAAATCCGAGTGTGTGTTCCCAAGAGCAGGCCGAGTCCCCCTGCCTCCCCCCGTGAAGCCTACCGTGACACACTTTGCATTTCATGAGCTTGGAGCCTCTGCGGTTTTCCAAGCCGGGCAGGTCCCACCCGCCTGGTAGGTCGTCTAAGTCCCTCAGTGCAAGATCTGGGTTTGGCTCAAGGCCAGAGAAATTTGATCGGGCTTGTCACTCAGCAGATATTGACCTTGGGCTGACATTGTGCAGGGTGGCAGAGGAACGCCCAGTCAATCACTTAAGACCCATGGGACAGGTAACCCGAGAAGGACAAGAGATGTGCTGTGAGGGTCCGTCTGGGGAGAGTCCAGAGGACAAGGGTGATTGTTCTGATGGGTCTTTCGTGCTCTCCGTTCTTCACAAATTGTCCCACAAACAACAAACAAACAAACACATCTGTTCATTTCCATTCATCTAACACAGCTTTGGGGATCCTGGTGCTGTTCTAGGCCCAGTTCAAGGCTTTGCAGAGGCCCTCGGAGGTCAGGGAGAGAAGGGCAGGCGGCAGGATGTGGGGAGAGAGCCTGCGCCTGGGGCCCAGCCCGGAGAGACTCGCCTTGTAGGAACTTCTGATCTGACTCACCCGAGGCCCCGAGAAGCACTTCTTGGCGCCCTGCTTGCCGGCGAGGCTGAGCCGGGTCGCCGGGCCCCAGATTTCCTGCACAGACTCATCCTTCTGCCGAGTCCTGGGTGAGGTGGGTGGCTGCTCTCAGAGTTACAAGAAGGGGGCCGGGGGCAGCCGCCCCACCCCCGTGGCTTTCTGCCACGTGACTGCATATCTGGGGACTGGGGAAGGTTCTGGGGGCTGAACCCCAAAGGCAGGGGGTCATTCTGCTCCCCCTGGCCCCGGCTTCTGGACAGGAATGTGTGTCGAGGAATGCAAGGGCCGTGCAGCATCGCCCCTTGTGTGCATTATTCTTCCCACCTGGTCTCCCTCAGACCCTCAGGGAGGGTCTGTCCTCCCTGTCCTGGTTTTGCTGCCTTTTCTTTCAGCTGCACCTAAGGGCCTTGCTTTAAAGAACAGTCATCACAGACTGCCAGTTTTGCCAAATGAGCCTTGCCCTTAACAAGAGAGTGAAATACCCTTTTTTGTTTGTTTCCTTGGGGGGAAAATGGCCCGGGAAGGCAAGTTCACAATCATTTGGAAATGACTTTTTTCTGTCTTTGTTGACTCTTGTCGCATGCTTAGTGGGCTGGTTATCTGCCGCCTGCTCTGGAGACTTGATTTATATGACAGTGCTCAGAAAAATTGGAAGGGGAGTGGTTATTTATTATCTTGAGATATAATTCACATACCATGAAGTCTTCCTGCTGAAGTCTATGAGTTACAGTGAGTTTTAGTCTATTCACAAAGTCGCGCACTCATCACTACCATCGAATTCCAGAACATTCCACCACCCTCCAAATAACCTCTGCACCCACTAGCAGTCACTCCCCTCCCTACCCCCAGCCCTGAGGAACTACAAATCTACCGTCTGTCTCTACAGATTTGCCTGTTCTGAACATTTCACATACGTGGAATCAGACAATATGTGGTCTTTGGTGTCTGTCTGGCTTCTGTCACTCAACACAGCAGTTCTGGGGTCCATCCACATCTTAGCAGGTGTCAGAACTTCATTCTCTTTTTATTGCCTGATGATATCCATGGCATAGATATGTCACATTTTGTTATATAATCATCCATTGATATATTTATTTTCAATTAGCTCCAAAGGATTTATTTATTTATTTATTTATGGCTGCGTTGGGTCTTCGTTGCTGCACACGGGCTTTCTCTAGTTGCGGCGAGCGGGGGCTACTCTTTGTTGCGGTGAGCGGGGGCTACTCTTTGTTGCGGTGCGCGGGCTTCTCACTGCGGTGGCTTCTCTTGCTGCGGAGCACAGGCTCTAGGCGCACGGTCTTCAGTAGTTGTGGCACCTGGGCTCAGTAGTTGTGGCTCACAGGCTCTAGAGCACAGGCTCAGTTGTTGTGGCACATGGGCTTAGTTGCTCCGCGGCACGTGGAGTCTTCCCGGACCGGGGCTCCCAACTCGGGTGCCCTGCACTGGCAGGCGGATTCTTAACCACTGCGCCACCAGGGAAGCCCCTTTTCTTTTTAAAGTAGCTTTTGTACAGGAAAACTTTCTCATTAATTTATCTTAACGAAGTGCTTTCACACTGTAACTTGAGAGCAAAAAAGGCAAATCAAAGTCCTTTTCAGATACAGAGACAGATTCATTCCTGAGGGCTTCCTTGGTTAAGCCTGGGGAAACGTCTGTCCCAGGTCCCGGCGAGAGGTGACCGGCCCAGCTCAGCCCTTTCTGCATTTCTTTCCATAGCTCTCTGCTTCTGGGAGTTTTACCCTACTCCAGCGGAAGGCCCAGCCCTTCAGCACGAGAGTTTGGCCTTTAGTTGGTACCAGTTCCTATTTCCGGTCTCCTCCTCTCCATCCCCTGGCCCGTGGCTGCCCTGCGGCCCTCTGTCTCCCTTTCAGGGATTGCGGAGCAGTCACACGCCTTTGACCTCGGTGCATTTTCAAGCCTCCCCAGCTTGCCTCTCGTTGGTGCTTCTGCCCAGCAAATTCTTATGCATCCTGCAACAGCCAGCCCACCTATTACCTCCAAGAAGTCTCCCCAGACCCTCTTCCCCGGGATTCCCATGATGCTTTGTTTATATGTTACGGCCGGGCGTGGTTCTATGATAGTTAGCAATGGGGGAGGTGTAGGTAAATAAATTGGAACGGATGCTGGTGTCGGTGCTGGGTTCTGGGGGGTGTCGGAGGGTCCCTGGGGAGGGGAAGGGACATGGGAGGTGTGGTCATGCGACCCTGTCGAGGCGTTGCCTCTGGCTCTGTGTCTGTCTCTTTCCCATTCTTACCTGCACGCGACCTGTGTGTGACCTCTTGCACGCCTGGTGGCTCAGACAGCCAGGGAGGTGCCTGAGCATTGATGCGGGGTGTGCGGGGGCTGGAAGCCACGTGAATCCGCATGATTTTGTTCTCCAAAGACCAGCTCGCTCAGCCAGATAAGATTCCGATTCCTCCCCAAACCCAATCTAGCTGCACAGGAGGCTTAGATACATGACCAGCTGGATGTTATTGATGGCGAAGTGGGGTAAGGAAGCACTCCTCTCCCCAGTGGAAATAAATGGCATATTTTAAAGCAACAGGAAACTGGCCTAAACAAGTTAACGCACCACCAGTCTACACGGCCAGTTTTGCATCTGGTCTGCCCTGCGTCACCCCCAAACGTATCTCTTTTCATTCTCTCATATTCTGGCTTAGAGATTCCTTTTTTTTTTTTTTTTTTGACAATACCAATAGCTGCAATATTTTATTTTATTTAATTTATTTATTTTTAAGAGCTCAGATTATCTTTTTTATTGAGATGTAATTCACATATAACATTACATTATTTTTATAAAGATTCAATATCTGTATACATTGCCACATGTATAATGATCTCCACAATAAGCAGCCACAATATTTTAAAATTGAAGTATAGTTGATTTACAATGTTGCATTAGTTTCAGGTATACAGCTAAGTGATTCAGTTTTTTATATTTATGTTTGTATACATGTATTCTTTTTCAAATTCTTTTCCGTTATAGGTTATTACTAGACATTGAATATAGTTCTCTGTGCTATGCAGTAGGTCCTTGTCATTTGTTTCATATACATTGGTGTATATCTGTTAATCCCAAACTCCTAATTTATCCCTCCTTACCCTTTCCCCTTTGGTAACCATGTTTGTTTTCTATGTGGCTTAGAGATTCAGTTTGCCTCTCAACCTCCACCACTGAGAATAATTATTTTTATTTATGTATTGAATTCTGATATATTGTATTTTTACATGTTTATGGATTGTACTCACTGTACTTTTTCACGTTCCATCACTCCTGTGTTTGCTCCTTCCAAAGTCAGAGAGAGCAGGGCAGGAACTAGGGTGGGGAGACAGAGGACTTACCATGGATGCAGAATTTAGGGGCACCCCAAACTGAGTCACCAAGACAATATTTTCGTGCAGTATATTGAAAATAAAAATTAATGCAAACTATTCCATATTGAACAAAATATTGACATTTTAAATAAAGACGGCATCACAGAGATCCTTGTGAGGCTTCTCACCATCATCACCTGCAGTGGAGATGCTCAATCTGGGCCCTCGGGAATCTCCAGCGTTAATACGTGAAGAGGCTCTGCTGATGATTTTTCCAACCGCATCTCCAGGAAAACGACCAAACTGGCTCTAATTCTTACCAGCCTCCACAGAATAACCATATCTCTGATGCACCGGGTGCCACACCTTCATTTCCCAGCAGCAGGCTCGGTGGCCGGGTTGCTAGATCAATGGTCACAATTACTAAAGGCCTCAGCTGAGCTCTATTTTCTTCCCCCCCTCTGCGGCTCTTTCTTCCTGTTTTCTAAGCGTTGCTACTGTGACATTAAGTGATGTATAGAAAAGAATTGACTTCCTGTTTCTGAGCCAGCCCGAGTTTCGTCTCTGCTTGCATCTCCTCCAGGTGGTTCAAAATGGTGCTTTTCTCAGTTAAGCCCGGCGTTGACTCAAAGGCCAAGCCATGGGAGGCCATCCTCTTTTATTTTATTTTCTAAGATGCAGGGAGGATTGCCTCTGTCCTCTGAGATGCTGCCTGCAGAGTAGGGACGGGAGAGGATGCCTGAGACGGCCGTCTCAGCAAAGAGAGTGGGAGGAGGGCTGGGCCAGTGCCTCTCTGCTCTGGGGCGCCTGCCCACTTGTCTTTTCTGGGGCTATGGATGTCTCCCCAGTTTCAGGCCAGGTCATTCGTGTTTGAATCGGAGCACCACTGGCTGCAAGCACATCTCTCTTCATCAAGGTATGTAACATACTCCACAAGATAAGTCTATAGAAGATCCTGGTTAAAAAAAAAACTTTTTTACGTTGTGCTCTTAATGATATATTTACCTTCAAGCGCGCAGTTAAAAAGAAAATGCTACGTAAAACTGGGCCTGACCCAGTTCAGTAATTGTCTTGTGTGCCTGTCACAACTGTTATTTTTGTCGGAATATTTACTGCAAATCATAATGGCTGTCAGAAACTGAGTCCACAATCCGTGTTCCACTGAACACAGAACAACCTATAAGGAAATTCGTTGCTTTATAAGCAGTTCTTTTTGTTTTTTCAATGATGGACCTAATTAAACTGAAGGTGTGAATTGGTTAGAAACATCAGTTCTATTAGCCCAAGGGTTAGAAAAATAAAACATACAGTATAATCTAAATATCAAGGTATTTGATAGCGACACTATTTTTAGCATTTCTACTGATCAACCACCCAAGGATAGCATTTTTCAACGAGATTTACAAGGGACCCTGGACCCTGGACCACGTATTTATACATATATTTGGCTTCCCTTCATCCAGAATAGCTAAAAGCTGGAGGGTCTGTCAGATAAGCCCTGGGGCGCATATTCTGAGAGGTGGCTGGCTCCTCTGTTCCCATAGCAAATCTTTCTGTGAGAATGAAAGCAGAGATGTTATCTGCCAGAATGCAAGGGGAGACAGGATGCAACTAAGAAAACCGATAACATCAGCTGACTGGGAAAAGCAGAATAAACGTCAGGGCTGGTTTAAAAGAATGTGCTTGTTAACTACCCTAATTCTATTGCCCCAGCTAAGGGCAAGCTTTTAGGATCACAAGACTGATATCCATCAGAGCAAGTGTTTAGCTTCTGCAGAAGGCTTGGGGGCTGTGGGAAGATTTTGAGAAGCCAAGAGATGAAGGGTTGCTTCCTCAGTTTTACTTTGACCAGGAAGTCGGGGGAGGGGAACCTCCCAGAACCTAAATAATCACTGCCTGGTTGCCAAGAGGAAATGAGGCCACCAGGAGGGGCAAACGGGTATCAGCCAGAGGCCTTTCTCGTGGTAGAAACCACAAGCATGTATGCAGAGAACCAAGATAGTGGAAGGAGGTGGGGAGGTCTGTGTGTGATTAAGGGGGAAAATCCCAACGTGGAATGCCTACCACCCATACATTCACTGGTTGTCTAGTCCTTTGAACAAGTGGACATGAGCCCCACCCTTTAAAGAAGGAAAACATGGCTTGAGAGTCACGGTGACTTATTCAAAGTCATAGAGTTTGGGAATTCCCTGGTGCACCAGTGGTTAGGACACGGGGCTTTCACTGCTGTGGGCCGGGGTTCAATCCCTGGTTGGGGAACCAAGATCCTGCAAGCCACGCAGCGTGGCCAAAAAAAAAAAAATGATGTTTTACATTACTTTCAAACATAATTTACAAAGTCATAGAGTTTGAAAGGAGCAGAGCACAGGTTCAAAGACAGGTCTCGTCTCCGAGGTCTGGGTGTTCCATCCTTCTGGGTGTGGCTCGGCAGGGATGGTCGAGTGGTTGATGATGTGAATGGTTGCGTTCAGGAATCTCTGCAGAGTCCGCTGGGGGCATCCCTGCTTTGACTTGCAACCGAGTGAGAGGTCTTTGAGGGTCTTCGTTGCTAGCGTTGTATTTTCATTGTGATCATTTGCATTCATACAATGGCGGAGCCTCTCCATATATGGCGGTGATGTCAAATGTCCTCTGATATAAGCGTACCTGAGGACAAGTGAGTGGACCCAAAGAAAACAAAGCCAAGGAAAATGATGTGTGTTGAGTCAATGTTTCTCCAAGGGCAGCCCAGGCCTAGGGACGTGGTTTTAGGTCAACTCTAGATGCTGCAGTAAATAACATGGACTCACACACTGTGAAGGTTGTTTCCTGTTTCAGTGCCCTCTCTTTTTATTTATTTACTTACTATTTATTAGGCTTTTTTGTTTTGAGATAATTGTAGATTCACAGGCAGTTGTAAGAAATAATCCAGAGAGAGCCCATGTACCTTTTACCCAGTCCCGCCCCCCATGGTAACATCTTGCAAATCACAACCTGAATATTGATACAGTCGAGATACAAACTATTTCCATCACCACAGGGATCTCTCATGGCCACACCCACTTCCCTTCTGCTCTCTTCCTCTCAACCCCTGGTAACCTTTCATCTGTTCTCCAGTTCCATAATTTGTCATTTCAAGAATGTTATATAAATGAAAAAATAGAACTACCATATGACCCAGCCATTCTACCCCTGGGTATATATTTGAAAGAAACAAAAACACGAATTCTAAAAGATCCACACACCCCAGTGTTCATAGCAGCGTTATTTACAATTGCCAAGACATGGAAGCAACCTAAATGTCCATCAATGGACATTGGATGAATGGATAAAGAAGATGTGGTACATATATATACAATGGAATATTACTCAGCCATAAAAATAACGAAATTTTGCCATTGGCAGCAACATGGATGGGCTTGGAGGGCGTTATGTGGAGTGAAATGTCAGACAAGAGAAAGACATAGTGTATAATGTCCTGCATATGTGGAACCTAAAAACTACAACAAACTAGTGAAGAAAACAAAAAAGAAGCAGACTCACAGATACAGAGAACAAACTAGTGGTCACCAGTGGGGAGAGGGAAGGGGGAGGGGCAATAGAGGGGGAGGGGATTAAGAGGTACAAACGATTGGGTATAAAATAAGCTACAAGGATATATCGTACAACACGGGAATATAACCAATATTTTATAATAACTAAATGAAGTATAACCTTCAAAAAAATCACTGTTGTACACCTGTAATTTATATCTAAGGTTATACATCAACTACATGTCAATAAAAAATGGAAAAAGTAAAATAAAATCTAGAAAAGAAGAAGAATGTTATATAAATGAAATTACAGTGTGTGGCCTTTGGGTCTGGATTTTTTCATGTAGCATAATTCTCTGGAGATTCATCAAAATTGTTCACTCCTTTGGATTGCTGAGTATATTCTATAATATAGATGTTCCACAGCTGGTTTAACTATTTATCTGTTGAAGGACATCAGGGCTGATTCCAAATTTCAGCTATTACACATAAAGCTACCATGAACATTTGTGTACAGGCTCCTGTGTGAACTTAAGTTCTCATTGCTCTGGAATAAAAGGCCAGGAGTGTAATTCCTGGGTTGAATTTAGTGGTATGCTTAATTTTTTTTTTTTTTTTTAAAGAAACTGCCTAACTTTTTTCCAGAATGGCCTTTCCACTTCATACCCACACCAGCTAATCATCTCATATTTCCACATCCTCGCCTGCTCTTGGTGTTATCACTGTTTTTCATTTCCGCCATCCTGACGGGTGTGCAGTGACAGCTCGCTGTGGTTTTCATTTGCATTTCTCTGATGGTTAATGGTGCTGAACGCCTTTTCATGTGCTTATTTCCATCTGTATATCTTTGGCGATGTGTCTCTTCATGTTTTTGCTCATTTTCTGATTGGATTGTTGTTGAATTTTTTTAATTTAATTTTTATTTTATATTGGAGTATAGTTTGAATTTTTTTTAATGTTAAGTTTTCATACTCTAGATCCGAGTCCCTGGTCAGATATATGGTTTACGAATATTTTCTCCTGGTCTGTAGTGGGTGTTTTCATCCTCTTCAAAGCAGGGGCTCTTGTAGAGCAAATATTTTTAATTTTGATGGGGTCCAGTTTATACATTTTTCTTCCTATGGCACATGCTTTTGGCATCAAGTCTGAGAACTCTTTCCTATGCCCTGGATTCTGAAGATTTTCTCCTATTTTTTTTTTTTTTCTAGAGCTTTACAGTTTTACAGTTTCCACTTAAGCTTGTTTCACATTTAGAGTTAATGTTTGTATAAGTAAGGTGTGAGGTTTAGTTGAGGTTATTCTGTCTATGTATGTCAATTACTCCAGCACCATTTGTTGAAAAGGTTACCCTCCCTCCACCAAATTGCTTTTGAACCTTTGTTAAAAATCTGTTGGGCCTATTTGTGTGAGTCTTTTTCTGTTTTTTAAAACAGTTCTGTTCAATTGATCTATGTGTCTGTTCCTCTGCTGATACGACACTGTCTTCATTACTGTAGCTCTGTAATGAGTTTTCAAATTTATTGAAAATTTAGACTGATGCCTCCCATTTTATTATGCTTTTTCAAAACTGATTTATTCTAGTTCCTTTTCCTTTCTCTATAAATTTTCAAATAATCTTGTCTATGCCCACCAAAAAAATCTTACTGGGATTTTGACAGGAATTGAATTAAACCTGTAGATCAATTTGGGGAGAACTGACATCTTTACTATGTTCAGTCTTCCAATCCACGAACATAATCTACCTCTTATTTATTTAGATTTTCTTTGAGTTTTTCATCAGTGTTTTTTAAATAGGTCCTGGGTATGTTTTGTTAGTTTTACACTTAAGTATTTCAATTTCTTGAGTGATTACAAATGGTATTGCATTTAAAATTGGGGTTTCCAACTGTTCATTGCTAGTATATATAAGTAGGATTGATTTTTGTATCTCAAGACTTTGCTGAACTTGCCTATTAGTTCTAGAAAAAAAATTTTTTTCCTTGGGATTTTCTACGTAGACAATCATGTCATCTGCAATTAGGGACAGGTTTTATTGCCTCCTCTCTTGTCTGTATGTCCTTTATTGCCTTTCTTGCTTTGTCGCACTGGCTGGAATTTGCATATCTATGTTATGTGAAAGGGCTGGGTTGCATCTCTGTCTCATTCCTGGTCTTTGGGAGGAAGTATTCAGTTTTCTGCCATAAAGGGTAACGTTTTTTAGATGCACTTCATCAAGTCGAGAAGCTTTCCCTCTATTTCTATTTTCTTTTCCTTTTTTAAAAAAATGAATTTATTATTTTTAATTTTATTTATTTATTTCGGCTGTGTTGGGTCTCAGTTGCGGCACGTGGGATCTTTCGTTGTGGTGCATGGGCTTCTCTCTAGTTGTGGCATGTGGGTTTTCTCTCTCAAGTTGTGGCACACGGGCTCCAGAGCACGTGGGCTCTGTAGTTGAGGCGCATGACTTCAGTAGTTGTGACCTGGGTGTAGTTTCCCCACGGCATGTGGGATCTTACTTCCCTGACCAGGGATTGAACCCGTGTCCCCTGCATTGTAAGGCAGATTCTTTACCACTGGACCACCAGGCAAGTCCCTATTCCTATTTTCTGAGAGATTTTATCATGAATGGGTGTTGACTTGTATCAAGAGCTTTTTCTCCAGCAATTGATAAATCATGTGATTTTTTTTCTTTGCCCTGTAAACATGGTGGATTACACTGTTGCGGCCCTGGGGCCCTGGGTCATGATGTGTAATTCTTTCTATATTGTAGAATCTATTTGCTGACATTTTGTGAAGGATTTTGCATCTATATTCAGGAAGAGATAGTGCTCTGTAGTTTGTTTGTTTGTTTTTTTGGACTGTCTTTGTCTGGTTTTGGTGTTACGGTAATACCTAGTTTCATGAAATTAATGGGGAAATGCTCTCTCCTCTTCTGTTTCCTGGAAGAAGTTTTGTAGAACTGTTGTTAATTTTTCTTTAAACTCTAGGCAGAATTCTTTGGGTCCATTAGGACCTGAAGACTGCTTTTGGGGGAGTTTTAAAATTACAAATTTTTTCTGCTTATTAGTTACATGGCTATTCAAATGATCTCTTTCGTATCTGGTGAATTTTGCTACTTTGTGCTTTTTGAGAAGTTGGTCCATTTTATTTAAGTTATTGAATGTATATGGATAGAGTTATTCATGGTATCCCTGCGCTGTCCTTTTGATACTTACAGGGTCGGTCATGATATTCTGTTTCATTCCTGGTGTTGGTAATTTGTGTCTTCTCTCCTTTTTCCTTTCTAAATCTTGGTAGAGATTCTAAAGATCAGTTTTATTTATTTATTTATTTTTAAACATCTTTATTGGAGTATAATTGCTTTACAATGGTGTGTTAGTTTCTGTTTTACAACAAAATGAATCAGTTATATATACACATATGTTCCCATATCTCTTCCCTCTTGCGTCTCCCTCCCTCCCACCCTCCCTATCCCACCCTTCCAGGCGGTCACAAAGCACCGAGCTGATCTCCCTGTGCTATGCGGCTGCTTCCCACTAGCTATCTACCTTACGTTTGGTAGTGTATATATGTCCATGCCTCTCTCTCGCTTTGTCAGAGCTTACCCTTCCCCCTCCTCATATCCTCAAGTCCATTCTCTAGTAGGTCTGTGTCTTTATTCCTGTTTTACCCCTAGGTTCTTCATGACATTTTTTTTTCTTAAATTCCATATATATGCGTTAGCATATGGTATTTGTCTCTCTCTTTCTGACTTACTTCACTCTGTATGACAGACTCTAGTTCTATCCACCTCATTACAAATAGCTCAATTTCGTTTCTTTTTATGGCTGAGTAATATTCCATTGTATATATTTGCCACATCTTCTTTATCCATTCATCCAATGATGGACACTTAGGTTGTTTCCATCTCCGGGCTATTGTAAATACAGCTGCAATGAACATTTTGGTACGTGACTTTTTTTGAATTATGGTTTTCTCAGGGTATGTGCCCAGTAGTGGGATTGCTGGGTCATATGGTCGTTCTATTTGTAGTTTTTTAAGGAACCTCCATACTGTTCTCCACAGTGGCCGTATCAATTTACATTCCCACCAACAGTGCAAGAGGGTTCCCTTTTCTCCACACCCTCTCCAGCATTGTTTCTAGATTTTTTGATGATGGCCATTCTGACTGGTATGAGATGATATCTCATTGTAGTTTTGATTTGCATTTCTCTAATGATTAGTGATGTTGAGCATTCTTTCATGTGTTTGTTGACAGTCTGTATATCTTCTTTGGAGAAATGTCTATTTAGGTCTTCTGCCCATTTTTGGATTGGGTTGTTTGTTTTTTTGCTATTAAGCTGCATGAGCTGCTTATAAATTTTGGAGATTAATCCTTTGTCAGTTGCTTCATTTGCAAATATTTCCTCCCATTCTGAGGGTTGTCTTTTGGTCTTGTTTATGGTTTCCTTTACTGTGCAAAAGCTTTGAAGTTTCATTAGGTCTCATTTGTTTATCTTTGTTTTTATTTCCATTTCTCTAGGAGGTGGGTCAAAAAGGACCTTGCTGTGATTTATGTCATAGAGTGTCCTGCCTATGTTTTCCACTAAGAGTTTGATAGTTTCTGGCCTTACATTTAGGTCTTTCATCCACCTTGAGCTTATCTTTGTGTACGGTGTTAGGGAGTGATCTAATCTCACACTTTTACATGTAACTGTCCAGTTTTCCCAGCACCACTTATTGAAGAGGCTGTCCTTTCTCCACTGTACATTCCTGCCTCCTTTATCAAAGACAAGGTGACCATATATGCATGGGTTTATCTCTGGGCTTTCTATCCTGTTCCATTGATCTATCTTTCTGTTTTTGTGTCAGTACCATACTGGTTGATTACTGTAGCTTTGTATTATAGTCTGAAGTCAGGGAGCCTGATTCTTCCAGCTCCATTTTTCGTTCTCAAGATTGTTTTGGCTATTTGGGGTCTTTTGTGTTTCCATACAAATTGTGAAATTTTTTGTTCTAGTTCTGTGAAAAATGCCAGTGGTAGTTTGATAGGGATTGCATTGAATCTGTAGATTGCTTTGGGTAGTAGAGTTATTTTCACCATGTTGATTCTTCCAATCCAAGAACATGGTATATCTCTCCATCTATTTGTATCATCTTTAATTCTTTCATCAGTGTCTTATAACTTTCTGCATACAGGTCTTTTGTTTCCTTAGGTAGGTTTATTCCTAGATATTTTATTCTTTTTGTTGCAATGGTAAATGGGAGTGTTTTCTTGATTTCACTTTCAGATTTTTCATCATTAATGTATAGGAATGCTAGAGATTTCTGTGCAATAATATTGTATCCTGCTACTTTACCAAATTCATTGATTAGCTCTAGTAGTTTTCTGGTAGCATCTTTAGGATTCTCTATGTATAGTATCATGTCGTCTGCAAACAGTGACAACTTTACTTCTTTTCCGACTTGGATTCCTTTTATTTCCTTTTCTTCTCTGATTGCTGTGGCTAAAACTTCCAAAACTATGTTGAATAAGAGTGGTGAGAGTGGGCAACCTTGTCTTCTTCCTGATCTTAGTGGAAATGCTTTCAGTTTTTCACCATTGAGGATGATGTTGGCTGTGGGTTTGTAATATATGGCCTTTATTACTTTGAGGGAAGTTCCCTCTATGCCTACTTTCTGGAGGGTTTTTATCATAAATGGGTGTTGAATTTTGTCGAAAGCTTTCTCTGCATCTATTGAGATGATCATATGGTTTTTCTCCTTCAATTTGTTAATATGGTGTATCATGTTGATTGATTTGCGTATACTGAAGAACCCTTGCATTCCTGGAATAAACCCCAGTTGACCATGGTGTATGATCCGTTTAATGTGCTATTGGATTCTGTTTGATAGTATTTTGTTGAAGATTTTTGCATCTATGTTCATCAGTGATATTGGCCTGTAGTTTTCTTTCTTTGTGACATCCTTGTCTGGTTTTGGTATCAGGGCGATGCTGGCTTCGTAGAATGAGTTTGGGAGTGTTCCTCCCTCTGCTATATTTTGGAAGAGTTTGAGAAGGATGGGTGTTAGCTCTTCTCTAAATGTTTGATAGAATTCGCCTGTGAAGCCATCTGGTCCTGGGCTTTTGTTTGTTGGAAGATTTTTAATCACGGTTTCAATTTCAGTGCTTGTGATTGGTCTGTTCATATTTTCTCTTTCTTCCTGATTCAGTCTTGGCAGGTTGTGCCTTTCTAAGAATTTGTCCATTTCTTCCAGGTTGTCCATTTTATTGGCATAGAGTTGCTTGTAGTAATCTCTCATGATCTTTTGTATTTCTGCAGTGTCAGTTGTTACTTCTCCTTTTTCATTTCTAATTCTATTGACTTGAGTCTTCGCCCGTTTTTTCTGGAGGAGTCTGGATAATGGTTTATCAATTTTGTTTATCTTCTTAAAGAACCAGCTTTTAGTTTTATTGCTCTTTGCTATCGTTTCCTTCATTTCTTTTTCATTTATTTCTGATCTGATCTTTATGATTTCTTTCCTTCTGCTAACTTTGGGGATTTTTTGTTCTTCTGTTTCTAATTGCTTTAGGTGCAAGGTTAGGTTGTTTATTCGAGATGTTTCCTGTTCTTACCTGTTTCTTAAGGTATTGTATTTCTTAAGTATTGTATTGCTATAAACTTCCCTCTTAGAACTGCTTTTGCTGCATCCCATAGATTTTGGGTTGTCGTGTCTCCATTGTCATTTGTTTCTAGGTATTTTAAAATTTCCTCTTTGATTTCTTCAGTGAGTACTTCATTATTAAGTAGTGTATTGTTTAGCCTCCATGTGTTTGTATTTTTTACAGATCTTTTCCTGTAATTGATATCTAGTCTCATAGCGTTGTGGTCAGAAAAGATACTTGATACAATTTCAATTTTCTTAAATTTACCAAGGCTTGATTTGTGACCCAAGATATGATCTATCCTGGAGAATGTTCCATGAGCACTAGAGAAAAATGTGTATTCTCTTGTTTTTGTATGGAATGTTCTATAAATATCAATTAAGTCCATCTTGTTTAATGTATCATTTAAAGCTTGTGTTTCCTTATTTATTTTCATTTTGGATGATCTCTCCATTGGTGAAAGTGGGGTGTTCAAGTCCTCTACTACGAATGTGTTCCTGTTGATTTCCCCTTTTATGGCTGTTAGTATTTGCCTTATGTATTGAGGTGCTCCTATGTTGGGTGCATAAATATTTACAATTGTTATATCTTCTTCGTGGATCAATCCCTTGATCATTATGTAGTGTCCTTCTTTGTCTCTTCTAATAGTCTTTATTTTAAAGTCTATTTTGTCTGATATGAGAATTGCTACTCCAGCTTTCTTTTGGTTTCCATTTGCATGAAATATCTTTTTCCGTCTCCTTACTTTCAGTCTGTATGTGTCTCTAGGTCTGATGTGGGTCTCTTGTAGACAGCAAATATATGGGTCTTGTTTTTGTATCCATTCAGCCAATCTGTGTCTTTTGGTGGGAGCATTTAGTCCATTTACATTTAAGCTAATTATCGATATGTATGTTCCTATTCCCATTTTCTTAATTGTTGTGGGTTCATTATTTGTAATTGTTGTAGGTCTTTTCCTTCTCTTGTGTTTCTTGCCTAGAGAAGTTCCTTTAGCAGTTGTTGTAGAGCTGGTTTTGTGGTGCTGAACTCTCTCAACTTTTGCTTGTTTGTAACGGCTTTTAGTTCTCCATCAAATCTGAATGAGATCCTTGCTGGGTACAGTAATCTTGGTTGCAGGTTTTTCTCCTTCATCACTTTAAATATGTCCTGACAGTCCCTTCTGGCTTGCAGAGTTTCTGCTGAAAGAGCAGCTGTTAACCTTATGGGGATTCCCTTGGGTGTTATTTGTTGTTTTTCCCTTGCTGCTTTTAATATGTTCTCTTTGTATTTAATTTTTGACAGTTTGATTAATATGTGTCTTGGCGTGTTTCTCCTTGGATTTATCCTGTATGGGACTCTCTGTGCTTCCTGGACTTGATTAACTATTTCCTTTCCCATGTTAGGGAAGTTTTCAACTATAATCTCTTCAAATATGTTCTCAGTCCCTTTCTTTTTCTCTTCTTCTTCTGGAACCCCTATAATTCAAATGTTGGTGTGTTTAATGTTGTCCCAGAGGTCTCTGAGACTGTCCTCAGTTCTTTTCATTCTTTTTTCTTTATTCTGCTCTGCAGTAGTTATTTCCACTCTTTTATCTTCCAGGTCACTTATCCGTTCTTCTGCCTCAGTTATTCTGCTATTGATCTCATCTAGAGTATTTTTCATTTCATTTATTGTGTTGTTCATCATTGTTTGTTTCATCTTTAGTTCTTCTAGGTCCTTGTTAAATGTTTCTTGCATTTTGTCTATTCTATTTCCAAGATTTTGGATCATCTTTACTATAATTATTCTGAATTCTTTTTCAGGTAGACTGCCTATTTCCTCTTCATTTGTTAGGTCTGGTGGGTTTTTATCTTGCTCCTTCATCTGCTGTGAGTTTTTCTGTCTTCTCATTTTGCTTAACTTAATGTGTTTGGGGTCTCCTTTTTGCAGGCTGCAGGTTTGTAGTTCCCGTTGTTTTTGGTGTCTGTCCCCAGTGGCTAAGGTTGGTTCAGTAGGTTGTGTAGGCTTCCTGGTGCGGGGGCCCTAGTACCTGTGTTCTGGTGGATGAGGGTGGATCTTGTCTTTCTGGTGGGTAGGTCCACGTCTGGTGGTGTGTTTTGGGGTGTCTGTGGACTTATTATGATTTTGGGCAGCCTCTCTGCTAATGGGTGGAGTTGTGTTCCTGTCTTACTAGTTGTTTGCCATAGGATGTCCAGCACTGTAGCTTGCTGGTCGTTGAGTGAAGCTGGGTGCTGGTGTTGAGATGGAGATCTCTGGGAGATTTTCGCCATTTGATATTATGTGTAGCTGGGAGGTCTCTTGTGGACCTGTGTCCTGAAGTTGGCTCTCCCACCTCAGAGGCACAGCACTGACTCCTGGCTGCAGCACCAAGAGCCTTTCATCCACACGGCTCAGAAGAAAAGGGAGAAAAAGTAGAAAGAAAGAATTATTAGAAGTAGAAAGAAAGAAAGGAGGGAGGGAGGGAGGAAGGAAGGAAGGAGAGCAGGAAGGAAAAGAAGAAAGAAAGAAGATAAAGTAAAACAAAATAAAGTAAGATAAAATATAATAAAGTTATTAAAATAAAAAAATTATTAAGAGAGAAAATAAAAACGATGCATAGAACCCTGGGACAAATGGTGGAAGCAGAGCTATACAGACAAAATCTCACACAGAAGCATACACATACACACTCTCAAAAAGATGAAAAGGGGAAAAAATGATAAATCTTGCTCTCCTCATAAGTCCACCTCCTCAATTTGGGATGATCCGTTGTCTGTTCAGGTATTCCACCGATGCAGGTACATCAAGTTGATTGTGGAGCTTTAATCCGCTGCTCCTGAGGCTGCTGGGAGAGATTTCCCTTTCTCTTCTTTGTTCTCACAGCTCCCGGGGCTCAGCTTTGGATTTGGCCCCGCCTCTGCGTGTAGGTCGCCGGAGGGCGTCTGTTCTTTGCTCAGACAGGACAGGGTTAAAGGAGCAGCTGCTTCCGGGGCTCTGGCTCACTCAGGCCTGTGGGGAGGGAGGGGCACGGAGGCGGGCTGGGCCTGCGGCGGCAGAGGCCGGCGTGATGTTGCGCCGGCATGACGTTGCGCCAGCGTGAGGCGCGCCGTGCGTTCTCTTGGGGAAGTTGTCCCTGGATCCCGGGACCCTGGCGGTGGCGGGCTGCACAGGCTCCGGGAGGGGAGGTGTGGAGAGTGCCCTGTGCTTGCACACAGGCTTCTTGGTGGCGGCAGCAGCGGCCTTAGCGTCTCCCGCCCGTCTCTGGGGTCCGCACTTTTAGCCGCGGCTCGCGCCCGTCTCTGGAGCTCCTTTAAGCAGCGCTCTTAAATCCCCTCTCCTCGCGCACCAGGAAACAAAGAGGCAAGAAAAAGTCTCTTGCCTCTTCGGCAGCTCCAGACTTTTCCCCGGACTCCCTCCCGGCCAGCCGTGGTGCACTAACCCCCTGCAGGCTGTGTTCACGCCGCCAACCCCCGTCCTCTCCTGGCGCTCCTACCGGAGCCCGAGCCTCAGCTCCCAGCCCTGCCCGCCCCGGCGGGGGAGCAGACAAGCCTCTCGGGCTGGTGAGTGCTGGTCGGCCCTGATGCTCTGTACGGGAATCTCTCCGCGTTGCCCACCGCACCCCTGTTGCTGCGCTCTCCTCCGCGGCCCCGAAGCTTTCCCCTCCGCCACCCGCAGTCTCCGCCCGCGAAGGGGCTCCTAGTGTGTGGAAACATTCCCTCCTTCACAGCTCCCTCCCACTGGTGCAGGTCCCGTCCCTATCCTTTTGTCTCTGTTTATTCTTTTGCCCTAACCGGGTACGTGGGGAGTTTCTTGCCTTTTGGGAGGTCTGAGGTCTCCTGCCGGCGTTCAGTTGGTGTTCGTAGGAGTTGTTCCACGTGTAGATGTATTTCTGGTGTATCTGTGGGGAGGAGGGTGATCTCCGCGTCTTACTCTTCCGCTATCTTCCCGGAAGTCTATTTATTTATTTTAAAAAATTTATTTTATTGAAGTATACTTGATTTACAATGTTTTGTTAATTTCTGCTGTACAGAAGTGATTCAGTTATACATATATATATTCTTTTTCATATTCTTTTCCATTATATTTTATTATAGGTTACTGAATATAGTTCCCTGTGCTATACACTAGGACCTTGTTTGTCCATTCTCCATATAATAGGTTGCATAAAGATCAATTTTATTGGTATTATTAAATAACACTTTTTTTTCTTTCACCGACTGTATTATTTTTCTGTTCCAATTTAATTGATTTCTTTTCTTTATTATTTCCTTCCTTGTGCTTACTTTGGGTATACTATGCTTTTCTTTTACTAGGTTATGGAGGTGGGAGCTTGGATTATTGATTTGAGACGGTCTTTTCTAGAACAAGCATTTCATGCTATAAATTCCCTCTCAGCAGAGCCTTAGCTGCGTCCCACAAATTCTGAGATGTTCCAGTATCATTTTCATTCATTCTCTGTATTTTTGGGCTCCTTGACACTTCCTCTTTGACCTGTGGGTTATTTAGTAGTTTGCTCTTCAGTTTCCAAGTGTTTGAAGATTTTTCTGTTATTGGTTTCCAGTTTGATTCTATTATGGTCAAAGAACGCTCTCTGTATGATTTCAATTCTTTACATTTGCTGAGGTTTGTTTTATGAGATACGAGCTATGTTGGTGTAGCGATCTGGGTCCAGTCAGGAATTGGAAGCTATGTAGTAGGTTCAACAAGAGAAATTTAAAATAAGAACTATTAACTCTAAAGAGTGACTGTAGAACGTGAGAGAACCCTCCATGGTATTCTAGAATTAAGAGGAAAGGCAGACTTGGAAGACAGTCAGACCTGATTGGAGAAGCTGTGATTTAGCCACCAGATAGCAGAAGAGTTGGCTGGTTTAGCCAGACTGGAGGTTGCTGGGCAAACAACAGGGAATGTTCTGGAGTGCCTGGAGGTCAGGAGGCGTGTCATTGACCACAGGAGACATGTGTGTGCATTGGGACTCTGGACAGAAGTGGGGACAAAGGCCTTTGGAATGCATGGGCCGCATGTCTGGGTTGTGGAGTGACCCTCTGTGGACACGTGACCAATGGTGGGCTGTGTGCCGGCTGCACGGGGCTGCAGAAGGAGCTTCACAGCCATGTGGACCCTCTGGGCCACAGACAGGCTCCGTGAAGTCTAGGTAAGACCTTTGGTTTCTGTGTGTGTGGGCGGGGGGAGGCAGACAGGGCAGCGCCAGGCTGAGGCCGCCAGGTTGCACAGGGAGTATGTTGGGGCCGTTGGTAGGGGTAGGACTGGTGTATACATCCTCACGCCCATCCCACTGACCATCTCCCTGGCTTCTGCTGGGAATTGCAGGAAGCCTCTCCCTCCCAAAGTGTCCTTCCCACATCCTCTATGGGGAAAACTGAGTGTTGTGCCCACTCGGAAGGTGAAAAGCCTAACTGAATTGCATTGTTTATTATACAGCGTATGTTGAAGGTGCATTTGGAGCCGAGAGGCAATAAACTAATAACTGACACAGTCTATCTCTCTGGCTGCTCAGCTTCTGCATGTAGCCTTTTATACACATTGGAACTTCCTGAAAACAAAAAAACAACTGTGTGTTTCCACCCAGCCAGATACATCTCTTCTTACGAATGAAGAAGTTCTCTCTTCTTCACAATGAGAAGCCTCAGTCGTTGTATCCACCATGGGCTCTATTAATGGTCCCTCACATCTAGTCTATGACTCACTGACTATTCTGTTCTCTCAAGACTAAGGTGTAAAATTAACCCCCAATAACTCACGTAGAAGTTTAAACATATGAAGAAGGAGAGGGAAGTAGAGAATAACTGGTACGTGTCAATAACTCATTCCTGGAACGTGCGTAGCATCGCACACAAAGCCCTCCCAGCCTTGTGCCTCTGGAAGTGGACACAGATTCTAGTTCATGTCTATGACTTTCTCCTTCCCTTGCCCTTAGGGCAGAACCTCAGCTGCTCTGGGTTCCTTACCTCTTGGAGTATCTAGTAATCCCTGGAAGGTTTGAGTATTTACTTTTTTCCCCAGATCACAGTCACATTGGTCCCTTTGGGGAAGGCTGTAGGAAGATTGACAGTGTGTCTTTGTGGCAATAGTACAGAGGCCTTTATCAAGGGGATCTGGGCTTCCCTTCAATCAGGGGCCTCTGGGTCTATGAACTGATTTAGGTCTGAAAACTGGATGAAGGGCTGTGACTTTTTTTTGGTGACTCAAGTTGGTTTACTAGTGGCCACGTAGAGTTTCTTGTTTTGTAGAGCAAGCCATATCCTAGTGGGGTGACCTCTTATTTTACCCCGAGGGACACCATGGTCAATTAGCTACTGCTAAAGATCTCTGCGACCCAAAGAATTCTGACTCCTGGCACCTTCCTGTTGCCCTGTGCTCGATGTGCCCACTTTCCCTTTGACAATTAAGTGTTGCCTCTTGGCCTCTGCTCTCCCAGGATTCCCACAGAAATCAGGGAGCCCATCTCAAGGCTGGCAGCCCTTAGTCATACTTGGCCTGAAAAAAGAGCAACCACAGAGGTTTTCAGGGATGCGGGTGTCCCTCACTAAAGTATTTCTCAATGCCCTAGGGAGGAGAGGGCCTTCTGGGTCTTCTTGAGAATTGTAGTTGAGGAGTTGGTGGGTGGGTCTGAATGTTACACGTGGTACATCCAGGCCAGCCTTCCTAGTTATCTGAGCCTTTGAATTCTCACCTCCACATCAGGCCAGAGAAGCGCTGGCATGTTAAACCTCATTAAATCTAGGTCACTATGGGTCCAGGTTTCAGTTAATCAACCAAGTAAGCTGTGAAAACCACGTCCCGTTGCTCAACTAATACATTGAATTGAGACTGTCTAATAAGCACCCCTATCAGTAAATGTGGCCCGATGGCTGGCGTTATTTTCTGCCCTTTCTGGTATAACGCCCTTAGAAGCCATTCCCGCACATGCATTCCCTGGTGATATATCTTATTGAGGACCTACAGCTCTTTTGGTGTATAAGCTATTCCCTCTTGAGTCAGAGCCTGTACCTGTCCCCTGAATCAGGCTGACACTTGGCTCTAGTTACGGGTCTAACGGCAAAAGTGGGGGGCTTGTGGTGGGTTCTGAGAAGAGGGAGCATCCCCTTTCAAAGCATCTACCCCAAGTGAGGGTATCACGGGGTTTTTGAGCTGAGGAAGACTGGTCTTCCTGAACCCTGGAGGAAAAGCCACTGCTGGTCAGAGAAGCTCAGAATGACTTGGAGGTCAATGCTGTCGGTTTCTCCAGATCCGATAAGTTGTCCTTATTCCAAGTTTCAGGATCTCATTCTTACACGATCAATGCCCTCATTTTCACCTGAGAAACTTGGTGAGACCATGAATTCAACCCATTTAAATGCAGCAACTTGCACCATTAAATTTTGTGTTTGATTTTCAGCCGTGTCAGCCCTGTGGCTACAAGAAATAAGAAATCCTTTCAGGGCTGTCCTGGAAGCTGCCTGATTCTCAGATCATGACTTGAGGTGGGAATTAATGGACCTGGGTTTGTCATTTTCTCTCTAAGTGCTCAAGGGCCCTCAAAAAAAATCCATCTCACACCACATCCCTGATTGTCATTATTACTGCCATGCAGCTTGTGTTCCCAAGGCACACGCTCCCATCGGCACTTTATCGCAATAAACCACGGGTGATGGCTTGATTAATTGCAATGCCGCTACACGTCATGGGCGGCCAGCATCCCATTTCTCATTGGCAAGGATCTCAGCATCACACTCAAGTCTGAGGGTATGGCTGAATCAGTCCCCAGATCCCACATTCACTGATCTACCTCTTGGGACCCCTCCCATTACTAATTCTGTAGTATTTGTATCTAATCAGGAGATAGAAATCACATAGGCGGTTACACTGGGGAAGTTTAGGGTAAGACTGATTAACCGAGATAAAAGAGTAACTATAAGACAAGAACATTCTGTATGGTCCCTAGGATTGAGAGAGACGGCCCAAGAAAGGCAAACTCAGAAGGGGTTCAGACTTCATTGGAGAAGCTGTGGTTTAGTCACCGAATAGCAGAGAGGGTGGCTGGGTTAGCCAGACTGGGGCTGGTCTGGAATCGCTGGGCACACAATGGGCAACCCTCTGGAGTGGGGGTAGGAGGCAGGCAATGGACAGCAGGGGACGTGGGCATGTGTTGGGAGTCCGGATGCCAGTGGGGACAGAAGCCTTCCAAGCTCATGGGCTGCGTGGAGGGAGGTTGGGCTTGCAGAGGGAGCGACCAGTCCATGTGGGCCCCCAGCCACAGACGGGATGTGCCTTGGCTGCACAGGGCCCTAGTTTCACTGTCAAGAAAGCTGCAACCGCGTCCTCTCCAACCCGAGGCTCTGTGGCTGCAGAGAGATCACATCTGTGGCCTGTGGTTGGGAAGGCTCTGTTGGATATCCTCGTATTAATTATGTGGCGGTTTTATGTTTTACATTATAGATTCATAACTCATCCTAGTCTATTGGCGTCACTGCTTTACCACCAGCTGAAGTGAAATGTAAAAACTACCTCTCTTACCTTCTCCCGCTTATAACTGTCTTAAATATTTCTCTAAATACATTAGACAGTGTTTTTGTTTGAACCATCAAACATCATTTAGAAAATTCAAAAGGAAATATTGTATTTACCTATATTTTTACTCTTTCCATCATTCTTTTTCCTTCTTGAGGTTCCAAGTGTCCTTCTGTTATTATTTTTTACAACAATGGATTACACCATTAATTTATGATGACTTCTTATTTTATTTTTTATTTAAAAAATTTTTTTGGCTGCACCTCGTGGCTTGTGGGATCTTAGTTCCCCGACCAGGGATTGAACCTGCATCCTCGGCAGTGAAAATGTAGAGTCCTAACCATTGGACAGCCAGGGAAATTCCCCCTTCTTTTATTATTTCCTTTCTATGTAGAGAACTTCCTTTAGCCATTCCTGCTGGTGACAAATTTTGTTGTTTTTTTTTTTTTAATTTGAGAATGCCTTGATTTCCCCTTCATTCCAGAAGAATCTTTTTGTCAGATATAGAATTTGCAGTTGACAGGTCTTTTCTTTAAGCCCTTGAAAAATGTTGTGCTACTTCTTTCTGGTCCCAAGTTTTGGATGGGAAACCTGCTGGCATTAGGATTTGTTTTTCCTATAGGAAGGGTGTCTTTTCTCTTTCACTGCTTTGAAGAATTTTTTCTTTGTCTTAAGAGTTCAGAAGTTTGACTATGATGTGTTTTGGTGAGGATTTCTTTGGGTTTATCCTGTTTGGGGTTCACTAGCGTACTGATTCCATGGGTTTATGTCTTTTCCCAAATTGAAGTTTTCAGCCATGTTTCGCTGAGTATTGTTTTATCGCAGTCCTTTTTCTCCTCTCCTCCCAGGACCCAGATGATGTGAATGTTATACCTTTTGTTAATCTCACAGGTCCCTGAGGCTCTGCTCATTTTTTTTCAGCCTATTTTCTCTCTGTTGTTCACACTGGGAAATTTCTCTTGTTCTGTTTTCAAGTTCACGGGTTCTTTTTCCTGTCCCTTCCATTCTGCTGTTGAGTGCATCCACTGAGTTTTTAAAATTTTGGTTATAGTGTTTTTCATTTCTAAAATTTCCATTTGGTTCTTTTACTTTTGATTTCTTTGCTGAGACTGTTTTTATTTGTTTCAAGCATATTTGCAAGTATTCATGGAGACAATTTTATGACGGCTGCTCTAAAATCTTGGTCAGATAATCCCAACACCTCTTGCATCTTGGTGTTGGTATCTACGAATTATCTTTTTCCATTCAGTTTGACATCTTCCTGGTATGGGAAGTGAGTTGTTTGTTCATCTTTTTTTTTTTTTTGGCCGTGTTGCAGGATCTCAGTTCCCCGACCAGGGATTGAACCCACGCCCCCTGCAGTGGA
The DNA here is from genome assembly GCF_008692025.1 of Phocoena sinus. Taxonomy (NCBI): domain Eukaryota; kingdom Metazoa; phylum Chordata; class Mammalia; order Artiodactyla; family Phocoenidae; genus Phocoena; species Phocoena sinus. Next base: position 4,037,463 of record NC_045777.1, on the reverse strand, counting down.
AGCTCGGAGTCCTAACCACTGGACCGCCAGGGAAGTCCCAAGTGAGGTTGTGTTTTTTTTTTTTTTTTTTTTTTTTTGCGGTACGCGGGCCTCTCGCTGTTGTGGCCTCTCCCGTTGCGGAGCACTGGCTCCGGACGCGCAGGCTCAGCGGCCACGGCTCACGGGCCCAGCCGCTCCGCGGCACGTGGGATCTTCCCGGACCGGGGCACGAACCCGCGTCCCCTGCATCGGCAGGCGGACTCTCAACCACTGCGCCACCAGGGAAGCCCCCCAAGTGAGTTTTGATTGAAACTTGAACACTTTGGTTACTGTGTTATGAGAGTCTGGATGGATTAAACCTTCTGTTTGCGTTGGCTTCCTTTGACGCTGCTCAGCAGGGGAATAGGGTGGATGGAAGTCCAGGTTGCCCACTCGGCCATCACTGGTATCTCCGGGGGAAATAGGAGGCCTGGTTGTTGCTCCCCACGTGGCTTACACTGACCCCGTGGACAGGAGTGGCCTCACTGCTGCTGAGGGGCGGTGAACATGCTGGCGTTTGCCGCAGCCTCATCAGACACCACCCAGCACGGAGGGAAGTGAATAAACAAACTGCGGCACGCGCACACACACACACACACACACACACACACTCGGGAATACTACTCAGCAACCAAAGGAATGAACTACTGAAGCAGGCAACAGATTGATGACCCCCTCCCCTCCCCCATGTCTTCAAGATGGCATCTGGTGGTCCACTGGGTCCTCTCGGGGGCTCTCGTTACAGAGCTATTCCTCCTTCTACGTGTCCCTTCCCAGCACTCTGCGAGCTCCAAGTCAGACCCCACAGGCCACTGGAGGACCTGTCGGGGCTCAGGACAGCTCAGCCCGAGGGGGTCTCTCTGTGCAGGACCTGGCCTTGCTCCAGCCATCTCCTTACAGCGCTTCAAGGTGGATGTGGGGGACAATCTTGGTGTTGCCCTGACTTACACCTTCTCCTTTCTCGGTTGAAACCTGACCTTCCTGGTTGCCTTCCTCCTCTGGCAGGTCCCCTCATCATCATCTCTCAAGACTATGAAAATAGCAGCATTTTCTTTCATTTCCTCTATTAGTGTCATGTGGATGCTGTAACAAAGTCCCACAAACTGGGAGGCTAAAACAACAGAAATGGACTCTCTCACATTTTTGGAGGCTCTATGTCCAAAATCACAGTGTAGGCAGAGCTATGCTCCCTCTGAAGGCCCCAGGGAAGGATGCTTCCTGCATTTGCCAGCTTCTGGTGGCTCCAGGTGTTCCTTGGCTTGTGGCTGCATCCCTCCAATCTCAGCCTCCGTGGTCACATGGGTCTTTGCATGGCCGTCTCTCTTGTACGTCTGTGTCCTCTCTCTTCTTATAAGGACATTGGTCGTTGGATTTAAAACCCACCCTAAGTCTGGTATGATCTCTTCTTGAGATCCTTAATTTAATGACCTCTGCAAAGACCCTAACTGCAAATAAGGTCACATGCACAGGGAGTAGGGATTAGGACATAGACCTATGCTTTTGGGGGACACGATTCAACCCACTACACTTCCCTTACATCACAGCCTCCTTCCACCACTGAGCAGCTACTCCTGTAGCTCTGCTGTGGCCCTGTTACGAGGGGGCATCTACTCTGTTTTGCAGGAGAAGTCCCGATACACGTCTTGCCTTGGAGCCTGAAGCATTAAGCAAAGGAGAGAAGGCGATTTTGAAAAACGTTTCACTCTCAACAATAATATCTGCTCTCAAGATTTCGGTCTGCCCAGAAGTCCTACTTTGCATGCTGGCAGCTGAATCTTCCCTTGTTCTTTGTGTCTCTCTTCCTTCTTTAGGAAGGGATATACCTGCCCGACCACTTGACCCTGAGCATATCTCTCCGGCTCTCAGCGCCTGCTTGCCCTCATTGGAACAGTAACAGCGCCTATGTGATGGGGTCGCTGTGTGGGTTAGATGACTTGTGTATGTTGAGCCTTCGGCACAGCGACCCATGGCACGTGGTAGGCATTATGTGAGGCTCAGCCACGTCTGCTCTGAACCTGTAAAAATTCTCGGTTTCTCTTTGGGCAGATGATTGCCTCGGGCTGACCAAGGTGAAACTGATTAACTTAGAAAAGGAAAAAAGGGAAGCATATGAACGCTTTTCAGGCGACTGCCCCCATTTCGTTCCGATGCTGTAGATGGTGTCCGTTTAATCCTCCTTGATCCCACCCCTCACCCCCACTTTACAAATGAGAATCTGAAGTTAAAAGAACTTGCAGAAGCCACATGGGGGTAAGTGGTCAAAGTGGAAGGTGAACCTGGAGGGGGTTTCCGTCTTCAACCGAGGCGTCCCCAGCCCCAGGGACAGCGGACCAGAGGCAGAGGCCCCCCTGCCTCGCATCAGCCAAAGCCGCCCTGACTTCAGCCTCTTCCCTCCAAACATCCGAAACCTATCGACCGTCTACAGGGAAATCCCGTAATTTGTGTATGAAAGTTAGGCCATCGCCCGGGATGCGCTTCCGCAGGGATGCGCTTCCGCATTCACTCGCACAAGCCTTCTGCACGGCGTGTTTTTGTTTGTAAACTCTGGCCTGTTCCCTTATCTCACTTCGTTCAAGCAAATCAAGCGGAATGAATTTGGGTGAAGTAGTGGTGGGGACCAATGTGTGTTTGGGCCTGTCAGGTCCTGGAGCTGCTTTCAGGGAGGTGATGCCCCGAACTAGGTAGTCCCCCTCTCAGGGACCCTTCCAGACCCTTGAGAATCCGACAGAAGTCAGAGATGCTCTCGCTTTCCGGGAAAATTCACCCATGCACGTAATTTAAATTGTAGTTTCACTTTGCAGCCTGGCAGGCCTGATGCACATGTGAGTGGGATGCACAAGTGGGGCGAGTTTAATGGGGGGGCGTGAGGGCTGGCGGGGGGGAGGGCGGCAGTGTTATCCCAGGGACCGGGGACGGTGGGAACCATAACTGGGACCGGGGGATGTCGCCTGGCAAAAATGTGGCCTTGAGTAGAGGGACAGAGCAGCCTTGGAACCAGCCCTGGCCTGACTCTCTTCCCTCCTCACCCTGACCTGTGGGTGTAGACACCACAGGACAGGAGGCTACACCCTGGGGACACAGGGAAGAGGGAGGAAGATGGGGTCTGTCTGGAGGGTCTAGCCTGAAGGTATCTCAGGTCAAGATCTTAAATTAGAGGCATGTTTTCCCAAAGTATGGGACCACACCGCTCAGCTGTGCTAGTTTGTATGACAGATACACAGCTTAAAAGATTAATCATTATACATTTATTTTCAGCATTCTTAGAAAAAATAGGAATCTCCCTTTTTTTTGGTAATGACACAGCCCTCCTCCCTTTTCCCCTCCAGTTAATACAAGTATTTATTTGTTGGGGTTTTTTTTTTTTTTTAACTCTGAGAGGCAAAACATGGCATTTGGTATATACTTTGCACTTCTTGGCCAGTGAGAGTAAATGTCTTTTCACATATGTCTTTTTTAAAATAAAAGTTAATTGTTTTTATTTTTTTTAATTTTAAAGATTAACAGACAATTTTTAGAGTGGTTTAGGTTTATAGAGAACTGAGGGGAAAGTACAGAGAGTTCCCATATACCACTTACCTACACCCCTCATACAGTCTCCTCTGTTATTAATATCTTACATTTAGTGTGGTACTTTTTTTAAATTGAAGTGTAATTGTTTTACAATATTGTGTGAGTTTTAGGTGTACAACAAAGTGATTCATAGATATATACATATATTATTTTCCATTACAGGTTATTACAAGATATTGAATACATTTCCCTGTGCTCTACAGTAGGTGCTTGTTGATTATCTATTTTGTATATAGTACTTTGTATCTGTTAATCCCAAACTCCTAATTTATCCCTCCCCCACCTCCTTTCCCCTTTGGTCACCATAAGTTTGTTTTCTGTGTCTGTCAGTCTTTTTGTTTTGTATATAGATTCATTTGTATTCTTTTTTATATTCCACGTATAGGTGATATCATATGGTATTTGTCTCTCTCTTTCTGACTCACTTCACTTAATATGATAATCTTTAGGTCCATCCATGTTGCTGCAAATGGCATTATTTCATTCCTTTTTTATGGCTAAGTAATATTCCATTGTATATATGTGCCACATCTTCCTTATCCATTCATCTGTTGGTGGACATTTAGGTTGCTTCCATGTCTTGGCTATTGTAAATAATGCTGCTATGAACATTGGGGTGCATGTATCTTTTCGAATTAGAGCTTTTGTCTTTCCTGGATATATGCCCAGGAATGGGATTGCTGGATCACATGGTAACTGTGTTTTTAGTTTTTTAAGGAACCTCCACACTGTTTTCCATAGTGGTTGCACCAATTTACATTCCTACCAACAGTGTAGGAGGGTTCCCTTTTCTTAGTGTGGTACTTTTGTTATAATTGATGAGCCCTGGAAACCACTGATCTTACTGTTTCCATAGTTTTGGCTTCTCCAGAATGTTATATAGTTGGAATCATACAGTATGCAGTCTTTTCAGATTGGCTTCTTTCACTTAATAATATGCATTTAAGTGTCTTCCATGTTTTTTCATGACTTGATAGCCCAAGTCTTTTAAGTCATTAAAATTAAATTTTAATTAAACTCATTTCTTTTTAATGCTGAATAGTATTCCACTGTCTGGATGCACCATGTTTTTTTTTAATTTTTTATAAATTTATTTATTCATTTATTTATTTTTGGCTGCTTTGGGTCTTCGTTGCTGAGCGCAGGCTTTCTCTAGCTGTGGCGAGCAGGGGCTACTCTTCGTTGTGGTGCAGAGGCTCAGTAGTTGTGGCACACGGGCTCAGTAGTTGTAGAGAACGGGCTCAGTAGTTGTGGAGCTCCCGCTCAGTAGTTGTGGCAGGCAGGCTCAGTAGTTGTGGCAGGCAGGCTCAGTAGTTGTGGTTCGCAGGCTCAGTAGTTGTGGCACATGAGCTTAGTTGCTCCGCGGCATGTAGGATATTCCCAGACCAGGGCTAGAACCCGTGTCCCCTGCACTGGCAGGTGGATTCCCAACCACTGCGCCACCAGGGAAGTTCACCATGGTTTATTTATTCACCCATCTACTGAAGGACATCTTGGCTGCTTCTAAGTTTTAACAATTATGAATAAAGCTGATATAAATAGGTTTGCAGGCTTTTGTATGAAAATAAGTTTTTGGATAATTGGTTAATGATATAGCCCCCCACTTTTTTAATTTTTAAAAATTGTAAAATATGCATAACATAAAATTGATCCTTTTTTTTTTTTTTTTTTTTGCGGTACACGGGCCTCTCACTGTTGTGGCTTCTCCTGTTGTGGAGCACAGGCTCCGGACGCGCAGGCCCGGGGGTCATGAGCTCACGGGCCCAGCTGCTCTGCGGCACGTGGGATCCTCCCGGACCGGGGCACGAACCCGCGTCCCCTGCATCGGCAGGCGGACTCTCAACCACTGCGCCACCAGGGAAGCCCCATTTCAACCCTTTTTAAGTGCAGTTCAGTGGCGCTAAGTACATTCACATCCTTATGCACATAGTTCCCTTTTAACGTAATGCTAGTCCAGGCCAGGGGTGGGGAGGAAGCAAGTGGCCCCACACATGGCACGGCGGCTGACAGGCATGCAGGACAGACTGAAGTTTGGGAAACTTGCAACTAGAACAACAGTCTCAGCAACCACGTTCTTTCTGGAAAGTTCGATCTGCTGAATACATTTAATCCATTCTCCATAGTCTTCTCTCTCAGGGCCCAAAACATGAGTTTTTAAAACTTATTTGTGGCATTCCTATGTTCTCTTTTTGCCCAGGCCCCCTCGTGGGTTGCTTTGAAGAAAGGGGGCTTTGGAAATAGTCACTTTCCCTCCCCATGGGGTGGCGCACTCTCAGAAGAACATAGTTTTGGGGGGGTGTCGGGGAGTGGGGAGCCCACGCATGGCAGAGGGAGGAAGTGAGGGGTCCGACGGGCTATCTGCAGGGTGGACCCTCGGGATGGCGACCGGGCGCGGGGACAGCGCTTGGCAGTGGGTCTCGCCGAGCAGGTGGTCCTCCCAGAGGCTTCCCTGGTGCGCCCGCCCTCACTTTCCCCCCTGCTCGATGGGGATGAGACAACTTGCCACCTCCCTGGTTCAGAGTGAGAATCACCAGTGGCAGCCCTTTGAGGTTTTCCCAGGAAAAGTGCCATATCCCCCAGGAAGGTGCTGGTGGGCTTGCAGCCTCCCAGTCAGCGATCAGCTGCCGCTAAAAGGCATCGATTTTGCTGTGATCACGGAACAGGCTGCAGAGAGAGCAAAATAATCATCGTGGCAGGTGTGTCAGAAATGTAACGCTCTTTTTCTGGAATTTCTATTTTGAAGCCCCCGCTCCTCCCACCCCGAGGCAGTCAGTTCTGGGCTTTTTTTCTCTCTCCCCTGAAGATGGGCTTATTTCGGGGTACAGGTGGTGCTCAGCCCCCAGTTCCCCAAGCTCCACGCTGAGTCACCTCTCCTGCAGCATTACCCTTGGTCTGACCCATTTTCTCAGTCACTCTCAGCCCCCTCTTGGGTGCTCTGGGATTCATCCTGAGCTGCACCGGCTCTGGGCACAGAACCCTGGGGGCTTCCTCCCTCCCTCCCGCCTGGACTCGGGCTTAGGGATGTTGCTATTCTGTCCGGGGGGGCGGGGTCTCTCCCGAGTGCCCCGAGGAATGGGGGTCCCAGGTCTTCCTTCTACCCAAGTCCCCTCTGAAGCCAAAGCTGGAGGGTCTCGTCGCCCCCTTCCGACTTTCTTCCCTCCCACCTCCTCCCAACCCGAGGATGGGGAAAACTGGCTGGTCTTCCTCAGATTCCCCTTAGGGTTTAGGCTTTGGAAGTCACAAGTCTTTACTCAGTTTCTGCCACAGCAAGTTCAGTGGAGGCCCTGCCCATCAATCCCCCTCTGCATTTTACCATTTTGGAACAAGCTGCAGGCAGCATTGCTGGGCGTGAGAATTTCTGGGGCCACAGAGCCCGCTGGGTGTGTCCCCTTGGCCAGCTGGACACGCCAGCACACCATTGCTCCCTCAGTCCCCTGTGGGGTAACGTGTTCTATGTGATCTCTTGGTCCCCAGCCGAGTTTAGTAAGCTCCAGCTGCCATCGGTGGGGACTGGCTTGATGACACACTCTTTAAAGCATCCTTCACCCCAGCTTTCCCGCTCCCCTGCTAGCATTGCCTGAAATCACCTCCCAACTAGAATCCTTATAATGACCTTCTTTCTTGGGAATTGCACCTGAGAACGGCATCCCTTCCCAGAGGCACTGAAGGGAGCCAGCTGCATTGACTGATGGGGAAAAGACAAGGGGTAGGAGGGAAGGTGGGGTGGGGAGGATTCGCTAGTTAATAGTTCAAAATATTATGGCGTATCACTGGAAACTCAACTGAGCCGAGCACTTCCTCCGTGCCTGACGCCACCCTCGGTGTTTTCTCACACGTTATTTCATCTGATCCTTCCAGGAGCTGTGCCCAAGTGACCTGGGAGCTGGGTCTCGGGGGTGTCCACCAGCAAGCCTGGTGAGCAGGGACAGGAAGGCGGGTCTGATGTTTCCCCTGGGAAGCATCTCGAACTTTCTCAGCTTGAGGGAAGCCTTGTCTTCTATTCACATCAGTGCTTAGGAATTCTAATAGCTCCTACCCGTCTCTAGGGATTTCTGTCTTTAAATCTTTCCTTAAAAAATTATAAGGTCTCAAATCTGTGAGATCTCTAATGTAGACAGGTTTATGAGGAATAGAGAATGGGAATGATGGTCTTGGGATAAAAAAGAAAAAAAGGACTGACTGTAGCGTTTGCCAATTTCTGTGGTGTAAATACTCCCACCACGGCCAATCGCAAGCTGTGAACGTGACGTTACTGGACCTAAAATTGGCAGGAGGTGGAGATGTGGAGTGCCACCCTGTTACATAGTATTTCCACCATCCCGACGCAATCCACGTGAGTAACGTCCAGAGCACTGAGCATGCTAAGATGTAATAAAATAATTAGTAAGTGAGGAGCTTGGTGTATTTAGTTCCTTTTCTACTACTGACATAAAATTCACATAACATGAAAGTCACCATTTTAACTGTTTTAAAGTGTACAATTCTGTGGCATTTAGTACATTATAATGCTGTGCAACTACTGACTGCGTGTGGTTCCAGAACATTTTCATCACTTGCTTTCATAAAGGAAGCTCTGTTCCCAGTCAGGCATTCACGCCTCCCTCTCCCTCTCCACCCCTGGCAACCACTGTCATCTGTTTTCTGTGTGTATGAATTCTCCTCTTCTGGGTTTTTCATGTAAAAGGAATCATACAGTGTGGCCTTTTGAGACTGGCTTCTTTCACTCAGCATCACGTTTCCAGGGCTCGTCCATGATGTCGCCCGTATAAATACGTCATTCCTTTTTATGGCTAAATAACATCTCCTTGTACAGATAGACTGCAATTTGTTTATCCATTCATCAGTTGATGGACATCTGGGTTGTTTCCACCTTTTGGCTCTCTTGCATTGTGCAGTTATCAACATTTATGTACACGTCTTTATTTGAATACCTATTTTCAATTCTTTTGGGTATATGCATAGATGCGGAATTTCTGGGTCATGTGGTAGTTCTGTGTTTAACTTTTTCGGGAACAGCCAAACTGTTTTCCACAGTGGCTGCATCATTTTACATTCTCACTAGCAGTGGTTAAGTGTTCAAATTTCTCCATATCCTTACCAACATTGGTTATTTTCAGTTTATTATTAATATACTAGTTGATGTGAAGTCATACTGTGGTTTTGATTTACATTTTCTAATGACTAATAATACTGAACATCTTTACATGTGTTTTTGGCCTTTGTATATCTGCCTTGGAGAAATGTCTATTCAAGTCCTTTGCTCATTTTTAAATTGAGTTGCTTGTCTATTTGTTATTGAGTTAGAAGTTTCTTTATATATTCTGGATTTATCATGTATACAATTTGCAAATATTTTCTCCCATTTTGTGAGTTGTCTTTTCACTTTCTTGATAGTGTCCTTTGATGCACAAAAGTTTTTTTTTTATTTTGAAGAAGTCCAATTTATCTTTTTCTTTTAATTGATTTTGCTTTTAGTGTCATATCTAAGAATCCAATGTCAAATCCAAGGTCATGATTTACCCCGATGTTTTCTTCTAAGAGTTTTGTAGTTGTAGCTCCTACATTTAGGTTTTTGATCAATTTTGAGTCAATTTTTGTATGTGGTGTGAGGTAGGGATTCAACTTCATTCTTTTGCATGTGGATATTCAGTTGTAGTAACTTTTTTTTTTTTTTTTGCGGTACGTGGGCCTCTCACTGTTGTGGCCTCTCCCACTGCGGAGCATAGGCTCCGGACGCGCAGGCTCAGCGGCCATGGCTCACGGGCCCAGCCGCTCCGCGGCATGTGGGATCCTCCCGGACCGGGGCACGAACCCGCGTCCCCTGCATCAGCAGGCGGACTCTCAACCACTGCGCCACCTGGGAAGCCCAGTAACTTTGTTTTTAATATAATTTATCGAATTGTAAGTCTATATAATTTAACTTTTAATTATGGCCACATTTAACAACTAGCTTGCAAAATTTCTGAAAAGTTAACAATCAGCTCTTGTGAGCCAGTGTGAGCTGGTATGAGCTGCCATGACTTCTACCTTTCCCTGATTGAACAGTCTTGCTGCTAAGGCTGGAATTTGGATTTGTTTTTCTTGAGGAGCTAATCTGGGGATTGGTTGAAGTGGAACTCAACCAATGGAGCTCCTGGGAGATGGGCACCTGAGGGTGTAGGGTCTGGAGGCCCCCCAATTCTGTAGCCATGGGCCTGTTTACATTTTCTCATTGCATCTGGCTTTCCCTCCCACAGTTGGAAGAGCATGGCTGGGTCTCTCTTGCTCCCTTGCCTAGCATTTGCCCAGCTGTTACCCCTGGCTGAGAGGGAACCAACTGTGTCTCTGTTGGGTTTGGAGGGGCTTTGGAAGCCCCACCTTTGAGCAGAGACCCAAGCCTGATCTTGAAGCTAAAGAAGTGCTTTTTTCCTGCTGGGGTGGCCAGATAAAATACAGGATGCTCAGTTACATTTTAAAAATATTTATTTATTTATTTATTTATGGCTGCATTGGGTCTTCGTTGCTGCACGTGGGCTTTCTCTAGTTGCGGCAACTGGGGGCTACTCTTCATTGCTTTGCGTGGGTTTCTCATTGCAGCAGCTTCTCTTGTTGCAGAGCACAGGCTCTAGGTGCATGGGCCTCAGTAGTTGTGGCATGCGGGCTCAGTAGTTGTGGCTCGTCGGCTCTAGAGCACAGACTCAGTAGTTGTGGCTCATGGGCTCTAGAGCACAGGCTCAGTAGTTGTGGCTCGTGGGCTCTAGAGCACAGGCTCAGTAGTTGTGGCGCACGGGCTTTGTTGCTCTGTGCATATGGGATCTTCCTGGACCAGGGATTGAATGTGTGTCCCCTGCATTGGCAGGCAGATTCTTAACCGCTGTGCCACCAGGGAAGTCCCCTCAGTTACATTTTGATTCCAGGTAAATAATGCATAATTTTCTAGTGTAAGCAAGACCCATACAAGAATTGGGACATACATATACTAAAGAAGTATACAGGGCTTCCCTGGTGGCGCAGTGGTTGAGAGTCTGCCTGCTGATGCAGGGGACACGGGTTCGTGCCCCGGTCCGGGAAGATCCCACATGCGGTGGAGCGGCTGGACCCATGAGCCATGGCCGCTGAGCCTGCGCGTCCGGAGCCTGTGCTCCACAACGGGAGAGGCCACAACAGTGAGAGGCCCATGTATCGCCAAAAAAAAAAAAAAAAAAAAGTATGCATTGTTTATCTGAAATTCAAATTTATCTAAGAATCTTGTGTTTTCATTTGCTGAATCTAGTAAGTGTCCCCTCAGGTCAGTTTTCTTCCTTATTGTCCTAATCCAGTAGCGGAGACTCAGAACTCCAGAGTGGGAAGGGCCCTAGGGAGGTGCCCATTTTACAGACCTGGAAACTGAGTCCCATCTGAGGAAAGGGACTTGCCCCAGCTCATGGGATCACTGTGGACTTTGAGGACCTTGCTGAGCTACACGATTTTTCTTTTTCATGAAATCAGCACATTTTCTGAGTGTCTCCTCTGCACAGGGCACTGCGCTGGGTGTTGGGAGACAATGGTGACAAGCCTGCCATGTACCTGTGTGCAGGGGAAGAATCAAGAATTCCCTTTGAGAAGCAGCCGCATAGCACAGGGAGATCAGCTTGGTGCTTTGTGACCACCTAGAGGGGTGGGATAGGGAGGGTGGGAGGGAGGGAGATGCAAGAGGGAAGAGATATGGGAACATATGTATATGTATAACTGATTCACTTTGTTATAGAGCAGAAACTAACACACCATTGTAAAGCAATTATACTACAATAAAGATGTTAAAAAAAAAAGATAACTCCCCCCCCAAAAAAGGATTCCCTTTGAAATATTACTCAGCCATAAAAAGGAACAAAACTGAGTTATTTGTAGTGAGGTGGATGGACCTAGAGTCTGTCATACAGAGTGAAGTAAGTCAGAAAGAAAAACAAATACTGTATGATAACACATATATATGGACTCTAAAAAAAATGGTACTGATGAACTTAGTGGCAGGGCAGGAATAAAGACGCAGACGTAGAGAACGGACTTGAGGACACGGTTGCAGGGGCAAGGGGAAGCTGGGAAGAAGTGAGAGAGTGGCATTGACATATATACACTACCAAATGTAAAATGGATGGCTAGTGGGAAGCAGCTGCATAGCACAGGGAGATCAGCTCAGGGCTTTGTGATGACCTAGAGGGGTGGGATAGGGAGGGTGGGAGGGAGGCCCAAGAGGGAGGGGATATGATGATATATGTAAACATAGAGCTGATTCACTTTGTTGTACAGCAAACATTGTAAAGCAATTATACTCCCATAAAGATGTAAAAAAAAAAAAAAGAGAGAATTCCCTTTGGGCATATTAAATGAGATAGGATTGCGACAGACCCGGGTCTGAACCTGCTTTGCCACATGTTAGCTGCATGACGAGTCACTTCCACTCTCTGAGCCTCAGTTTCCCCTTTCCTTATATGGGGATAAGGGTATTTTTCTTGGGAGATTGTTGTGGCTTCAGTGGAGGTGACGAACTGCCTGATGGGGGGTAGGGGAGAGTTTACTGTATGATGAGAGAAGAGAGTTACCCATAGTAAAGTTCGGTTGTTGCTCACAGGTTGCCCGGCATCCTGGGCCACCCAGACGATGTGGGATGGAGGCGCCGGAAGTCACCTGCCCTGCCTTGCCTGCCAGGGACCAGCCCGCTCCTGCTTCTGGCCCTCCAGGGGCCCCAGGTGGGCAGGCCTCGCCTCACCTGACCCTGGGCCCCATCATCCTGCCCCCAGAGCAGGGCCTGGCCCCCACCCTGTTCCTGAAGGCCTTGCCCATCCCACTGTACCACACGGTGCCTCCAGGGGGCCTCCAGCCGCGTGCCCCCCTCGTGTCAGGCAGCGTGGACGGGGGCAGCGTGCCCTTCATTCTCAGCCCCCTGCTGCAGCCTGAAGGGCCCGGTCCCACCCAGGTGGGGAAGCCAGCGGCCCCAGCGCTCACCGTGAACTTCGTGGGTGCTCTGCCCATCCTGTCACCAGGCCTGGGGCCCATGCTGGGCAGCCCCGGCAAGGTGCGCAACGCCGGCAAGTACCTGTGCCCGCACTGTGGCCGGGACTGCCTGAAGCCCAGCGTTTTGGAGAAGCACATCCGCTCCCACACGGGTGAGAGGCCCTTCCCGTGCGCCACCTGCGGCATCGCCTTCAAGACCCAGAGCAACTTGTACAAGCACAGACGGACCCAGACACACCTCAACAACTCCAGGCTGTCCTTGGAGTCGGACGGCGGGGGAAGCAGCCTCCCGGAGGAGGGGGACAAGGCCGGAGTGCCTTCCGGGACCCACGGGGCACAATCAGAGAGACCCCTTTCTCCGGGCGCCCAGTCTGCTGGGCACTGCCTGCTGCCCAGGGCACATCTGTCCCCGGCTGCCAAGAGCCTGGACCTGAAGATGGACGCTGTTGCCCGTCCAGGATGCACGTTCGATGTCAGGGAGGCCCCTGTAGACTCTGCCCCCCGGCTCCCGCTGGCCAGCTCGCAGCCGAGGAGGAAGCTGCCGGAGCAGCGGTCCCCGACGGCCAGCAGGCCGGGCTCCGTGCTCCAGCAGCAGCAGGTGGAGAAGCCCGGGGATGCCAAGCCCTCGGAGGGTCGGCTGCGGAAGTGCGAGAGCACCGACTCGGGCTACCTGTCCCGCTCGGACAGCGCAGAGCAGCCACCGGCCGCCGGCAGCCCCCTGCACAGCCTGTCGGAGCACAGCGCCGAGTCTGAGGGCGAGGGAGGCCCGGGGCCCGGGCGCGCGGAGCGGGCGGCCGGCCTGGAGCTGGAAAAGAGGCGGCTGGAGGAGCGCATCGCCAGGCTCATCTCTCACAACCAGGCTGTGGTGGACGACCCCCAGCTGGCCCACGTGCGGCCCCGCAAGACGGTCCTGTCCAAGCAGGGCAGCATCGACCTGCCCATGCCCTACACATACAAGGACTCCTTCCACTTCGACCTGCGGCCACCGGAGCCCAGGAGGACGCCTGCCGCCCTCCGCGCCGCGCGCTCTACCTGCGCGCCCCCGGACAGGGCGCGGCCCCTCTTCTTCCACTCGGTCCCCACGCAGCTCTCCACTGGCACCGAATGTGTGCCTGTCACCAGGAGCAACTCGCTGCCCTTCGTCGAGGGCACGGGGACGTGGCCGGAGCCACCGGACCCCCGGGACGCCTGGTCCCGGAGGCAGAAGCCTCTGAGCCCCAGGCCTGCCCCCGCCCGATTGGCCGATGTCCCTGGCAGTCATCCCCGGGCCCTGGTCAGACAGGCTGCGGTGGAGGACCTGCAGTGTCCCCCGACGGGAGACGCCTCGGCCCCGGCGGAGGACCCGGATGGAAAGAGACCGGCTGCGGGGGAGGGACAGGCTGGCCAGGGCCAGGCGGCTGGTAAGCAACGCGGCCAGAGGAGGCTGAAGATGTTCTCCCAGGAGAAGTGGCAGGTGTACGGGAAGGACACGTTCAAGAGCATCTACCAGAAAACGAAAGCTGGCCACCACGGAGGCAAGAAGGCTAGGGAGGTCACAGCGGGCGACGGGGTCGAGCTGGACTGTCCTCTCCAGCAGGATGCAGGGGGTGGCGGGCGTGCAGCCCCCTCCCAGGATGGGAGGAGGCCCCCGGGCCCCGAGGACACTGCCGTGGAGGCCAGGCCAGCGCCTTGCGCAAGCCCACCGGCCCGGGAGGGCCTCTTGGTGACTGAGCCCCCCAAGCAGAGGGAGACAGTGGCCAGAGCCGGAGGCAGAGACCAGCCCCGTGTGAACAGGGCTGCCTCACGCCCCGCCCTCAGCTGCAGAGGACCCCTCTGCTTGGGCAGCAAGAGCCCTCTGCTTCCCCCAAACGGGAGGCTGGAGCTGGGGTGTCAGCTGCTCCCAGCACCCAGTCCTCCCAAAGGAAGTGACCTAGAGGCTCCCAGGCGGGGTCTGCCGGACCCCAAGCTGGAAGGTGGCACCCGGGGTGGCGGAGGGGACGCCAAGGAGACCTGTCAGCAGGCCCACGTGGTCCCGAGCCGGCCGGGTGGGAGCTCCGGGGAACCCCAGCCCACAGAGGTCAAGCTCCCCTCGGAGAGGAAGAAGCTGAAGGTGGAGGTGCTAAGCTGCCAGGAGCCCCCGGGAGCAGGAGGAGAGACCCCGGGGGGCCCCGTGCACGCTGCCTCCCCGCCCCCTCAGAACCAGGACAGTGACCCAGGGGAAAAGCCAGGGGGGCTGCCTGGAGGCGGCGACTGCACAGCGAGGGGCAGGGCTGGGGCCCTGAGGCGGGCAGGGCCTCGGGACATGGAGCCTCGGCTGCGTGCTACAGCTGCAGCCCCCGGGTGTCCCTCCCAGCTGGCCTTGCAGCCTCGGGCCCCTGGCGTCCTCGCTGCCCCAGTGGACATGGCCTTCCCCCCACAGTACCTCCTCAGGTTACCCCAGGGAGAGACCCGTCACCCGCCGCCCATCCCCCAGAAGCCGGACCAAGGCCAGGGCCTTCTCTGCAGGAGAGGGGGACCTGAGGAACGGGCATCCTTTATGGAGTCGGGGCTGGAGGCCCCCCTGCTTCCCAGCTCAACCTCAGGCCAGGCTCCTGGTGGAGCAGACAGCTTCGGGGAGGACCCCAGCTGGTCCACGCCGTGCGACAGGAGAAAGGGGGTGCAGGGAGAGGAGAAAGGAGGCTTGGACACTGGCACCCCAGCAGCTGGGGTCCCCAGGGGGGCAGTCTCCTTCCCATCCACGCCAACGTGTGACTCTTGGAGGGGTGGGACCCATGACACCCAACAAGCCTGCAGCAGCAGCACTTGGGCGCGAGCCAGGCCCTCTGGGGGCGTCCTCCATCCCTGGGAATCCACTGGGGAGCTGGGGGGGCCTCCCGAGAGCGCCCCGTGGGGCCCTTCTTCAGGGCCACCAGCGGGGCTCAGTGCCGGTTGCTCCCGCCAGCCCGGCCCCTCCCTCTCGGCCCTCCCACTCCCGGGCTGGCCTGAGTTGGCCTCGTGTGCGCCCGCGGAGACCCCCGGGAGCTGCAGGGCCCAGGGGCCTTTCCCCTCGCTGAGGGCTGAGCCCCGGCTCACATGGTGTTGCCTGAGCCGCAGCCTCCCTCTGCCGCTGGAGCAGAAGGAAAAGGACGCTTCCGTGCACCTGGCGCTGCATTTCCCTGTTGGCCGTCTCCCGGGTGAGGGTCC
This sequence comes from Phocoena sinus, assembly GCF_008692025.1. NCBI lineage: Eukaryota > Metazoa > Chordata > Mammalia > Artiodactyla > Phocoenidae > Phocoena > Phocoena sinus. The sequence goes on along the minus strand of NC_045777.1, from coordinate 4,021,743 downwards.
TGACGCCCAGCCAGCGAGCAAAGCAGTGTCTGGAAGATGGACCAGGATAAGCCCTGGAGGAGGAGGGCAGACGCAGACACTGAAGGTAACACCCAGCTAGCTTTGTCCCAGGGCCCTGGGGGCTGAGGGAGGATGCTTGGCAGGCAGGACTTATAGCGATGGAGAGAAAGTATGAAGCCATCCTGTGTAGCACCTGCTGTCCATTATAACAGCTTCTCAGCCTGCTCCCAAGGGAGAGAAAAAAGGCACAACATGTGAAATAAAAAGAAAGAAAATCATGAGAAAAGGTTTCAAAGGACAGAATGACTGTACCCAAGACTCTGGGTGAGATTTTTCATAACTAGACATAAACCTTAATGCTGAGTTTCCTGGTAGCAGAGGCGAACAGTAGAAATGAAACGTTGGTCAGGGGAGCTTATAAATCAGAAACCCTTTTTGAGAGATAGACTCCAAACAAAAACTCTTAAAAGGAGATAGTTATCATACCAGGGACTCCAGAGAAAATAGCTGCTATGGTCAGATTTAACTTACCCCTGAGTTTCCTGGAAGCAGTGGCAAAACGGGAAAGGAGCTGGGTGCTCTAGAGAGTTCTCACTGGTGATTAAATAAATTTATAGTCCCATCTTTTTTTGGTGGGGTGGGGGGAGGGCCGTGCCTCGCGGCATATGGGATCTTATTTCCCGACCAGGACTCAAACCTGCACCCCCTGCATTGGAAGCGCAGAGTCTTAACCTCTGGACCGCCAGGGAAGTCCCTGTAGTCCCATCTTGAGAGCGACTCCATGCATCCGGATTGTATAATTGAGGGTGTTGTCCTGCTCTGGGATGTCCTGGGCCAGGGTGACTGGAGAGGATCCTGCACCCTCAGTTGTAACTTAATCGTGTGGAACAACAGGGTCTGTGTCCCAGAGCTTGAAGGCTGTTCTCATGGTAACACTGCCTTTATCCCGAGAGTGGGGGGTTAAGAAAGAGTGTGCTGGGCCTGAGAGAGGGCGAATCCAAGGCCCAGCTTAGCCTCCTTCCTCCACAAGGCCATCAGGTACTGGGTGTGGGCATTCCTGGAGGAGGGAAAGGAGCCGGCCACGGTGTTCCCTAGACCTCCAGTTATCACCAAAGGTCTGGGCTTTTTCTTCTGTGGATCCAGCCCAGGCAGGATTCCAGAAGGTTCCGCCCAGCAATGTGCAGACCATTTGGCAATGCAGCATTTCGATGCCCGATTTCCCCAGACAGGCATCCTGTCTGCAGAGAGAGAACCCTTCTGTGTTGTTCCCACCGTGAGGGCTGTGGGCAATATGACGCCTGCGTGCCTGGTATTTTCAGCTCTCCGACCCAACAGCCCCAGGGATGCCATCCCAGGAGTGGATGTCTGAGCCAGAACGGAAGAAAGGATGGCCTCATAGGAGGGCAAAGATGCCTCGTGGGAGCAGCAAGCAGAAACAACTGAGGATCCGCTCCAAAAGGTAGGGTGTGTGGCCACCTCTGTCATTTCCCCGTGTGCCCACAGTGTCAGGAACTGCAAACTGCAATTTCAATAAACCCCCAAGGAAAGCTTCGTGAGGGATTCAAAAGGCATCTCTGTGTTCCAGGGAGAGAGAGAGAGACAGAGTCCCGTATAGGAACTGGGGTCTAGAGTTTCATGGTTAAAGGACTCAGTGTGTTTCCCCATCAGTCTACCGGCTGTGTGTTTTTCAGTGGTGCCTTTTTTAAGGCCAGGCGTCCAGCAAATATTCGAAAACTCAGTTGAAAACACATCCATCCAGTTTAACTCCTGAAGAGAGAGCGTGTTAATTATTTACAGCTTTTATTGCTTTTTTAATTATGCAAGTGATGCGTGTCCTTTGCAGAAAAATTAGAAGATGCAGATGAGTGAGGAGAAGACAATAAAACATCCTGGTGATCTCACCACTCGGAGACACTCACGTTTAGGTGTATGCCCTTCTAGACTTTTCTCCGTGATCTGTGCACATACATAATCTCCTGACTGCAAATGCGGGGTGGGGGGCAGATGGATTTTAAAACCCCTCTTTCATCGCGTCATTCTGATTGTCTCGCTCCTTTGCTCAAAACCCTTCAGGTTGCCCACTGCGTACCCTCCTCCCTCCACCACCCCGCCCCCCCCCCCCCGCCCCGCAAAGCTTTTAGGTCCCATTTTCCCATGGTCGCCCCCCTCCCTCTCAGTGTGATGTCATATGGTCCCAGCCCTCGCCTATTCTCTATTTGACACTCCGAACCCGGATCCCCAAGGCTCTCCTGCACCCACAGTCTCCCCTTCCTACAATGCCTGGCCTTCTCCTATTGTCAGTGTTTGGTCCAGACATAGGTATTTGTCGAGAGGGCCACACAAATTCCTAATGCTTACCTACAGCTGCTCAGGCTCTCACCGGCCAGAGATGACATACCCTCTTCTGAGGCCCCTGCACCCGCTTTCACTTGTCTGCCAGGACCACGTTTCCAGAGCTGGCATCGCTGAGGGCTTGCTGTGTGCCAGGCACAGCATTTTTCTCTCGAGGAAACCGAGACACACAGAGAAGTCGGGCAACTTCCCCGAGTACCCGGATCTGAACCAGCAAACCTTACTCCAGAGCCCAGGTGCCAAACAACAGCTTGCCCCGATGCTCCCAGCCCGTGATGGACATGAGAGTCACCTAGGGTTTTCTGGAGGTTTCTTGTGATGCTGGGTCAAATTCAGTGGGTCTGGGATGGGGCCTGAGATTCTGTATCTCTAACATGCTCCCCGGTGAGGCTGAGGCTGCTGGTCCAGTGAGCTAGCTTGGAGAGCAATGCTTTACATCACCCAAACCACATCCCGGGAGCTCAGGGATACTGGCACGTGGCTTTGCTCCCACAAAGCACTAAACTACATCCGAGTGATAGCTGGCAAGCCTGAAGTCTCCAGGCCTCAGTCAGAGTCCCGGGAGATGTGGGGAGGGGGACAAAGGTGGGGTGCCTCATTTACAGTTCCCAACACTGGAACTTGACTGTTTCAACAGACATTCATTGTGCACCTGCTAGGTGCCAGGTGTCTACACGTGGAGGCCGTTGGGGAAACATTCCCAAATAAGGCTGATGGTCCCAGGCTGGTCCTCCGAGAGGCCTGGAGATGTCTCTCCAGGATGCCTTGCAAACCCATCAGCAGCCCAGGGGCCAAACAGCCCATGTAAGAATCTTATTTGGCTGCAACATTGTTGAAAGTTTTGATGCTTAGTGTCCAAATAATAAATATCAGGAGATTTCACATATAAACCGGGATTTTGGCTTCTCTTAAAATATCTGAAGCTCTGAAGATATTGGGCGTGCCTTCTTGCGGGGCAGCAGCTGGCTGGGGCTTAGCAGCAGCTATGCCTGTGGACGGTGCCTGTGCTGTGCAGCCTGCGTCAGTCCCCACTTCTCCCTAGTGTCCTTTTTTCCCATTTTTTTTTTTTAGCTTTTTTTAAAAAATTGAAGTACAGTTGATTAACAATGTTGTGTTAGTTTCAGGTGTGCAACACAGAGGTTCATTATACACACACACATTCTTTTCCAGACTCTTTTCCCTTATAGGTTACTACAAAATATTGAATATGGTTCCCTGTGCTCTACAGTTGGTCCTTGTTGTTTATCTATTTTATATATGGTAGTTTGTATCTACCAATCCCAAACTCCTAATTTATCCCTCCTCCCACCACTCCCCTTTCCCCTTTGGTAACCATACATTTGTTTTCTATGTGTGTGAGTCTGTTTCTGAGATAAGTTCATTTGTGTCATATTTTAGTTTCCACCTATAAGTGGTATCGTATGGTATTTGTCTTTCTCTGTCTGACTTAACTTCACTTAGCACGATAATCTCTAGGTCCATCCATGTTGCTGCAAATGGCATTATTTCATTCTTTTTTATGGCTGAGTAGTATTCCATTGTATTTATGTACCACAACTTCATCCATTCATCTGCTGATGGACATTTAGGTTGTTTCCATGTCTTAGCTATTGTAAATAGTGCTGCTGTGAATAAAGGGGTGCACGTATCTTTTTGAATTATGGTTTTGTCTGGATATATGCCCAGGAGTGGGATTGCTGGATCATATGGCAACTCTATTTTTATTTTGGGGGGAAAACTCCATACTGTTTTCCATAGTGGCTGCACCCGTGTATATTCCCATCAACAGTGTAGGAGGGTTCCCTTTTCTCCACACCCTCTCCAGCATTTATTATTTGTAGATTTTTTTTTTTTTTTTTGATGATGGCTATTCTGACCGGTGTGAGGTGATACCTCACTGCAGCTTTGATTTGCATTTCACTAATAATTAGCGATGTTGAGCATTGTTTCATGTGGCTTTTGGCCACCTGTATGTCTTCTTTGGAGAAGTGTCTATTTAGATCTTCTGCCCATTTTTTTGATTGGGTTGTTTGCTTTTTTGGCATTGAGCTGTATGAGCTGTTTGTATATTTTGGAGATTAATCTCTTGTTGGTTTTGCATCATTTGCAAATATTTTCTTGCAGTCTGTAGGTTGTTCTCTAGTGTCTTACGTTTAGTCATGTAGTCGGCCTGGCCCTCGTAGGCATGCGTGTTTGCAAATCTTCATCTTAACATCCGGTTTTGTGGGAGCCAAAACTCTGCCTCCCAGTCAGTGAGCTTCTCAGCAAGAGGCTGCAGGTGAAAAAGTGAGGGGGCAGAGGGACCCCGGCGTGCAAACAGGAGAGGTCAGAACCCAGGCTCGACAGCTCTGTCCTGGAGCCTCCAGCCGGGTGCACTGGGGATGATTCTCTTGAAGTTTTTACATCCACCAAACTTTGACTGGTCGACCACGATCCCTTCATCGTTCGTGCCTGTACTGGCTCACGATCGTCCTTTGAGTCATTCTAACCTCAGGACCTTTGCACTTGCTGATCTATTTACCTCTACCTGCGCACACCACCTCTGGCTCCTCGTGGGGCTGGCTCCCCCTCATCTCAGCAAAGACGTTGGCATTGTGGCGGAGACTCACCTGACCCCGGTACCTCAGTGGTTCCCCCCTTTTTCTCTCCATCCCATCGTCTTGTTTTATTCCCTTCATAGGTTGTCGGCAGAATTCATTTTCTTGAGGCATGGAATTGATGGCAGCTTGCTTCTTAAAAGCCAACAGTGGAGGGCCTCCCTGGTGGCGCAGTGGTTGAGAGTCCGCCTGCCGATGCAGGGGACGCGGGTTCGTGCCCCGGTCCGGGAAGATCCCACATGCCGCGGAGCGGCTGGGCCCGTGAGCCGTGGCCGCTGAGCCTGCGCGTCCGGAGCCTGTGCTCCGCAACGGGAGAGGCCACGACAGTGAGAGGCCCGCGTACTGCAAAAAATAAATAAATATATCTCACTGTTAAGAGAAAAGATGTATATCTCACACTGAATATATCATCCTTCAGTTTGATTTTTAAACTCCATATTGTGTTTTCGAAGATCTCGCCATGTTTGGTACATACAGATAAAATTCATTCATCTTAATTGCTGTAGAGTATTCTCTCCCATGGAAATTACACACTGTATTTTCCATTCCCCTATTTATGGACATTTAAATCATTTCCAGTTTTTGTGTGTGTGTGTGCTAACTTTGCAATGAACATGCTTATACGTGCCTCCTTAGACACAATGTGAGAAGTTTCCTAAGAAATATACCTAAAATGGAATTACTGGGTTATAAGATAATCACATTTTCAACTTTACAGGTTATTACCAAATCACTCTCTGGAGTGCTTGTGTCACTGTAGGTTTCCTCCAGCTAACAGTGAGAGTTTGCCCTGCTCCCATATTCTTACTAATGTTTGTTAGGAGCAGATTTTTAATGTTTTGCCCACCCAGAATTTGTAGGGTTGTGTATATATCCTAGATTTGCATATATTCTTTGCCTGTTGTATATACTGCAGATATTTTTCCTGGTCTATTATCTGACTTTTTAAGCCCATTCATTTATATTTACCCGCATAATTGCAAACATCTTGCCTCTTCATCCCTTTTGGCATGTCAGATCTTCCTTCTGGGATTGTTTTCTTCTGTCTGAAGTATATTCTTTGGAATTTCCTTTAGAGAAGAAAAATCTCAGTTTCTATTAGCCTGAAAGTGCATTTATTTCATCCTTGTTGTTGAAAAATATTTTTTCTGGGTACACAGTCTCAGGTTGACAGTTATTTCCTCTCAGTCCATCAAAGCTGTTATTGCATCGTCACTTGGCTTCTATTTTGTGGTGAGAAGTCAGCTACAAGTCTATTCATCTGTCTTTTGAAGGTCTCTTATCTCTGGCTACTTTCAAGATCTTCTTCTTCGGTGTTCCATACTTTTACTTTGATGTATCCAGGTACACGTCACTTTCATTTATTCCATTAGGAATCCATTGGGCTTCTATAATTTCTGGATTGATGTCTACCCGGAAAATTCTCAGCCATTGTTCTTCAGATGTTGCCTCCATCCCAGTCTCCCTCTTCTTTGGAACATCGAAATAATGCATCTTAGATCTGTCTTTCATGTCTCTTAACCTCTATTTTCAACAACTTTGTCTCTCCCTGCTATAATCTAGATACTCTGTTCGGATGTATCTTTAAAATGTTACTAACTTTCTTAATCCACTGTGTGTTTTTTTCAAAGCTCTATTGACATATATTGAATTTCAACATCATGCATATTGAAAGTGTGCGATATAGTAAGTTTTGACATGTTCACACCCGTGAAACCAACAACACTATCAAGAGAGCAAACGTATCCGCAATCCCCAGAGTTTCCATGTACCTCCTTATAATTCTTTCCTCCTGCCCCTACCTGCCACCCTCCCCCCCCCCCCCAGGTAACCACCGATGTGCTTTATGTCACTATAGAGTATTTCACTTTTTCTAGAATTTTATAAAAATGGAAGCAGACAATATATACCTTCCCCCCTTTTTTTTGGCTGGGCTTTTTCTTCACTCTGTATGATTATTTTGAGGCCCATCCATGTTGTGTGTATCAGTCATTTGTTCCTTTTCATTCCTAAGTAGTCAGCCATTGGGTGGATATGGCACAATTTGTTATACAACCACTTGGTGGTAGACATTTGGCTTGTTTCAGTTTTGAGCTGTTATAAATAAAAAGTACTATAAATATTCATATACAAGTCTTTGTATGGGTATAAGCTTTAAATTCTCTTGAGTAAATACCGAAGAGTGGAATGTCTGGATCATATATGGTAGAGGCATAATTTTTTAAGATGCTGCCAAGCTGTTTTCCAAAGTGGTTGTATCATTTTACATTTCCACGAGCAGTGTGTGACAGCTTCTGCCTCTCCACCTCCTTGCCAACACTTAGTATGGCCATCCTTTTTAATTTTTGTCATTCTAATAGATGTGTGATGGTATTGTATTAGTTTGAATTTACATTTCCCTAATAAATGATGATATTGACTATCTTTTCATGTACTTATTTGTCATTTATGTATCTTGTTTGGTGGAATATCTGTTTGCATCTTTTCCCACTAAAAATGGGTTGTTAGTTTTCTTCTTATTGAATTTTGAGAGTTATTTATATATTCTGGCTATAAGTCCTTTTTCCGATATGCAAGTGGTAAATGTTTCCTTCCAGTCTGTGCCTTTTTTTTTTTTTTTTTTTTTGTGGCTTGTTTTTTGTTTTTAATTCTCTTAACAGTGTCTTTTAAAGGGCAGACATTTTAAATTTTGATGAATTCCAATTATCATTCTTTCTTTGGATTGTGCTTTTGATGTCATAACTAAAAAATCTTGGCCTAAATCATAGCCACAAAGATTTTTCTCTTAAGTTTTCTTCCGTAGCTTTACTGTTGTAGGTTTAATATTCAGACCTAGGATCAAATTTTTGTATATGGTGTGATGTATAAATCAAAGTTCTTAGTTTTGCAGGTGGATACCTAATCGTTCCAGCATGATTTGTTCATCTATTTGTCTATTTTGATGCATATGCCATGTTGTTTTGATGACACTGCCTGACTTGAAGGGTTACTCTAAAACTTAAATATTCAAGGCAGTGTGGTATTCACATCAAAATCGACAAATAGATCAATGAAACAGAATAAAGAATACAGAAATAGACCACACATACATGGTCAGTTGATTTTTGACTAAGGTTCAAAGGAAGTTCAATGGCAAAAGTATAGTCTTTTCAACAAATGTTGCTGGACCTGGAAAGTTTCCCCACCAGGAAGCCAAGGCAATCATGAAGCTCGCCTCATCTGTTCCTCTTCTCTCAGGGACCACTGCTTTCATTGCTTGGTGTCTAATGTCCTGAGAATCATTGTTTTAGACATGTGTCCATTTTTTTATTTGGGAGGGCACATCTAGTCACTGCTATACCACGTTGGTCAGAAGAAGTCCCTGGACTAACGCAATGGCCTCTTAATTGGTCCCCTGCTTTTACATGTCTGTCGAGTTTTAAATTTAATTCCTGACAATATTATATTTAATTTTTTTTAAGTTCCGTTTAATTATTTTTCAAATATGCCTGGTCATTTTTATAGTCTCTTGCTCTTTACTCTTCTTTTTTTAAATTGAGGTATGATTGACAAACATAAAAGCTGTATATATTTAATATATACATCTTGACAAGTTTGAAGGTACATGTACACCCATGAAGCCATCACCACATTCAGTGTCCTACACTTTCCTAAACTTATCCATCATCTCTAGAAGTTTCTTCCCTTCCTCTTTTTTGTTTTTTGATAAGAATATTTGACATAAAATTTAAATTTTATGTAAATTTTAAATTAAGAAAATTTTAAGTATATAATACAGTATCGTTAACTGTATCATTAATGATACAGTTATCGTTTAAGTATTAGATATACAGATATCGTTTAAATATCTAGATGGTATACAGATATCGTTTAAGTATATAATACAGTATCATTAACAGTATCGTTTTAAGTATATAATACAGTATCGTTAACTGTATCGTTAATGATACAGTTATCGTTTAAGTATTAGATATACAGATATCGTTTAAATATATAGATGGTATACAGATATCGTTTAAGTATATAATACAGTATCGTTTTAAGTATATAATACAGTATCGTTAACTATATGCACTGTGGTGTGCAGTAGGTATCTAGTATTTATTCATTTTGTGGAAGTGAAACTTTGTACCCTTAGATCAACACCTTCTTGATTCTCCCTCCCTCCATCCCTGGTAACCACTATTCTGTTCTCTGTTTTGATGACATTGACTTAAATCAGGTTCCTGATTTAAGTGGGATCATGTAGTATTTGTTCTGTATCTGGCTTATTTCATTTAGCATATTTTCCAGTTCATCCCTGTTGTAGTAAATGGCAATATTTCTCTCTTTTTTAAGACAAGTAATATCCCATTTTATGTATACACCACATTTTCTTTATCTAGTCATCGATGGATGTTTGGGTTGTTTCCATGTCTTGGCTATTGTAAATAATGCTGCAATGAACATAGGTGTGCAGTTATCTCTTCAAGATCCTGATTTCAATTTGTTTGGGTATTTACCCAGAAGTGGGATTGCTGGGTCATAGAGGACTTCTATTTTTAAGGTTTTGAGGCACTTTCATACTGCTTTCCATAATGGCTGCATAAATTTACATTCCTACCAACAATGTACAAGGGTCCCCTATTCTCCACATCCTCACCAACACTTACCTTTTGCCTCTTTGATGAGAGCCATTTTAAGAGGTGTGAGGTGATATCTCACTGTAGGTTTGATTTGTATTTCCCTGATGTTGAGCACCTTTTCATATACCTGTTGGCCATTCGTATGTCTTCTTCTGAGAAATATCTATTCATGTCCTTTGCCCATTTAATAATTGAGTTCTTGGGTTTTTTTCCTATTCGTTTTGCTATTCAGTTGTGTGAGTTCCTTATGTATTTTGGATATTGGTTCCCTGTCAGATATATGGTTTGCAAATATTTTCTACCATTCCCTAGGTTACCATTTCATTCTGTTGATTGTTTCCCTTGCTGTGCAGAGGCTTTTTGGTTTGATGTTGTCCCACATGTTTATTGTTGCTTTTGTGGCCTGTGCTTTTGGCATCATATCCAAGAAGTCATTACCAAGGCCAGTACAAGCAGATTTTCTCTATGTTTCCTTCTAAAAGTTTTAGTTTCAGGTCTTATGTTTAGGTCTTTAATGCATTTGGAGTTGATTTTTTGTGTATGGTGTAAGACAAGGGTCTAATTTCACTGTTTTGCATGTGGATATCCAGTTTTCCCAACACCATTTATTGAAGAGACCATCTTTTCCCGATTGTATATTCTTGTCCTCTTCCTCCCACCCCCATTGAAAATCAGTTTACAGTAAATGTGGGGGTTTATTTCTGGTCTCTTTATTCTGTTCCATTTGTTAATACATCTGTTTTTATGCCAGTACCATACTGTTTCTATTACTGTAGCTCTGTGATATATTTTAAAAACCCAGGAAGTGTGATGCCTCCTGCTTTGTTCTTCTTGCTCAAGATTGCTTCAGTTATTTGGAGTCTCTTGTGGTTCCATATGTATTTTAGGATTGTTTTTTCTATTTATGTAAACTGTACTCTTATTTTCAACCTTTTAAAGAGACACACTAAATATTTTGCATCTGATAATGCCAACACAGGAAGTCTTGGCATGTCTGACTCTGTTTTATATATGAGCTCTCACTTATGGTATCTTGTTTCCTTGTTTGTTTTTGGATATTTGATGGTGAGCTGAGATTTTTGCAACTTTGTGGTGGGTTTCTCCAGTAATGATTTGTTTTGCTTCTGCTAGGTGCCTGGGGGCACACAATGAGCACTACTTTAATAAGGTTCTGGTTGTAGGTTTCTCCATGTCACAGGGTAGTGTGAATTCAGATTGCAAACCCATGAGAAGACTGTCTTATTGTTATGAAATTAACCGGAGAGACTTTTGCCCCCTCCACTCAGTGATAAGATTGGAATTAAAAAATATATAGATTCTCTGGGCAGGTGGTGGAGGTAGGATGTATTATCCCTAATTAACCCATATATTGAGGGTATAGCCTCTGAGGTCTCAGTTTTCTGCAGGAGTAGAGGTTGGATCTTCCACCTGACTCACAGGGTAGATTCTGGGTTTGAATCCTGCACCCGGAACCCCACCAGACAATGGAAATGGACGAGCAGGATCATGGAAACAAAAGGGCAAGCTCACCTGGCTTGGCAAATGCCCTCAAAATGAAATCACTCTCACTTTTTTCCACTTGGTTTTTAACTTTTAAGTATATCTTACCTTTTAATCAGAACACCAATGCATTTAAATATAAATTGTAAACATTTTTATATTTAATCTACATTTTTCGTTGGTTTCAGTATAAGGGTAAATATGGGGGTAGTCAACCAAAGTAACTAGTTCACTGTGCTGTTAGAAATGGACTTCTTATTTTCTAACCTTGCTTATGCTTCTTTGATCATCAAGAAACTGCATGTTTTGATGTAGTCAGATGGAGTTACCTTTTCCTTTACGATTATTATTTTTTGTTCTTGTCTAAGAAATTTTTCCTTGTCTCAAGCCCCCAATGTCACAAATACAAAAAGATAGTCCCTTATGTTCTTTCTCTCTATATATTAATGTAAAGAAGGATTTGTTTTTATTTTTGTTTATATAGAAAACAGTGGACCTTGGGTCAAGTTTGGCTCTTGGCTTGTTTCTGTATGCCCTGTGTATGTCCTGTATACCTGTATGTGAGGTAGGCATGATTTTTACATTTTAAAAAGAATGTGTATATGTATACTGGATTGGCCAAAAAGTTCATTCAGGTTTGTCTGTAAGATGGTACCAAAAACCCGAACGAACTTTATGGCCACCCCAATACATACATACATACATATATACACACACACACACACACACACACACACACACGTGTATATATATGTATATGAAAAATGTGTGGCAGAGATTGTATGTGGCTTGTAAAGTCTAAAATATTTATTACCTGGACCTTTGTATAAAAAGCTTATAGACCCCTGGCCCAATCCCCTTTTTTCACTTATTTGCTGTATTTTAACTTCCCGTTTGTACCTGAAGTTTATTTCAGGGCCCTCCCTTGTGTATCATTCGACTCTTTGTTGCCAGCTCCAAACACCACACTGTAATGAAAATGGGTGTTGTCATTAATGAAAGCACACGAGTTAAAGGAGAGGGATTAGAAAAGGCAGGGTCCATTTTCAGAGTGGAAATGGGAAAATGTAGAAAATTCATACTTGGACGCCTAATTGCCCTGACATTAACTAGAGGCATAGATTCAGAGCATTCATTAACAATGTCTCGGCCGTGCCCAGAGCAGGCACTGGACCATGGAATTGACTTTTACTGATTAGTTTGTAACTGTGTACAGAGCTGTACGAAGCATGAAACGCTCAGAGACTTGTTCTAGGGAGCTCCTGACAACGAACAATGAATTGTGAAGCCCCAAGTGAATCGGGATGAGTGGAGAGGAGATTGGAGGTTATGTGGGTGAGGGGTGCTTTGTAAACCCTAAAATGTAGATTCATCACAGAAGGGGAGAGCACAGGAGAACGCACAGAGGATGGAAATCTCTTAATTGACGGTGTTTTTCCTTATAAAGCAGCTGTTTATAGTCTGAGCCTGTGTCTGCTCACTTTTTACTCATTCAATGAGGTAACTCTGAGATGAGATGGAGACGCAGACCTAGGGATGAGGTGGCCGCCACTCCTCATGGCTGAGACCCTCTGTGACGTGCTCCACGGCACCAGAGCTTTGACCCCGGTCTCAAGTCCGGTTTGGTGGGATGCTGAGGGTCTGCTATACCTCCACTCCACTTCTCTTTGCTTTGTTACTCCCCGTGGGATCAAGAGAGGAAAGTGAGGAGGATAATATGACACACCATATACTCCTTCCCCAGGATGAGCATGTGTCAGGCAGGCCACGCAAACCTGCAAGTCTGCCTCCTTGGATCTACCTTCCAAGACCTGGCTGATAAAAGGGACAGTGGGCATGGGGGTCAGGGCGGGATTGGAGTAGGCAGGGTAGTCAATGGCTGTCAATCGGCATCAAGATACATGACAGACCTCACCCTGCCTCCTTTTGTGAGCTTCCCACTGGACTCCAGGCAAAGCTGGTGTCCCCTGTGCTCTTGACCTTGGTCCACCACTCATCAGTGCCCCGGCTGGAGCTGACCTGGGGTAAGAAAGCTTTTTTCTGATTGGTCTTCCATGAGGTCTATAAACAAAGATATTGTGCTGTTCTTACGTAAGTGCTGATAATGTGGGCTCTTACAGGAAGATCTACGGAGAGAGAGACCAAGAGAGCAGAGGGTGTGTCACGTATGAGTTGGATTTAAAGTCTGGCCCTTAAATAGCAGCTTATTAAAACAAAATGTAAAGCACTGTAGAAGACAGCTAAAAGCAGGGAATTAGACATGAATACAAAAATCTAGACTGATCTTCAAAACATAGCCTTGAGTAAAAATAAAGTGAGAATAAGAATGGCTCTGTGGTACAATGTCACACACAAAAGCGACACTACATATTTATAAGCATACATGCATATTTAAGGAGGCTTGGCAAACATGCCCGAGTGCTTCTGGGGGAAATAGGCGGATGGGAGTGAGAAGAAGAGAAGCAGGGGCGACACTCTAACCTTGCATCTGAGGTTGGGCTGCCTAGGAGCAGAGCCTGAGACGGGGATTCTTGTACAAGAGATTTATGCAGGGAGGGCTCTCAGGAGACTTGTAAGGGATGACGGAAGCAGACAAGGGCGACGGAAGAACTCAGCAAAGATGCGGGCTTGGGTGTCCAGTCGTACCTGATCCCACAGGGAGCTCTGGAGTGTGAAGTGCATCCCAGAGATGGTCCTGCTCAGAGGCAAAGGGACTGGGCTCTCACACCCTGTGACAGTCAGTCAATGGCTAAGGGCCCTGCATGGGGGGTGTGCACACTCTCCCAGGCCTTCCAGGCAAGCTGGCTGCCACTGGCCTAGGGCAGCCCTCTTGAGAAGGTGGTAAGTGTGCGTCCCAGCAGCCGGCCACAGACGAGCAGCCTGGTGAAGGCGGTGGAGACAGGCACTGATGGCATCTGCTGAACTGCGAGGGGCCTTGCAGGACGGGTGACGGCGAGCTTGCAGGACCTGCCCCACCGTGGCTGTCCGTTCCCAGGGTGATGCTGCTCTAGGAGGGGCTGCACACAGAATGTTCTGGAGAACACAGGAGGGGAAAAAGTAGACCCTGCCCATGACTAAACAAAAATTGCTTTGAAGACAATGCCAAGATCCACTTGGGCTCCCCCCAAGGCCAAAAGGGTCCAAATTCCGTCTTAATGAGATTTGAATCCAGAGGCTGGAGCTCTCTCAGCAGTCTCCTAGTTGTTTTCATTGGGCGCAGTTCCTCGCTTTTGTCCGTTTTCCAAAAGCAAACCTCCCTGCAGTTCAAACTGTGCCATTCTTAACACCTGCCAGCTTGTAGGCAGTCACCCACTGACCGGGGGCAAAGGTGACCCACAGCACACAGGGGAAGAATGCTCCCACACCTCCCACCTTCCTTCCTGCCTTTGTCTCTGTACTTGGAAATCACTCTCCCCCGGCCCAGCAGGAGCCCCGACTGGTTCAGGGATTTGTGATTAGCAGAACGGCAGCCCTGTAGCTCTCCACCCGGGCTCAGATAGTCTTTCAGGAACCTGGAGTCTTGACAAGCAGGGATGCGTTGCTTCAAAGAACCAGGAAGGCACCGCTGGGGAGTGACAGCTCCTGCCCAGGGCCCAGGAGGCCATAGTGCCTGTAAGTGGAGCCTCTCCCAGACATGAAAAAGATGAAGAAAAAGTCGCTTTTTCCTTGTTGCTGCTATGAAAATGAGCGCCCAAGAGGATACGGAATTCTGCAGATCTTACTTAACTTCTGCAAGCAGCCCTGATTATTAGGGGACTGCGGCTGGATGTTGGCGGCAGCTCAGACAAATGAGAACGAAAAATGGCCAAGCAGGTTACCTCGCCTTCCTCCCCAGCCTGGTGGCTCTAAAGAGCATCATCGAGGGAACAGAGTTCTTGTAAACTGAGGCTTGCAAAGGGAAGGGAGTCCCTGTGGCTCGACCAGGCAGCTAGAAGCGGTGCAAAGATCTTCCCAAAGAGCTGAGCACTGATAATGGTCACAATGGTTCAGGGACTCGAGCCAAGAGTTTAGCTCCCACCTGGCTGCAGGGCTTCGAGTCTTAGGGCATATTGCAGGCGTTCTGCCTCTCAGTTCTTTCACCTGCCAAGTGGGGGGCTAGACCAGCTTGCTGGTCTGCTTTCTGCTGCACATTCTTATTGGTAAAAAATGTTTAGCCTGCACCCTAAGAAATGCACAACTGTTCATTTACGTTATCCATCTGTTCTACTCCCCTGATGTATTAAGTGCATTACAAAGGGCCCGCAACAATAGGTACAAGAAAGTCTAGATAAAAGTAACTGTAGATAGAGGCTCAGTATTCTTTCTAAATTTATTTTATTGAAGTATAGTTGATTTACAGTGTTGTGTTAATTTCTGCTGTACAGCAAAGTGATTCAGTTATATATCTATATATATACACACACATTCTTTTCCATTATGGTTTATCCCAGGATATTGAATATAGTTCCCTGTGCTATACAGTAGGACCGTGCTATTTATCCATTCCATATGTAATAGTTTGCATGTGCGAATCCCAAACTCCCAATCCATTTCTCTCCGCTCCCCCCACTTGGCAACCACACATCTGTTCTCTTTGTATGTGAGCCCGTTTCTGTGTTGTAGTTAAGTTCATTTGTGTCATATTTTAGATTCCACACGTAAGTGGTATCGTACGGTATTTGTCTTTCTCTTTCTGACTTACTTCATTTAGTATGATAATGTCTAGGTCTCATGTCGCTGCAAATGACATTATTTCATTATTTTTTTATGGCTGAGTAGTATTCCGTTGTATATATATACCACATCTTCTTTATCCATTCATCTGTCAATGGACATTTAGGTTGTTTCCGTGTCTTGGCTATTGTGAATAGTGCTGCTATGAACATAGGAGTGCTTGTATCTTTTTGAATTATAGTTTTGTCTGGATATATCCCCAGGAGTGGGATAGCTGGATCATATGACAACTCTATGCTCAGTTTTTAGAGGAACCTCCGTACTGTTTTCCACAGTGGCTGTACCAATATACATTTCCATCAGCAGTGTAGGAGGGTTCCCATTTCTCCATGCCCTCTCCAGCATTTGTTATTTGTAGAATTTTTAATGATGGCATTCTGATGGTGTGAGGTGCTACCTCATTGTAGTTTTTCTGTTTGTTTGTTTGTTTTTTATTTAAACTAACATAGCATTGTAAAGCAATTAAACTCCAATAAAGATGTTAAAAAAAAAAAAAACCAAACATTAAGCGTAAAATAAGCACCTGTTGGTTTTGAATAGCTGCATAGGCCTGCCCAGAGGTAGAGGGCAATGTTGATAGTTTCCTTAAAAATTATTTTTATTTTTATTTTTTAGGATTATTTAGAAGCCTCTGGCTTGTCATGTTGCTTTGATAGATACCAGATTTTGCACAAATTAAGAAACCATAAATGCATGTCTTACATGTTTTGTTGTAAATGATATGTAGGATGTTTGTCATTTAAATAACAGTTTAGAGTTATGGTTACAATAATCCCTACCATAAGGAATAACTGTCTAAGCAGTTCCCATAGACCATAGACACCATGTCACATATTCGGGTCCTTCTACCTTTGTCTTCCTCCCTCCCTCTGTCCTTTCTTTTGGGGTCATTAAAAACAAACAAACAAAAGATATTCATTAAGGGTCCTGAGCTGGGTGCTCAGTATTTAGACTTAACCTCAGTCATTTTAGACGAGACTTCCCAGTTGTGGGGCTCACTTTGACATGTGTTCCTTGCTGGCCATTTCCAGCAGCAAGACAGGAGGCCTCAGGAAGGCATCCTGTGATTAAGAAGCCTTGGCTGAGTTGTGACTTCTGGTTACAATCACAAGCCCTCTGCATTTCTGGAAGTGGCTCTGATGGGCAGGGGTTGCTGGAAGGTCTCTCTCTAAGCCTTTCCGGGGGATCATCAATGGATCCACTAGGAATAAGCACTTCATCATTGGTGGTAAGACTTCAGGTGATCAGAAAATGGTCAGATTCTGTTACAGGAGATTTCCTTTTATGATATATAGGAACAATATCATAAAATTGTATCACAAAATTGAATTGGTAATCTCAACATTCTGGTGGAACCCTGGTCCTCAACAGATTCTTCACTTGTGTTTAAATCAACTCTACAATACCAGCTTTTATCTAGTATTTTCATGGGTAGCCAAGCTTGACTTTGAATATATTTACTGGTCTTTTGGTTTTCACGTGTATCTTTACTATTTCCTTATTAGAAGGGAATACTTTATTTTTGTTTCTTTCTTTTTTAAGGTTTAATTTTATTAGGAAGATTAAAGATTTCGTATCTTAGAAAGCAATATCAAAACCATTTATAATCTGAAGTGAAATATGAATGATTAACCTATTTCATAAAATCAATAAAATGGAATCGATTAAGAAAATCAATGTACTTTGTAGATATGTGTTTTAAAGTATTTTCTTTTTCTTTTTTTAACATCTTTATTGGAGTATAATTGCTTTACAATGGTATGTTAGTTTCTGCTTTACAACAGAATGAATCAGTTATATATATATACATATGTTCCCATATCTCTTCCCTCTTGCGTCTCCCTCCCTCCCACCCTCCCTATCCCACCCTTCCAGGCGGTCACAAAGCACCGAGCTGATCTCCCTGTGCTATGCGGCTGCTTCCCACTAGCTATCTAACTTACTTTTGGTAGTGTGTATATGTCCATGCCTCTCTCTCGCTTTGTCAGAGCTTACCCTTCCCCCTCCTCATATCCTCAAGTCCATTCTCTAGTAGGTCTGTGTCTTTATTCCTGTCTTACCCCTAGGTTCTTCATGACATTTTTTTCCTTAAATTCCATATATATGTGTTAGCATACGGTATTTGTCTCTCTCTTTCTGACTTACTTCACTCTGTATGACAGACTCTAGTTCTATCCACCTCATTACAAATAGCTCAATTTCGTTTCTTTTTATGGCTGAGTAATATTCCATTGTATATATGTGCCACATCTTCTTTATCCATTCATCCGATGATGGACACTTAGGTTGTTTCCATCTCCGGGCTATTGTAAATACAGCTGCAATGAACATTTTGGTACATGACTCTTTTTGAATTATGGTTTTCTCAGGGTATATGCCCAGTAGTGGGATTGCTGGGTCATATGGTCGTTCTATTTGTAGTTTTTTAAGGAACCTCCATACTGTTCTCCACAGTGGCTGTATCAATTTACATTCCCACCAACAGTGCAAGAGGGTTCGCTTTTCTCCACACCCTCTCCAGCATTTATTGTTTCTAGATGTTTTGATGATGGCCATTCTGACTGGTGTGAGATGATATCTCATTGTAGTTTTGATTTGCATTTCTCTAATGATTAGTGATGTTGAGCATCCTTTCATGTGTTTGTTGGCAGTCTGTATATCTTCTTTGGAGAAATGTCTATTTAGGTCTTCTGCCCATTTTTGGATTGGGTTGTTTGTTTTTTTGTTATTAAGCTGCATGAGCTGCTTATAAATTTTGGAGATTAATCCTTTGTCAGTTGCTTCATTTGCAAATATTTCCTCCCATTCTGAGGGTTGTCTTTTGGTCTTGTTTATGGTTTCCTTTGCTGTGCAAAAGCTTTGAAGTTTCATTAGGTCTCATTTGTTTATTTTTGTTTTTATTTCCATTTCTCTAGGAGGTGGGTCAAAAAGGACCTTGCTGTGATTTATGTCATAGAGTGTCCTGCCTATGTTTTCCTCTAAGAGTTTGATAGTTTCTGGCCTTACATTTAGGTCTTTCACCCATTTTGAGCTTATTTTTGTGTATGGTGTTAGGGAGTGATCTAATCTCACACTTTTACATGTAGCTGTCCAGTTTTCCCAGCACCACTTATTGAAGAGGCTGTCCTTTTTCCACTGTACATTCCTGCCTCCTTTATCAAAGACAAGGTGACCATATGTGCGTGGGTTTATCTCTGGGCTTTCTATCCTGTTCCATTGATCTATCTTTCTGTTTTTGTGTCAGTACCATACTGGTTGATTACTGTAGCTTTGTAGTATAGTCTGAAGTCAGGGAGCCTGATTCTTCCAGCTCCATTTTTCTTTTTTTTTTTTTTTTTTTTGGCAGTATGCGGGCCTCCCGCTGCTGTGGCCTCTCCCGTTGCGGAGCAACAGGCTCCGGACGCGCAGGCTCAGCGGCCATGGCTCAAGGGCGCAGCCGCTCTGCGGCATGTGGGATCTTCCCGAACCGGGGCACGAACCCTTGTCCCCTGCATCGGCAGGCGGACTCTCAACCACTGCGCCACCAGGGAAGCCCTCCAGCTCCATTTTTCGTTCTCAAGATTGTTTTGGCTATTTGGGGTCTTTTGTGTTTCCATACAAATTGTGAAATTTTTTGTTCTAGTTCTGTGAAAAATGCCAGTGGTAGTTTGATAGGGATTGCGTTGAATCTGTAGATTGCTTTGGGTAGTAGAGTCATTTCCACAATGTTGATTCTTCCAATCCAAGAACATGGTATATCTCTCCATCTATTTGTATCATCTTTAATTTCTTTCATCAGTGTCTTATAATTTTCTGCATACAGGTTTTTGTCTCCTTAGGTAGGTTTATTCCTAGATATTTTATTCTTTTTGTTGCAATGGTAAATGGGAGTGTTTTCTTGATTTCACGTTCAGATTTTTCATCCTTAGTGTATAGGAATGCCAGAGATTTCTGTGCATTAATTTTGTATCCTGCTACTTTACCAAATTCATTGATTAGCTCTAGTAGTTTTCTGGTAGCATCTTTAGGATTCTCTATGTATAGTAGTATCATGTCGTCTGCAAACAGTGACAGCTTTACTTCTTCTTTTCTGACGTGGATTCTTTTTATTGCCTTTTCTTCTCTGATTGCTGTGGCTGAAACTTTCAAAACTCTGTTGAATAGGAGTGGCGAGAGTGGGCAACCTTGTCTTGTTCCTGATCTTAGTGGAAATGCTTTCAGCTTTTCACCGTTGAGGATGATGCTGGCTGTGGGTCTGTCATATATGGCCTTTATTATGTTGAGGAAAGTTCCCCCATGCCTACTTTCTGCAGTGTTTTTATCATAAATGGGTGTTGAATTTTGTCAAAAGCTTTCCGTGCATCTATTGAGATGATCATATGGTTTTTCTCCTTCAGTTTGTTAATATGGTGTATCACGTTGATTGATTTGCGTGTATTGAAGAATCCTTGCATTCCTGGAATAAACCCCACTTGATCATGGTGTATGATCCTTTAAATGTGCTGTTGGATTTTGTTTGCTAGTATTTTGTTCAGGATTCTTGCATCTATGTTCATCAGTGATATTGGCCTGTAGTTTTCTTTCTTTGTGACATCCTTGTCTGGTTTTGGTATCAGGGCGATGGTGGCTTCGTAGAATGAGTTTGGGAGTGTTCCTCCCTCTGCTATATTTTGGAAGAGTTTGAGAAGGATGGGTGTTATCTCTTCTCTAAATGTTTGATAGAATTCGCCTGTGAAGCCATCTGGTCCTGGGCTTTTGTTTGTTGGAAGATTTTTAATCATGGTTTCAATTTCAGTGCTTGTGATTGGTCTGTTCATATTTTCTCTTTCTTCCTGATTCAGTCTTGGCAGGTTGTGCCTTTCTAAGAATTTGTCCATTTCTTCTAGGTTGTCCATTTTATTGGCATAGAGTTGCTTGTAGTAATCTCTCATGATCTTTTGTATTTCTGCAGTGTCAGTTGTTACTTCTCCTTTTTCATTTCTAATTCTATTGACTTGAGTCTTCTCCCTTTTTTTCTTGATGAGTCTGGCTAATGGTTTATCACTTTTGTTTATCTTCTCAAAGAACCAGCTTTTACTTTTATTGCTCTTTGCTATCGTTTCCTTCATTTCTTTTTCTTTATTTCTGATCTGATCTTTATGATTTCTTTCCTTCTGCTAACTTTGGGGCTTTTTTGTTCTTCTTTCTGTAATTGCTTTAGGTGTAAGGTTAGGTTGTTTATTTGAGATGTTTCCTGTTCTTACCTGTTTCTTAAGGTAGGATTGTATTGCTATAAACTTCCCTCTTAGAACTGCTTTTGCTGCATCCCATAGATTTTGGGTCGTCGTGTCTCCATTGTCATTTGTTTCTAGGTATTTTTTAATTTCCTCTTTGATTTCTTCAGTGATCACTTCGTTTTTAAGTAGTGTATTGTTTAGCCTCCATGTGTTTGTATTTTTTACAGATCTTTTCCTGTAATTGAAATCTAGTCTCATAGTGTTGTGGTTGGAAAAGATACTTGATACAATTTCAATTTTCTTAAATTTACCAAGGCTTGATTTGTGACCCAGGATATGATCTATCCTGGAGAATGTTCCATGAGCACTACAGAAAATTGTGTATTCTGTTGTTTTGGGATGGAATGTCCTATAAATATCAATTAAGTCCATCTTGTTTAATGTATCATTTAAAGCTTGTGTTTCCTTATTTATTTTCATTTTGGATGATCTGTCCATTGGTGAAAGTGGGGTGTTAAAGTCCCCTACCATGAATGTGTTACTGTGGATTTCCCCTTTTATGGCTGTTAGTATTTGCCTTATGTATTGAGGTGCTCCTACGTTGGGTGCATAAATATTTACAATTGTTATATCTTCTTCGTGGATCGATCCCTTGATCTTTATGTAGTGTCCTTCTTTGTCTCTTCTAATAGTCTTTATTTTAAAGTCTATTTTGTCTGATACGAGAATTGCTACTCCAGCTTTCTTTTGGTTTCCATTTGCATGAAATATCTTTTTCCGTCTCCTTACTTTCAGTCTGTATGTGTCTCTAGGCCTGAAGTGGGTCTCTTGTAGACAGCAAATATATGGGTCTTCTTTCTTTATCCATTCAGCCAATCTGTGTCTTTTGGTGGGAGCATTTAGTCCATTTACATTTAAGGTAATTATCGATATGTATGTTCCTATTCCCATTTTCTTAATTGTTGTGGGTTCATTATTTGTAATTGTTGTAGGTCTTTTCCTTCTCTTATGTTTCTTGCCTAGAGAAGTTCCTTTAGCAGTTGTTGTAGAGCTGGTTTTGTGGTGCTGAACTCTCTCAGCTTTTGCTTGTCTGTAACAGCTTTAATTTCTCCATCAAATCTGAATGAGATCCTTGCTGGGTACAGTAATCTTGGTTGCAGGTTTTTCTCCTTCATCACTTTAAATATGTCCTGACAGTCCCTTCTGGCTTGCAGAGTTTCTGCTGAAAGAGCAGCTGTTAACCTTATGGGGATTCCCTTGGGTGTTATTTGTTGTTTTTCCCTTGCTGCTTTTAATATGTTCTCTTTGTATTTAATTTTTGACAGTTTGATTAATATGTGTCTTGGCGTGTTTCTCCTTGGATTTATCCTGTATGGGACTCTCTGTGCTTCCTGGACTTGATTAACTATTTCCTTTCTCATATTAGGGAAGTTTTCAACTATAATCTCTTCAAATATGTTCTCAGTCCCTTTCTTTTTCTCTTCTTCTTCTGGAACCCCTATAATTCGAATGTTGGTGCATTTAATGTTGTCCCAGAGGTCTCTGAGACTGTCCTCAGTTCTTTTCATTCTTTTTTCTTTATTCTGCTCTGCAGTAGTTATTTCCACTCTTTTATCTTCCAGGTCACTTATCCGTTCTTCTGCCTCAGTTATTCTGCTATTGATCCCATCTAGAGTATTTTTAATTTCACTTATTGCGTTGTTCATTGTTGTTTGTTTCATCTTTAGTTCTTCTAGGTCCTTGTTAACTGTTTCTTGCGTTTTGTCTATTCTATTTCCAAGATTTTGGATCATCTTTACTATCATTATTCTGAATTCTTTTTCAGGTAGACTGCCTATTTCCTCTTCATTTGTTAGGTCTGGTGGGTTTTTATCTTGCTCCTTCAACTGCTGTGTGTTTCTCTGTGTTCTCATTTTGCTTATCTTACTGTGTTTGGGGGTCTCCTTTTTGCAGGCTGCAGGTTCGTAGTTCCCGTTGTTTTTGGTGTCTGTCCCCAGTGGCTAAGGTTGGTTCAGTAGGTTGTGTAGGCTTCCTGGTGGAGGAGACGAGTGCCTGTGCTCTGTTGGATGAAGCTGGATCTTATCTTTCTGGTCGGCAGGTCCACGTCTGGTGGTGTGTTGTGGGGTGTCTGTGGACTTATTATGATTTGGGGCAGCCTCTCTGCTAATGGTTGGGGTTGTGTTCCTGTCTTGCTAGTTGTTTGGCATAGGATTTCCAGCGCTGTAGCTTGCTGGTCGTTGAGTGAAGCTGGGTGCTGGTGTTGAGATGGAGATCTCTGGGAGATTTTCGCCGTTTGATATGTGGAGCTGGGAGGTCTCTTGTGGAACAGTGTCCTGAAGTTGGCTCTCTCACCTCAGAGGCACAGCACTGACTCCTGGCTGCAGCACCAAGAGCCTTTCATCCACATGGCTCAGAAGAAAAGAGAGATAAAGTAGAAAGAAAGAATTATTAGAAGTAGAAAGGAAGGAAGGAGGGAGGGAGGGAAGAAGGAGGGAAGGAAGGAAGGAAAAAGAGAAAGAAAGAAGATAAAGTAAAATAAAATAAAATATAATAAAGTTATTAAAATAAAAAAATAATTATTAAGAGAAAAAAAAAACAACGGACGAATAGAACCATAGGACTAATGGTGGAAGCAAAGCTCTACAGACAAAATCTCACACAGAAGCATACACATACACAGTCACAAAAAGAGGAAAAGGGGAAAAAAATCATAAATCTTGCTCTCAAAGTCCATCTCCTCAATTTGGGATGATTCGTTGTCTATTCAGGTATTCCACCGATGCAGGGTACATCAAGTTGACTGTGGAGCTTTAATCCGCTGCTCCTGAGGCTGATGGGAGAGATTTCCCTTTCTCTTCTTTGTTCTCACAGCTCCCGGAGCTCAGCTTTGGATTTGGCCCCGTCTCTGCGTGTAGGTCGCCGGAGGGCGTCTGTTCTTCGCTCAGACAGGACGAGGTTAAAGGAGCCACTGATTCGGGGGCTCTGGCTCACTCAGGCCTGTGGGGAGGGAGGGGCACGGAGTGCGGGGCGGGCCTGCGGCGGCAGAGGCGGCATGACGTTGCGCCGGCATGACGTTGCGCCAGCGTGAGGCGCGCCGTGCGTTCTCTTGGGGAAGTTGTTCCTGGATCCCGGGATCCTGGCGGTGGCGGGCTGCACAGGCTCCGGGAGGGGAGGTGTGGAGAGTGACCTGTGCTCGCACACAGGCTTCTTGGTGGCGGCAGCAGCAGCCTTAGCGTCTCCTGCCCGTCTCTGGGGTCCGCGCTGTTACCCGCGGCTCGCGCCCGTCTTTGGAGCTCCTTTAAGCAGCGCTCTTAAATCCCCTCTCCTCGCGCACCAGGAAACAAAGAGGGAAGAAAAAGTCTCTTGCCTCTTCGGCAGCTCCAGACTTTTCCCCGGACTCCCTCCCGGCCAGCCGTGGTGCACTAACCCCCTGCAGGCTGTGTTCACGCCGCCAACCCCAGCCTTCTCCCTGCGCTCCGACTGAAGCTCGAGCCTCAGCTCCCAGCCCCGCCCGCCCCGGCGGGGGAGCAGACAAGCCTCTTGGCTGGTGAGTGCCGGTCGGCACCGATCCTCTGTGCAGTAGTCTTCCCGCTTTTCCCTCCGCACCCCTGTGGCTTCGCTCTCCTCCGCAAACCCGAAGCTTTCGCCTCTGTTTATTCTTTTTTCTTTTTCCCTACCCAAGTACGTGGGGGGTTTCTTGCCTTTTGGGAGGTCTGAGGTCTTCTGCCGGCGTTCAGTAGGTGTTCTGTAGGAGTTGTTCCACGTGTAGATGTATTTTCTGGTGTATCTGTGGGGAGGAAGGTGATCTCCGCGTCTTACCCTTCCGCCATCCTCCCGGAAGTCTCACATTGTAGTTTTGATTAGCATTTCTCTAATAGTGATGCTGAGAAGCTCACTATTTTCTTTCTCTACCCTTGTCGTGCCCTCCCCCTGGGATGTGAAGGCTCTGTTTTAGAGATTATTATATTTTTTTGAATGTTTATTTCACCTTTTATTTATTTAACATCTTTATTGGAGTATAATTGCTTTATGATGGTGTGTTAGTTTCTGCTGTATAACAAAGTGTATCAGTTATATGTATACATATGTCCCCATCTCCCCTCCCTCTTGCGTCTCCCTCCCTCCCACCCTCCCTATCCCACCCCTGTAGGTGGTCACAAGCCTGGAGCTGGTCTCCC
The DNA here is from genome assembly GCF_008692025.1 of Phocoena sinus. NCBI lineage: Eukaryota > Metazoa > Chordata > Mammalia > Artiodactyla > Phocoenidae > Phocoena > Phocoena sinus. Next base: position 3,996,583 of record NC_045777.1, on the reverse strand, counting down.
TGTGCTATGCGGCTGCTTCCCACTAGCTTTCTATTTTACACAGACCAGATGATCTGGAAGAGCTTCTCTAGGGGTCGCATGTGTGATGCCCGTTTTTTCAGAGGAGATGCTTTGGGCCTGACCTGTCCAATAACGGTAGGCACTAGCCACCACTGGCTCTTTAAACTCATTAAAATGAAATTGAATGTAAAGCTCAGTTCCTCGGACACATGAACTACATTTCACTCACTCTAGAGCTGCCTGTGGTTAGTGGCACCGTATTGGTCCACGCAGGTTATAGAAGACGCCCATCACTGTGGAAAGTTCTACTGGACAGCCTGTTTAGTAAGTAGTCAAGACCATATAATTCAGTATTTAATTACAGCAACTGACCTTTATTAAGCGCTTGTTGTGTGCTAAGTGGTGTGGGAAGCATTTTCTAGGTACTATCTCATTTCATCCCTACAACGGCCGCCTGAGTTGCATCCTGTTTTCATCCCCGCGTCCTGGCGGGAGAATGAGGATTGGAGGGAAAAGGGGTTCCTGACAGCTGATGAGCTGCCTGGACCTCACGTCCCTGTGTTCTACCAGGCTTCCCACACGGACCTGGATTTTATTCTCTGGGCATATCCTGTCTTGGATTTTTGTGCCTGTGAGCTCCCGGACACACTCTCAAGGCTGATCACTGCACACGTGCTTCTCGTCCCCCAGGTACAAAGGGAATTTCTTGCAAAGTCGTTTCCAGCTGAGAGCCAGCAGACTGAGGAAGCCACACTGGGTGCTGAGAAAAGACGGCCGTTCACCCCCATCCGAGGGGCCGGCCCCACGCAGGACCTGCGGGCAGGCTTCTTCCGAAACGGCAGGTAAGGCTCTCCTTGGAGGTGCATCCAAACCCGGCACCAGGCTGCTGGGATATGAAATGAGCAGAGCAGCCATCCTTGCTGTCCGGAGCCTGAAGTCCAGCAGGGAGATGGATGCATGTGGGGTGATGTGGGACAGTCAAGACCCTAAACTAGGGGAGAGGGTCCTGGGTGAGGATATTGAGAAGACAACAGACGTCCTCAAGTACTGGCCACGGATGCTCAGCCCTGTCCAAGTACAGATTCCCTCCAGGACCTGGAAAACCTGAATTGGAACTCTGGGTGCCTCTACTTTTCCCCATCATTAAAGAGGAAGTTCCCTGGGTTCTTTCCACAGGGCCGTTGTGAGGCTAAAATGGGTCAGTGGATGGGCTTTTGAATGAATGTGAGATAGAAGAATAGGGAGGAGTTATGATGTGAGAGCTGCAGGGAACATGCTTCCACGGGAGGTGGTAAGCGGGGCCCTCTCCATCATTCTCGGAAACAAACAAAGGATGAACTAATGGAGGCTGCTTCCTGGAAAAGGGCTATTTAAGGTGCAGTCACTGGGGCAACGAGGGCAAAATCGCGTAACTTCTCTGGCCCACAATTTCCCTCCCTTCCTCCCATCTGCCTGGCAGTCATGAGCCCAGCCTTAGCCTTGCTGGCAATGTGTTGACTGGGGAAGATGGAGACCATATTTGAGAAAGTGGCCGGTCCCATCTGGCCAGTGGTGACTGAATTACCACCCTTTTGTGGCTGATTGCTGTTTGTTTGGCTCAAGGGCTGACCCTGGGCTCTGCCTGCTGGCTGCGGTTTTGGTCCCTGGAGACAGTTGGCTGGGGCCCCTCCCCATCCCCCTCTGTGTGGCTCCAGCGCCCCCTGCGGGCAGATGGTGCTTCCATGCTGCCCCTCGACCCCCCACCTCCAACCCCGACGCCCTCTCTGGTAGGCAGGCAAGGACGAGGATTAGTCTTTTTCTCAGTGAGCGTTTAAATCAAGGTAGGTATTTGCTCAACTGGATGGCCAGTTGTGGAAGGCAAAAGCATGGTCTTTTTATGGAACGTCAGTGGTTAAGACCTCACGGGGGGAGGCTGAGTGGGTGTAGACAAAAGTGCAGTCAGGGCACCCGGTTTTGCCCTTTCTTCATTTTCTGTGGCTCATCACCTTGAACTCCACTGCTTTCCTCCTGGTCAGATGGATACAGCCAATGGAACTGCCCATTGGGGTGTTCATGGGCGATACCACCTCCACAGCAGAACCCACCAGAACCCACCAGAACTCTATCACTTGTCCCTAATGGCAGTGCTTTCCCACCAGCTCTCTTCCCAGCACCATAAATAGAGCTGAATCAAGCTGCTCCTGGAAACTCACATCAGCTTCTGTTTCCATTGCTAAGCTCCGTGCTAGAAACTGAAAGGGAAAAGACGACAATCCCTGCTCTGGGTAAATGTGGTTCAGGGTGAAGACAGACAGACAGGCTTGCTGTCCATCCTTTGCTCAAATCACATGGGGAATGACACTGGCGGGTCAGTGAGCTCCCTCCTGGGAATCTCCTGTCTGTGCAGCGAGGCCGTTGATGGAGGTCTTGCCCACCCAATGGCTCAGTGTGAGGATAGAGCGAGCTCGTGTGCGGCAGGGAATTTGCAGACTCCAAAGCAGGTGATAAATGTTGATTGTAATTATCTCCTGAGCATAATAAGCATACGTGCGTTAAGATCTGGCGTGTGCTGAGTGCCAATGAGTGTGGAGCGCGTGGTAACCAGTGTGCCTGTTGTTTAGCAGAGGACAAGGTCAGGGTTGGAGGAAGAGCCCCAAAGGGGGAGTTTCTCGGGAGAGAGACGGCTTCTTCTGGAAATTCAGGTGTAGGGAGAATAGAACAGAGGCTTTCTGGACTGGGGAAAGAAATTGCCTATGGCGGCCAAGGAAATTGCCACAAACTTGGTCCAAGGTGTATTCTCTCCCAGTTCTGGAGGCCAGGAGTCTCGCTGTCTCTCCGAAGCCTCTAGGGGAGGATCCTTCCCTGCCTCTCAGCTTCTGGGGACTCCAGGCATCCTTGGCTTGTGGCCGCATCACTCCAATCTCTGTCTTCATCTTCACAGGGCTTCTCCCCTGTGTTCCTGTGGGTCAAATCTCCCTCTGTGTTTCTCTTATAAGGACACTTGCCATTGAATTTAGGGCTCGCCCTAAATCCAGGATGATCTTATTTTGAGATTCTTCATTTCATGTGCAAATACCTTTTTCCAAGTAAGGTCACAGTCACAGGTTTCTGTGGCTTAGGACTTGGAGGTGAGGCATGATTCAACCACTAACCACTTCAACACTTTCCCCCCTATCCTGGGAACCGACAGAAGGGACCTTAAAATGTGTCTCTAAGTGGAAAAGGCAGCAGCACCCATGAACACTCAATTTACAATAATGCCCATCATCTGTGCTCTTGGGGTGTGCAAACAGCTTTTGGCCAGGAAAGTTTCTATTATAAGCTTAAATCAGTATGTATTCATTAAAACGGGATCACCCAGCCCACCACCCAGCAGGATGTGTTCACACTTGTGGGGAGTCTTGTCCAAGTGACTACAGGCAGCTTCCGATCGTGAGACGGGTGTGTGTTGGGTAAGGGCCCTATTTCGCTTCTCTTTGGGAAGAAGGCCTGTGGCCGGCTGGATAGGGGGTGGGCAGGGCCTCTGAGTGTGGCTGTGTGGGATGGTGTCCATAGGGGCTGAAATCCAGAGCCACCACTGGGTTGGGGCAGCCTTTTGCTCTGACTGTGGGCCTGTCAACCCAAAGCAAGGAGCTCCTTCCTCCTTCTCCCAAGGGGGTGGGGGACACCTTTCCACACATCCTCCAGTGGCAGTGGTTGCCTCTTCCTAATTTACATGTGTACGCTGTGTGCTCTAGGTACCCCCGGGGGACCCCCAGTGCCAGCAGAGAGACCAGCTGGAAAGCCTCTGATCTTCATGGTCCTCTCCACACCGTCTTTCCTTTACAAGCTTCTCTTGGCCTCAGGGAATGGCCTTGCTCCCTCCATGTTGGAGAATGCCCACTTCTGTACACTTCTGATCTCAACATTGGCCCTTTCCTACCAAAATCCTAAGAGCAAACTGTGGGCCCCCAGTGAATGGGGGATAAAACCAGCCCCAAACAGAAAAAAAACCAGAAACGAAATCTAAATAGTGGAGCTAAGACTGAGAGGCCAAACGTAATGCAAATCCCCCTGGGAGCCTAGTGTCCCCTCCCTCCGTGTAGGTATAATGTTGCAGCAAACAGCCCAGGGTGGTGACACATGTCTGCACTTTCATGTTTGTTACTGGAACAGCCAGTTGAGTCAGAGGTCCTGGGTCACTGGTGCCCATTTTCAAAGGGCTCCCTCCATGCCGCAGTGTCCACTCAGGACAGATGTGAGCCTGTGGGGTGTGGTCCTAAGCATTGGCCCGGGGAATATTAATCACCCCGCCACCCCCATTCCTTATTGAAGTGGTCAGAGAGGGAACAAGGATGGCAGGTTGGGTAAACCAGCAAGCCCGGAGTGGACGGGCTGTTATGGACATCACTGGGTTGCGGGCAGGCGGTAGAGTGCATTTAAAATAAATACCACCTGGAAATCAAAGGAGCTGGGAAGTTTATTTACACCATCTCCCAAAGCCAGTGTTTCACAACAGAGTGACAGGCACTCAGAGTGTTGGGTGTTTGAAGACAGAGTGCTATTACTTCAAAGGAACCTAAAGATGGCCCTTGGTCGCCCACCATTTACAAACAAATTTCTTGTGTCCTTTGACCTGGCAGGTCCTGGTTGGAGAGATCAGAGCTGGCTGCTCAGTGAGGGAGCTGACCTCACGGGGTGTGTGTGTGTGTGTGTGTGTGTGTGCGCGTGAGTATACTTGTGAATGCATGCAAACGTATATTTTTGTGGGGGGAGGACCTGGTTTCCACAGCAGGACAATGATAGGGTGATCTGTTTTTGGGTGACCTGAGGGGTTTGTAACTTGGGGGAAACTTGATGAAACCCAACAAAGAAATTGAGAATAACCTTTGCAGGGGAATTTCCAATTCGAAGGTAGGGAAAACCTTTGGTCCTGGTCCTTGAAGGCCAATTAGAATCAGCAAAACATTTCAAATAAGTAGACAGGAATACTTGTGTCCAGGGGGCCGACATAAGATATTGTAACAGATTTTTTCTCCTCTTTATTTGTGGAGAAACTTCCTGTCAATAATTTACGAAGATGAGAGAGAGGATGATTTTGAGAAATATCTTTTTTTTTTTTTTTTTTTTTTTTTTTTTTTGCGGTATATGGGCCTCTCACTGTTGTGGCCTCTCCCGTTGCGGAGCACAGGCTCCGGACGCGCAGGCTCAGTGGCCATGGCTCACGGGCCCAGCCGCTCCGCGGCATGTGGGATCTTCCCGGATCGGGATACGAACCCGTGTCCCCTGCATCGGCAGGCGGACTCCCAACCACTGCGCCACCAGGGAAGCCCGAGAAATATCTTTTTAAAGGTTGCTTAATTTCCCTCTCCTTTCAGCTATTCCAATAGCTTGGTACTAATCATTCGAATTAACAGATGGCTTGGTAGTGAAGTCATCTGCACACAGAAGGGCAGAGGAGTTATGAAGGATGGAGACCTAATTTATAAGATTTTATGGTAATTGGGATCTTTGAGACTCTCCTTAGAACTGAACTTCTTCATTTTTTTATTTTTATTCTTTTGACTTTCCAATACCACTGAATTTAATTTTTTTCTTTTTTTAAAATTTTTATTTTATATTGGACTATAGCTGATTTACAATGTTGTGTTAGTATCAGGTGTACAGCAAAGTGATTCAGTTTTACATATATATATATCTATTCTTTTTCAAATTCTTTTCCCATTTAGGTTATTACAGAATATTGAGCAGAGTTCCCTGTGCTATACAGGAGATCCCTGTTGGTCACCTGTTTTAAATATAGTAGTGTGTTTATGTCAATCTCAGACTCCCAATTTATCCCTCCCCCCCACCTTTCCCATTTGGTAACCATAAGTTTGTTTTCTGTGTCTGTGAGTCTGTTTCTGTTTCGTAAATAAGTTCATTGTATTTTTTTAGCTTCTGCATATAAGCGATATCACATAATACTTGCCTTTCTTTGTCTGACCTACTTCACTTAGTATGATAATCTCCAGGTCCATCCATGTTGCTGCAAATGGCATTATTTTATTCGTTTGTTTGTTTGTTATGAATGTCACATGCCTTTTATTTATTTTTAAATTTTTTTATTGAAGTATAATTGAATTACAATGTTGTGTTAATTACTGCTGTACAGCAAAGTGACTCAGTTATACATATATATATTCTTTATATATATATACATTTATATATTCTTTATATATATATACATACATATCTTCTTTTTCATATTCTTTTCCATTATGGTTTATCGCAGGATATTGAATATAGTTCCCTGTGCTATACAGTAGGACCTTGTTGTTTATCCATCCTATATATAATAGTTTGCGTCTGCTAATCCCAAACCCTTAATCCATCCCTCCTCCACCCACTCTCCCCCTTGGCACCCACGAGTCTCTTCTCTATGTCTGTGAGTCTGTTTCTGTTTCGTGGATAAGTTCATTTGTGTCATACTTTATATTCTACATATAAGTGATATCATATGGTATTTGTCTTTCTCTTTTTGACTTACTTCACTTAGTATGGTAATGTCTAGGTCTCATGTTGCTGCAAATGACATTATTTCATTATTTTTTTATGGCTGAGTAAAAAAATCGTATTCCATTGTATATATACACCACATCTTCTTTATCCATCCATCTGTCAATGGACATTTAAGTTGCTTCCATGTCTTGCCTATTGTAAATAGTGCAGCGATGAACACTGGGGTGTATGTATCCTTTCGAACCGTGGTTTTCTCCGGATGTATGCCCAGGAGTGAGATTGCAGGATCAAATGGTAGCTCTATTTTTAGCTTTTTAAGGAACCTCCATACTGTTCTCTGTAGTGGCTGCACCAGTTTACATTCCTACCAACAGTGTAGGAGGGTTCCCTTTTCTCCACACCCTTTCCAGCATTTATTAATTGTAGACTTTTTGCTGATGGCCATCCTGACTGGTGTGAGGTGATATCTCATTGTAGTTTTGATCTGTGTTTCTCTAATGATTAGTGATGTTGAGTGAACTTTTTTAAAACCTAAATTCAGTGGTCCATCCCATCCAAGTTCCCAGCAAAGGTGTGGAGGGAGCTGGAAGTTTCTTTGGAGACGTCAAGTATTGTTGACTTACCAGACGCCCCAGGCTGAATGTGACTAGGAACTGCAGCATTGTTCCTATTTCAAAGAAAGTCCTTCCTCACCCAGGGTCACTTCCAGATCAGGGCTGAGATGTGGAGTTAGGTGGATTTAATCTCAGACACTTGAGCTGCTTCACTGAAGGGACTGGTAAAAAATGGTTCTTAGATATCAAGTGGTTGAATATCCCCAGGAGAGCAAGCCTCCCCTTGAGGACAGTCCTCGTAATCCAGACGTTCTTCACGGGATTCACCTCCCAGTGGGAGGTCAGCTGGGGAGGCAGTGACTGTCACAGAATGAGAACAGTCCCTACTAAACTGACCGCTGATACATTTAGACCCCATTCAAACACTTCCCTTTGTCTCTCTCCATCTCTCCTTACTATTACTTTCCATCCCAGCCCTTCAGATTGACTTTCACAATGTCATGTAAACCGATTGCCAAGTGAAACCCCAAATCATGCTCAAGACATTGAATTTAATGAGATTGATGGGAGTGACCATTGGGTTGATTCATTCCCATTGGCAGAATCAGGGAACGAATAAGAGAAAACTGGTGAGGCTCATTCCAGAGAGTGACGGGAACATCAAAGGCTTAAGAGAAGCCCTTAGAAAAATTGAGGAAAGTCTAGAATATTTTGGGGATGGGAAAAAGTGTCTCTCGATAATCTTGCTCTGAAGGTAAATGTGAAAGTGAAGAATAGCCCATTGTTCTACCCTATAGTTTGGTGTAAAGGTGTACTCTGCCCCCATCAACGTTCGATGAACCTTTGTTGATGTTAACAATTAGCTCATAGCTTGTCATTATAACCCACAAACTGGAAGTTTGTTTTACTTTCATTTTTGTAGGTTCATCTGCTTATTTTCACAACGTTAGGTTTCGTGGTTTTTCAAGAGAAATTCTCCAAGCCCTTAATTTTCCACTGTTCACTGTGAAATTTTGGTCCCCATCATGAATGAATTCATTTTTCGTGGTCTTCCGTCCGTGGCAATGATCTCAGCTAATAAGGACCCTGTTTGCCCAGCTCCTTTGCACAAGGTGCCTAGCAGATCCGTAGCGTTTGTTGAGTGGCCAGCTGAGCTGAACAGCACAAGTGAGTCTCCTTATTTGAAGCTTCCTTTAAGCTCACCTTCAGTTGAAAGGACATTCAAAACCAGCCCCCAAATCTTTTTTTTTTTTTTTTTTTCCCAAATCTTTAAGAATGAAGGAAGGGGCATGCAATCTGGAGGTTTCGTTCCTGATGGTGTTTTGGGGATGTGTCAGCAATGGAAGAATCCAGTGGGGATCGAGTTTGGATGGCGGTGGCCTGAGCAGCATAAAAGCAAACTTCATCGTTCTTTTCCTCATAAAAGAAACTTCCTTATCTAAAAATAGTTCCAGCTCCCCCTGCCCCCTTGCTCGATTCAAATTTGGGGAATCGCCACCCGTAAGGATCATCTAACGCCACCTCTGCTTTACAGGTGAGAGCTCTGGCGAGACACAGATGGGGGCTTTGAGCCGGCAGGTGTTCACTCTGATGTCTTTTAACCTGGGGTCCTCTCTCACGCCACAGCGGGACCACATCTTGAGTGGGGGGTGTGTTTCCAAAGCCAACAGCAGTCAAAATTACCTTTGAAAATTCTACAAGTCCATCATAAGAGTATGAACGGTGTCTACAGCTCTGAGCAGAAATTCTCAGGCATAACGTGTTTGAGGACCATTGAGAGGGAAAGGAAGGAAAGAAAAAAGGCAGTCCGTCCATCCGGGCTGCTTTGACAACAAACAGCAATTTCTGGTGAGGAATTCTCAAAGGTCCCCTCTTGGCCGCGTGGTGTATGCGATTTGGTTTCAGCATGAAGTGTCTGAAACTGTGATGACGTCTTACTGGACTGGCTTGTTGCCGGGGGATTAACTGAGATGTTGGATCTGTGTAGGAGGTAGTGAGTTTCAGAAGTCAGGGTTTAAGTTAAATGTGTGATGGGACCCTGCTGGGGCGGTTTCTCATCTTACCTGAGCACCTGTCTTCCTGGTGCCAGTTTAAGAATTGGGGGGCCGTTCTCCACTTGGCAATTACGCCCGTGTAATTAACGGTCAGAGAAAGACCATGTTTTGTAGCTTAAGGGGAAGTTCACCACTAAGCTTGTTATGAAAACGATCTCTCGCTGTTTACTCACCAAGTTAGGGTCTTAGGGACTTAGGAAGGGCAGCTTTGCAAGTGCGTGCTGTGTGCGGGCGTGCGCATTTGTGTTCTCGCGTTTGAGTGTTATTTTTCCATTAGGAAAAGCAATTGAAAAACCCACACGTCCATACAAAGTGGGTGACACCACCTGAGCAAAAGCCACTACTGATTCTCTTTTGTTGTGGTTATACAATTCCTGATGCATCTCTCCTGATGAGGTCACCGCTCTGAAATGAATACTTTTCTTTCCAGAGCGTGGGGCACGGTGGGGATGAGTGCAATGTCATTCAGCTGTTTGCATTTCGAGTGGGACATTCTAGTCTCTGGGAGCTTAAAACCCATCAGCAGCCACAGCCCTATTACCCTTTTCCTAATATCACAGTTACTGACCCTGGGCTGCAAAAGAAGAATTTCATAATTAGGTTTGCCCTGTTTCTGTGTTTATGTGCACATTTCTTTCTCTCTAGCCGATGACATATCAACTTTTATTTATTTTATTATTGAAATCCTTTGTGTTAAAAGGACCGGCTCCATTAACTGAGACCTGTTCTATTTCCTCCAATGCTGGGATACATTAAAACATTCCGTGGTATAAAGAGCACTCTTAAATATTTCCTTAGAAACGCCTTTTGTGGAACTGAATGGAGAACACTGATGTGGTCGAGGTTAATTATTCGGGCTTTTGCCGGGCACATTGGAAGCCGTGCTGCTTCTGCTGGTACACGGACTAAAATTGGAACACTGAAGAGGAGCCCAGCGTGGCCCTGTGCCCAGATGACACATCTGAAGTCATATTGATTGAGGGAGATGCTTTATTGAACGATATGAACTCCACCGAGTTTCTGGGTTTGCAATTTCCTGCAGCTGGCGTGGCTTCTGGCAGTAAACACTGTGTGATTCGGGGCTACATTTAAAAGTGAGATTTTAGAAAAATCTCCCAATAACTAAACTCAGAGGGCACTTTCAGTTTAGGAGCTGCACCCACATCTAATCCCCCCAACAGACTTGTGATGAGTGACTCATTCTCATTTTGCAGAGGGAGAAACTGAGACTCAGAGAGGCATCCAGTGACTTGCCCAGGGCCACCCAGATGATGAATCTGGGGGTCCAGGGTGTTTCCTACAGTCAGAGATGTCACATCTGCATGTCACCTGTGCAATTAGTTGCTTATGTGATCCATTTAAGCTCACTGACAAAAACCATAAATACATTTATTTAAAAAAAAAAACTGTTTATTGACACCAAAAATGGAAAGCCAATATCACATGCCATTAAAAGAACGTTACAGAAAGAAAATGCTATGAACAATATTTTCTTGGTAAATAAATTCTAGCTAGACTGTTGTGGGCAGAAGACCAAGAGCCCTAGGTACACTCCCTTTGCTTAAAAAGAGATTTGGAAGCGTTAGGGAGGTGTTAGAGATATATTAGCATGCAGCTGAGACGTTCTTCTTTCCCTAATTAGAGGGATGTAGGGAGAATAGCTTTCTCACTGGGTGATTCCATTTTATTTAACACTAAGCTTGTGACTCACCGCCCACTGGGGGGTCTGAGCCCCTCCCTGGGACTTTCTTGTGCTGTCATATCCGCTTTTCTCTGTCAGTAAGATCCGCCTGGCTTCTACGGTCTTATCTGGGATTTCCTCAACTCTTGGAAGGCCTTCACCTGTATCAACTTAAACTCTACGTTCAACAGAGTTGGCTGTAGAGGCCATGGGCCGACATTCTGCGAAGACCCTGCTTGCAGACCGAACTTTTCTGCCTCGTGGGGGTGGGCGCTTGGGGGGTGTCAGAGGTCTCCTAGGCAGGTTCAAACTCTGCATTTGTAAGACTCTGAGATGGGGCTTCCCTGGTGGCGCAGTGGTTGAGAGTCCGCCTGCCGATGCAGGGGACACGGGTTCGTGCCCCGGTCCGGGAAGATCCCACGTGCCGTGGAGCGGCTGGGCCCGTGAGCCACGGCCGCTGAGCCTGCGCGTCCGGAGCCTGTGCTCTGCAATGGGAGAGGCCACAACAGTGAGAGGCCCGCGTACCGCAAAAAAAAAAAAAAAAAAAAAAAAAAGTCTGAGATGCTGACCCAGAGGCTTCCGTGGCTGAAGGAGGGATGGTGGGAAATGCCCAGGGTGCAGAGAGAGGAGGTGGGAGGGACCAGGCACATCTGAGACCTTGGTGTGGGCTGATCCTTCTCCTGAGGAGGGTGGGGAGCCATTGGTGGATGTGGGTGCAGGAGAGGAGGGCAGAGGGAAGACCAACGTAGGTGCAGGGGGGAGAGAGGCTCGGGGTAGGTAGAGTGGATACCTAGGAGACTGATGAGAAAGTTCCTGAAACAGATTGGGCAGGTTTGCATTGAAAAAGAACTTGGAAAAAAGGGATGCTCCACCTAGAGGAATAGAAACGTTAACTATTAGTTTTTAGTTATGCGTGTAATCGTGAACCATGCTTCTTTTAACACATTAAAACATGGTAATAAGGCTCAGGTTCACTGTGACCACCAGCCCCATTCCCAAAGGCCCTCTCAGGTAAAACTACAGTTTGGAATTAGGAGGGCATCTGCCAGATCGTTATTTCTGTGTGCGTGCGTGTGTGTATGTCTGTGTTTAACATGAGTGGTACCACACTGCCCACCTCATCGTGCAACTTGCTTTCGGTTAACTCAACAACATTTTGTTGTCTTCCCACACTGCTAGTACATACAGACCTATCTCAACAGTGTAGGTAGGGACAGAGTCTCTCGGGGTGGGGCTGCTGTAATTTTAGGTAGTCATTCTCCCAATAATGGACAGTTCATCATTGCCAGTGCTTCACTATGGCATTGTGCTCTTTGGACCCACTGTCCATGACTCCCTGACCCAAGCAGGGGGCTTCTCTAGGGAAGACCCAAGAGGGAGAATCACTGGGTCTTTCTTATGTTGCACATTTAAAGAAATTTTGTGTTATATTGGAGTATAGTTGATGTACAGTGTTGTGTTAGTTTCTGGTGTACAGCAAAGTGATTCAGTTATGCATGTACATACATCTATTCTTTTTCAGATTCTTTTCCCACATAGGTTATTACAGAGTATCGAGTAGAGTTCCCTGTGCTATACAGTAGGTCCTTGTTGATGATCTATTTTATATATGGTAGTGTGTATATGTTAATCCCAAACTCCTGATTTATCCCTCTGGTAACCATAAGTTTGTTTTCTATGCCTGTGAGTCTGTTTCTGTTTTGTAAATAAGTTCATCTGTATCCTTTTTTTTTAGATTCCACATATAAATGATGTCATATGATATTTGTCTTTATCTTATACTTCACTTAATATGGTAATCTCTAGGTCCATCCATGTTGCTGCCAATGGCATTATTTCATTCTTTTTTTTTTTTTTTTTTTAAATATTTATTTATTTATATTTATTTTTGGCTGTGTTGGGGCTTCGTTTCTGTGCGAGGGCTCTCTCTAGTTGCGGCGAGCGGGGGCCACTCTTCATCGCGGTGCGCGGGCCTCTCACTGTTGCGGCCTCTCTTGTTGTGGAGCACAAGCTCCAGACACGCAGGCTCAGTAGTTGTGGCTCACGGGCCTAGTTGCTCTGCGGCATGTGGGATCTTCCCAGACCAGGGCTCGAACCTGTGTCCCCTGCATTGGCAGGCAGATTCTCAACCACTGCGCCACCAGGGAAGCCCTATTTCATTCTTTTTTAGGGCTGAGTAATATCCCATTGTATATGTACACCACATCTTCTTTATCCATTCATCTGTCAGTGGACATTTAGGTTGCTTCCATGTCTTGGCTATCGTAAATAATGCTGCAGTGAACATTGGGGTGCATGTATCTCTTCAAATTAGAGTTTTCTCCAGATATGTACCCAGGAGTGGGATTGCAGGATCATATGGTAGCTCTCTATTTTTAGTTTTATGAGGAACCTACATAGTGTTTTCCATAGTGACTACACCAATTTACATTCCCACCAACAGTGTAGGTGTTTTCTCCACACCCTCTCCAGCATTTATTATTTGTAGACTTTTTGATGATGGCCATTGTGACCGGTGTGAGGTGATACCTCATTGTAGTTTTGTTACATCGCACATTTTTATTAGATATTTCCAAGTTGCTTTCTATTTCACATTCCCATAAATAGCATGTACTTCTTTCATTGATCTTATCAAACTTAAAAAAAATCTGCAAGATGGGTAAAAGATGCTATCTCGAATGCCCATGGCCAGGAGGGCCTTTCCACCCGTGCTTTGCATCCCACTGGGGGGTCCATTCCCCAGACAGACCATGAGGAAGCCTGGTATTATCCAGTGGAAAAAAACGTGGAGGGCTGAGTAGACTATTTTGCTTTTAAATCACAGAGAAGTGAGTCTCTCTTGACCAAACTTTAAGTCCACTGGGTACAATTTGATGTTCTCTCCAAATATTAATAGATTTGTTCCTCGGCCGAGGCATGAAGTCTTAGTCTGCTCCGAGAGAGGTCTGTCACTGCAAAGGACACAAGGCCACACAGGACTTCCTCTGTGCCGAGCCAATTCATTAGACCCGGGGAGCAATTTGCAGGAGAGATTAATTGATTTGCAGGCTGCCCAGCACTGAGTGTTACTCAGCTACCTCCCAGAAAGCTCAGGCTGCCCGGGAGCTCGACAGAGCAAACAGTAATATGTGAGACTTTAGTCAAAGGCTGAGCGTTGTCTTCATTCCTCATTATAAACAGAAGCCAGAGCGATGAAGTTCTCAGCCCCTTCTGGTTTAGTGTGCCATAGTCCAGGCTCCCGGAATAAAATGAGAAGGCTCGCGGAGCCGCAGCTGCCAATATGATAGCAATGTTCTCTTCGCAAGCTGTGATTATCCCCAGACAGACACCTTGCTTATCTTGCTCTGAAAAGTTGCTATACCAGAGGTGGAAATTTCAACTCTGCATGCCTGTATCAGAAAGGACTCTTTGGGGTGTGGGGAAAAGAGACTCAATTTAAATTGACCTAGACAGAAACATTCATCATCTCATGGAACAGAGAAGGGGGCTTCAGGCATGGCTGGATCCAGAGGTACCAATGATGTCACTCGGACTCAGTTTCTCTCCATCTCTTGGCTGCTCTTCTGGGTCAGCATCACTGGCTCCTCTAGTACCTGCCCTGCCGAACATGCTTGACTCCTTTCCGTAACCCAAGTCCCCAGACTGAATCCGGGTGGCCTGGTTGGGGGTAGGCGTCTCTCCTGAACCAGCCACTGGGGATTTGAGTGGCCCCTGTCCTTGTATGGAGGGACGGGTTGGGGCCACCTCCGCTACAGCCTTTAAGAGTAGAGGAGAGACAGTTTCCCAAAAGAGTCGGGGCCCAGATGTCCAAACCGCCTCTTCCTCATGGTTTAATGGAATTCAGCATCTGTGTTGTGAGCAATCATGCCCCCTGAGAGGGGAGAAGCACAAGATGCCATGAGTCCTCTCGTCAAGGAGCTTGGGGACCAGTTGGTGGACCGAGACACCTTTGTGAAATAGATGAGAGTTCCTGTGCGATTAGCGGGGCCCGCTCTGTGCCAGGCAGTGTGTGGGAGCAGAAAGAGAGGCAGACAGGAACACAACACTGCCCTGTCCTTAGGGAGAGCCCAGTCTGGCAGAGGGAGCCGGCACCGACTGGTAAACAAGTCATTACACATGCAATGCGGTAAGCTGGCTGATATGATTAAGCTTCCAAATGAGCGATCCTGACAAGAGCGGCTGGAGCGTGGAAGGGAGAGTGGGCTAGCATAAACAGGAACAAAACAGGAGGGGGCCGTGCTTCCGACGCCCATCCCAAGGCCCCCGCATCGGGGCGCCCACTGCAGGAGGAGTGCGGCCCCCTACGGAGACCCGCAGCCTGTCACTCTTCATCATTCCTTTTCTCCTCCTTGGATCATAAAGGGTTTTTGCCATCCACAGTAAACTGCCGGAAATGGAGGCGCACAGCACTTAACTACTAGTTACTTACTTACCTAAAACGCTACGTGTTTCCCTCGGCAATCGCTAACAGATTCCTAAAGAAACGGGGCGACGCGATCTGAATTCTGATTTCTGCGCCAACAGAAGGTGGGAGGGCAAAAGTGGCCCGTGCACTCATGGCCGGTTCCACTGGGGAGGTGGGAGGCCAGGGCCGTAGAGTCACATCCCTTCAATCCCAAACCTGAAATGGAGACGGCTCTGCTTTGGAAGGGCTCTCTGGAAACTGTCCTCACCTTTGAGTTGGGAGAGCCCCTTCTCAGCAGAACCCACAAAAGGAGTCTTGTTCTAGAATTTTCTATGTCGAAGGCTGGTAGACAAATGGAATCAGAGGGAAGTGATGATTTCAACAGACCTACAGATGGGGGACAAAATCATGAAGGGTTCCGGGCTCACCTCGTTGGATCTTTCACCTCCACTTGTGAGCTGGTCTTTAGGAGGGGCAAGGCTGCTTTGGTTTTGGAGACAGGTGGCCTTTAGGGTTAATTCTAACTAAGGATTAGTGGCAAGGGGAGGCAGAGTGGTGTCACCAATAGGGAGCCTAGAGGGGAAATACTGTTATATAGACCAGCTACATGGAGTCATAATGAGAAGGTCGTTCTCAATTCCCTGTTAAGCCTCTGCTTACATCACAAAGGAAGTCTTGTCTTGATGCTAATATGTCTTTAAACACCTGCCCAACTAAAAGTCTTTACTAATCTCCCTTTGAACAGACAAAGGTTGGGTTTCAACCTCTAGCTAGAATTTGAGAACACAGTTCTGGTTTTATTGTTTGTATTTTGGCAGGGACCTTCTCAGGCCAGATACTTCATCTCACCCAGCTTCCTCCTACAATAGGCCTTGAAAAGCCAAATACTTCTTCCCTCTCCCTCTCTCACAGCCTCCCTTAGGCCAAGAGTAGTGCAGGGAAGAAACTTTTGTTTTTGGAGTCAGAAGAATTCATTTGAGTCCTGACTTCTCCTCTTACCACTCCCTTGGCCAAGGTCATCCCTTCTCTTTCCCTCAGATCTTCATCTGTAAAATGGGGCCATTTCTGAGTCCGCAGGTGTCAGAGACATTCACCTATGCTGACTCACTAACCTAGCCCTTGAAAAGCCTATGAGGGCGGTCTAGAATATCCCACTCATCTCTCCAGAGGACTGTTCAGACACTCAAGCTACATGAGATGGTGAGTTGGAAAGATGCTGTGTCACCTATAGGGGCTTTGTAGGTGTGCTGGTTATCCTGGCTGACAGTGGGGGACCGTGGGCTGTATTTCCACCCAGGTCTGGGAAAGATATCTGCAAGTCAAAGCGATGAATCAAGGAACAGTGAATTTCAGCTAGGGAGCTACGTGGTATGAGCCGATACTGGGGGCACATGAATTTATGCACTTGGATACAGATGGTGCTCTCCCTGCCGGGGTAAGACTGGCCCCAAAGGTAGAGGAGGCAAAGGGATTTGAATAATCCTCTGCTCCTGCCCCATCCCATCTCACACCTCCCTAGCAACGATGAGCTCTTCTTAGGGACGCTGTCTTCCTCTAAATAAACGCATTCACGGCGGCCTTCACCCGCCGTTGGATGCTGGCAGGGAGCAGTGGGGAATCTGGTCCAACAAGGATTGCTTCCTGCTTGAGCATTTGGAGTTTCCTCCAAATGTTTTTCTTCATCCAGTTTTCAGTGTGGCCCCATGGGGTCAGGAGGGGGATGTCGTGGCCATTCTCCATCCTAATTAGAAGTCTTGCCCAAGTTCAGACATGAAGGAAAAGAACGAAAGTTCCCTTCCAAGGTTTTTCCTTTGCTAAAACTCTTTAAATTTTGGCTTGTTTACTTCTCTGACTTCCAGAGACACGAAAAAGTAATTTTCGTGCCCCCCTCCACACAGACATTAGTGATCATTTTCAGTCATTTTCAGCTCTCCCTTTTTTGCTACGAGGCACCTGGCATTCCGGGAATGGACCAAAGCCATTTTTCTAAGTACTCGCGTTTGAAATTATTAAGTGTTCATTAAGCACCCCCGGGTGCAAAGCACTCCCGGAGATGTTTGTTTCTCAATTTTCTATAATTTCCTGATTTTTTTCCCTTCGCTAAAGGCAGATTGAAAAATGAACTCAGTGCATTTGAGTCTCTGAATCATAGTTAATGTGCAACGCCCCCTCCCTTAACCGCGCTGTTTCTCTTCTGCCCCCTCTTGTCTCTTTTCTTATCAATCCGATAAAGTTCTAATTCTTTTTAACCCCTACTCAGGGGCTGGAACTTTTTGTTTGTTCCTGACTACCTGCCAGGAAGAAATGAGTGCAAAAGCCGTGACCAGCACTCGCCCGGGACTGCGGGTGGGAGCGGAGCGATGGAAAAATCGAGAAGGCGGCAAAGGCAGCCTTTGATGGGCAGCGGGGCCGCGGGCAGCTCTGCGGCATCGGAGCCGGTGCAGGATGAGCTCGGGCTCAGCTCCCGGGGGGCCCTGCCCCCCACTGATTGGCATCAAGGACCCTCGAGAACCCCAATCTCTGAGTGGACCCTTCTGGAAAAACACAGAAGCCCGAAGACCCCCTCCTGTGCGCCCTCACACCCCGTGATGCTGAGTCTTGTATGAGCAGAGAGAAAGGCTGTTTTTCTCTTTCTCTCTTTTTTTTTTTTTGACAACAACCTCACATAACCTCAAAAGTTGCCCATGAATTTACCAAAACTTTTTTAATGAAACTATTCTAACCTCTGGTGGGGGTTAAAAAAGAAGCCCTGGGAATTTATTACCCAGAAAAAAAAAAAAAAAAAAGGCAGCACGACTTTTTATTTGATGGGAAATCGTCTTCCAAGCTTCAAGGGCGCCCCCTAGCGCCAGTCTGCGAGGAGCAGGCAGCGCTGCTCCCCCTCGCCCGCGAGCCCGGCTGAAACCCCAGCTCTGGGTCCCTCTCTGGTTGGGCGGCGGGGGGGGGGGGGCCCTGATCTCGCCCAGTTGTGCGTCCGGCCTGGACCGGACCTCGATTCAAGCGCGGGGGAAGCTGTGTTGTCGGGGAGACCCGCTCTGAGTACCAGGCGACCCCTTGGCACGAATTTATTTTCTGTTCTTTGGAATTCAGGTGACTACAGCCCAAGGATGGGAGAGGACAGTTTTGATCCAAGAGCCCAAGTGCTGTTTGAAAGAGGTTGGACCCCCGCTGAAGAAGTGACTCTTGCCACTGTCTCAGCACACAGGCGACCCTGGCTTTTTTTCGGTCGTTTCATTGCTCATGTAAATGCCACCCAGATGTGCGAGAGTAAAAACCGGTACTAAGAGAAGGGGCAGCAGCCCTAGCCGAGAAAGGAGGGAGGGAGAGAGGAAGAAAAGAGGAGGGTGATAAGATGGGGGTAAAATAAAGGACTCAACGGGGCGGGAGGGCGGGCTGCCGGACCTTTTCAGGGCTGCCTGTTCCAAGGTATGTGATGCAGGATCCAGGATTCTGCTGCAAACGCAGGCTCCCGGCTCTTTGCACACCGAACAGGACTTGTCGATCTTTCCGTGCCAAGTATGTGAGATATTTCTATCCTCCCCTACTTGGAAACACACCGGTTCTCCTTCAGAACTGGCCGTGTTTTTAAGACGCACACGTTAAAAGTATTAAAAAGCAAATATTCTAAACTAGGGATGCGGGAGAGGAGAGAGCGTGCGGTAGCCTGCTTGGCAGGGGTACCAGTGGGGCAGCATCAAGAGGGCGGGCTCGGAGAGGAGCTGCGGTCCTGCGTCCTCCCGAGGCGTCTCAGCTGCCCGACACCTCAGTTTCCCCATCTGTGCCGTGGAGACGATAAATAACAGTATCCCTTTTGTTGGGCTGTTGACATATCACTTATATCTATCATTTAAAATAGGGCTTAGCATCATACTTTACGGTGAGCATGCCAGCTCCTGTTTATTAATCTATCTCTAGAGAGGAGCCAGAGACCCAGACTTTTCCATTAAGTTAAATCTCCCAATTTGTACTTGATGGGAATGAATCCACATTAAAAAACAAACACATACATACACAGTGGTCTGAGCCCCAGTAGAGTCAGGTACTTTGAGACCTTTACTTGGCAGCCTGCCGGGAGGCATGGGAGGGGAGGGAGGATAGAGGAGGGAGCTGGCTGCCACCCCTCCCTGTCACCTACTACCCGCACATCCGGGACACTTGAGCCAAATGCTGAAGCCAGTGGCGTCACAAGTTCTTTCGGGGTGAATGGATTTTGGGGAAATGACCCCTTTTCCTCTCCCCCCAGCCCTCCCCCCCGAGAACATGGGAGGGGACCACTTTGAGTCCATGCCCCACCGGGAAGCCATGATGGAAATGTGTTGGAATGTGGGCAGCCACGGAGGAGTGAGGAGGGGGGACTTCCCCTCCTTGTCCCTGGAGACCCCGCTTGCCCCTCCTGGCAACTGTATGCTTTTCACCAGCCCAGGTGCCTTTCAACCTTGGTGTTTCAAGCACATCTGGCTTCTGTCTTCGGTTTGGTGACATCGTCTCTGCCAGGCGGGCTTCTCATAAGTTCCTGCACCAGGAGAGGAGAGCATGGGGCGGGGGGGGGGGGCTCGCCTCTGCTTAGTCCCCTCCTGGGTTTCCTGTGTCCCCTCCTGATTGGCACGTCCTTCTGCCCTGATGCCTGGGCACGTGCCTCACTGCCCATCTACTCTTACTGCTTTGATCTCTCTGGCTGCTCTTTGCACGTGGCCCAGCCCTGGGCGAGGTGCTTCCTTCACTCGGCCCTCCACGCACTCACAGGCCACTTACTGAACATCTGTTGTGCTGTGACATTGTTCCTTGAAGGGCACATCAAGCCCATTTCACTGAGCTCCCATTGTCTCCAAAAATGTTGAGAGTTTAAAGCTTCTCCAAGTGTCATAGAGAAAACAACAACAGAAATTACATGGCACAGTGATTCCAAAAAGCATTAGAGAGTACCGAGAGCCAGAGGCACGAATTCCCATCTATCTTGGTTCAGATGGAGTAAATAGAATATGTTATTGATTTTTAAAACCACACATTAGTGGTTCAAAAGAAATTGGTTTTGTATGTTTTAGTATGAAAGCAATTATTTTCCTTTTAAAACTGCTTCCTGGGTCTGTATGGGTTTTTTTTGGTTTCGTTTTTTTTCTTCTTTCCCTTTTTGTTCTGCAGAGCAAAATACTGCATGTTGCTAAGTGGAGGGGGAAAGGCTCTTCATTTTTCACTTGTTAATCTCTCTCCGCTTTACCTTTTAAATTCTATGTTCTATTGTGTTCAATTCCAATGAATTTGGATTAATTTAAGTAACGTTTCATTATAGATTCAATGCATACGTATTGTTTTTTAAATTAAGAAACGGGGAACATTTTTAGTGACTTTTAAGTCATGCTGCATCAAAGCTAAGAAAATCCACTTAGCCTGGTTTAGTCTGGAAGTTTCCTTGAAGAGGAAGAGGTGCTTTTTGGTTGTGTTTGCTTTTGTTTACCTTCCCCCATCTCTCCTTGGATTATCTGCAGCTCGTTTAGTAAGACCTGCGTTGGTTCTGACAGCTTGAAGCTTTCAGTGCTTCTGAGGACAGAGGACATATTTCTTTGCTTCCAGTTTTGCCACTCAATAAATTTGAGGAGTCACGAAGCCGTCATCTGTGTAGTTAGATAAGGGAGAAGATGATTTCTCTATTATTTTGCTTAGAAGAATGGGAAACTAGATTAATCACTGTCCTTTGGAAGGGACTCTTAATAGAAGAGACTGGCTCCTTTCACTGGACTCATGGTGTGTGCCCACACTGGATGGTTTTCCAGGGGTTGGGAGCAGACAATCAGGGCGCAAATTTTAAGTCTGTCACTAGGTGACGTTAGGTAAATCCTTAATCCCACATTCAACATGGTTAGGAAGGGGCTGGGGATCCTGGGTATCCATGGCACACACCCACCTCCTTCTCTGGGACAGAAGGAAAGTAAGCAATGTCTGTAAGAGTCAGGAGAACAGTTTGTCATGGGTTCTAATTCTTGGCAGCATGGGACCGAAATCCAACTCAGAAAGATTTAAGCACACGATTCCTCATGAAACAAAAAGCCCAGGGACTCAAACAGTATCACCAGACTTAGGGTTAGAGGTTTATCCCTCTTCCTGAGTTAGCCTTCTTCTGGGTGGCTTTCATTCCCAGGCACGTGGTGGTCCCCAGAGGCCCCAGCGTACATCCTACCCACTTAGCAGTTGCGGTAGGGGGTGTTCTAATTGAAGTCCAGCACTGACTCTGACTTAGTGAGGTTTGGGTCGCATGCCTAGCCCTGAACCTTCTGTTTGTCCAGATGAGTGGAATATGCCCACTCCTGGAGATGGGAGGGGGTGGTGATTGATTATAAACCAGCCAACTCATATTGAGACGAGATGTTCCCGGAAGGTGGAGGAAAGGCTGCTGAAATCAGAGAACAGCCCACTCTTGCATCCTAGGTAGAGGAGAACAAAGAGTGGGGCAGTTGCACTCGGCGTGCCGTGGGCTACAAGGTGACAGTTGTAGTCAGTACCACTGGTGCCCTGCCCAGATCCCTTTTCAAGCCAGGCGCCCACCCATCTCCATGTCCTGGCTGCTGCCCTCTCTTATCTGTACCCTTCTCCAAAGGATTGGCCCTTGGCTGATGGGAATTACTTTGCCCCCAACGTAGACACAGACCCTGGGGTTGGTCCACAGCCCCTGACTGATTGATGGAGGGATAGGACCACTCAGCCCTTTGGCCTCCGGGTGGGATGAGTTTTGTGATACAATTCACACTCCAGCCCTCCCTGTGGGCATCTCCAGAAATCCTTGTTATCTAACCTCGTCTGGCTTCTCTCACTCATCTCAAGTTTCTCTCAGGTGGGCCCTCTCAAAAAGTCAGTTACACGAGAGCCCGAGATACCAGTTATTTATGAATCGAGAATCACAGCTATTCACCACTTACTCCCCGGTATAAGGCTGTCCCCTATTTTCTCAACACAAAGATCCGAAGGAGTTTCTGGACCAACCTGAAATACATCAAGACAGAGATGAAGCAGGCCAACTTCTCCTTGCAGTATTTAACGTATTCAGCTGGTTGCACGCAGCCCTTGAAATCACACATTACATAAAACACCGGTGGAGCGACATTGTGTTTTCTACTCACATTTCAAGAAGCCATTCTAGCTGCACTTGTAGCATGCATCTTTGAGATGGCTTTTGTCATCGCTAGAGCCCCTGGTTTGAGGCACCTAATAGAGATTTCCGAGCGCAGCATCTTGACTTTCATCCCAGCTCTTTGAGATTTAGTACTTTTAGAATCAGAGTGCAATGCCATCCTAGAAATTTATCCACGGCCACGAGCACCCATTTACATATTAGGTCGGCCACTTTCATTTCTCAGGTAGGTGCCTGTTCCCAATTTTCACCAAATAAACACATCCTGTTTCGCTTTTTAAAGCAGCCTACAAGGGACTTGTTTACGATAACACCCAAAGCTTATAATTGTGTCCCAAGCACCCAGGAAAAATGACTAAATGTATATTCAGGGTCCCCCCTCCCATCACTTTTTGAAACCAGTTTTTTCAGATGCTGTCTATGTAGGACCCAAACCAGCACTGACTGGCATTGTTTCAGGCTAATGTGTCTTCCTAAATAGTATTTTGTCATTTACAATGAAGTCACGGAGAGAGCTCCCTGAAAAATGGGAGACTTTGTAGGGATTTGATTAATAAAGCAACTCCTTCTTTTCTGAGGGATAAATTGGGGGGGGGGGACCTCTCTTACACTTGGGCATATCATATCCTCTGATCATCAAAGGAACCGAAACGGGACCAGCTGGTCTTGCTTGACTCAGATGTGACATCTTGAAAGCAAAGTGAAATTTGGGAGGACATGGAGAAGGGATGCTTTCTTTGCTGTCTTGGTACAAACAGAGGTAGAAAAAGACCTAATATCTAAATGATGATCCAATCGTATGGGGATATTTGGGAGTAGCTATGTTTCCCCATATGCATTATTTTATTGTTTTGTTTTCTGCTTTAGAATTATGCATTTTTTTTTAAATTTAAATTGTATTTTCTATTAGAGTATAGTTGATTTACAATGTCGTGTTAGTTTCAGGTGTACAGCTGAGTGATTCAGTTATACGCATACATATATCCATTCTTTTTCGGATTCTCTTCCATATAAGTTATTACGGAGTACTGAGTAGAGAGTTCCCCGTGCTCTACGGTAGGTCCTTGTTGGTTACCTAGTTTACGTACAGTACTGTGTGTACGTTAATCCCAAACTCCTGACTTAGCCCCCGCACACCCAACGTTTCCCCTTTGGTAAGTTGGTTTTTGAAGCCCATGAATTATTTTAAAGCGTCATTCCTTTCAAATTCCTTTATCATAAACATCTTTATTCTCAAACTTCAGTTCTGTTCATTGCTCAGCCATATTATAATTTGTTTGCAATGTCTTATATTATCTAATAAGATTCACAGGAGGAATAATCTTAGCAAATATCGACGGGGTGGACACCATGGGCGAGTCACTCTTCTGAGCTCTTTTATCATCCCCTGTGAACTTCTTGATGGAAATACAAGTGCTAAAATTATACTCTTTCGTTTTTTTTTGTTTTTTTGTTTTTGGCCGTGCTGTGCGGCATGCAGTTCTCTGGCCAGGGATCAAACCCGTGCCCCCCTGCCCTGCAGTGGAAGCGTGGAGTCTTAACCACTGGACCGTCAGGGAATTCCCCTATACTCATTTTAAAGCCAGGAAATGAGGAGGTTACACAAGAAGCAAGCGCTGAAAATCTAGGCAATCTGCCTCCAGACCCAGGTTATGAAATGCTATGCTTCTCATTCCAAATCTCACTAATTATCAGTGGAAGCCCCAAATGAAGTACATTTACGTCTATGGTTTATAAACAAATATTCTGAAAGAATTTTAATCATCCCAAAATATACATATTAGTCATGATAAATGTATACATATATCTTGTATCAAAGGTAATGATACATATATTTACTGTATAGCGGTAGCTAACTTATGTCAAACATAGGTTGACCTGTGATATAAGTTAGCTACTGCCATGTAACAAAACACCCCCAAACTCAGTGGTTCATTTATTCTTGCCCGTGAGTCTTTGGGTTAGCAGGGCATTCAGGTTTGGTGGTCTTGCTGGGTTTGGTCACGCATCTGTGGAGTCAGTGGGGAAACGGCTGAGACTGGCTGGTCTAGGACGGTCTTCCACTCACATCCTGGACGTTGGTTGACTGTCAGCAGGGAGAGTGGGGTTGCATGAAGCATGTGTCTTCCAGCCTCCCAGGGTTTCAGAGAGAGGGCAGATTCTCACAGACCTCTTGAGACCTAGGTATGGAATTGGCATGACATCACCCTGATGCGTTCTACTGGCCAAGGAGAGTCACAGACCAGCCCAGATTCAAGGCGTGGGGGTGGGGGGGGGGGGGGGGAACTGACTCCACCTCCTGATGGGGGACTTTAAAAATCACATTGCAAAGGGTGTGGATACAGGGAGTGGTGAAGAATGGAAGCCGTTTTTGTTTGTTCTTTTGTTCTTGTAGTCAGTCAACTCTGCTTTCTGTTTAGTGCGTGTGGTTGCAATTTACCAGCCCTTAAAAAAAGGTGGTTCGTCTTTTCACATAATGGGTGGGCTAGGGATATGCGCTCTGGGCTAGTGCAGCTGGGCAGGGAGCCCAGCGGTGAAGGGTCCCTCCACCTTTCTGCCCTGTGCCTTCATCCTGTGCACAGGATCGTCATCGCAGCCCCTCCAGGCGTCATGATTGCATTTCAGGCAGGGAAAAGGCCTAAGATCCAAAGGGGCGTGCCTTTAAAAAGCTGTCTGGAGTCGCCATGTCCTCCTGAAATCCCACTCCTGGGCATATATCCCAAGAAAACTCTAGTTTGAAAAGATACCTGCACCTCAGTGTTCATAGCAGCACTATTTACAGTAGCCAAGACACAGAAGCAACCTGAGTGTCCATCAGCAGATGAATGGATAAAGAAGATGTGGTACATGTATACAATGGAATATTACTCAGCCATAAAACAGAACAAAAATAGTGCCATTTGCAGCGACATGGATGGACCTAAAGATTATCATATTAAGTGAAGTAAGTCAGACTGAGAAAGACAAATATCATATGATATCACTTATATGTGGACTCTAAAAAAACGATACAAATGAACTTATTTAAAAAACAGAAACCGATTCACAGACATAGAAAATAAACTAATGGTTACCAAAGGGGATTGTGGGGGGTGGGTGGGGGGGAGATTAATCAGGAGGTTGGGATTAACAGATACACACTACTATATATAGAACAGATAAACAACAAGGACCTGCTGTAGAGCACAGGGAACTACACTCAATATCTTGTAATAACCTATATAACAGAAAAGAAACTGAAAAATAATATACATACATATAACTGAAAAAAAAAGATTGCTAAATACCATCTGTATCTACTACATGATAATATAATATAATTTAATTCCCCCAAAGGCAGGTAAATATAGAAGGAACAACTTAAGGGGGAAGAATATGCCAAAAAAAATAATCATAAAGCTGTCTGGAGGGTTTCCAACAATCCCTACTTCCATCTCATTGTCTAGCACTGGGTCACAAGCCCACGCCTGGCTGTAGGGAGTCTGGGAGAGAGTGTTCTAGAGGAGCACTAAACATCTTTGGGGTTCTATTGATGAGAAAGAAGGGGAGAGTCACAGGGGGTAGGTGACTCCCAGCGTCAGCCTCAGCAAGTGATACTAGCGTTTCCATCTGAAGCCGTCTTAGAAAGTTTACTTAAAAAATAATCTTGTTGAGCAACTAAGCCTGTGTGCCACAACTACTGAGCCTGTGCTCTAGAGCCCGTGCTCCACAACAAGAGAAGCCACTGCAATGAGAAGTCTGCACACTGCAATGAAGAGTAGCCCCCGCTCACCGCAAACTAGAGAAAGCCCGCACGCAGCAAGGAAGGCCCAATGCAGCTAATAATTAATTAATTAATTTTAAAAAGTAATCTTATTTAAGTGAAAAAAGGGAGTTAAACATTTTTATGTAATTAATAGTCTCTCTCTGTAAAAGGCCAGATAGTAAATTTTTTACTTTGCCAACCATACAGTCTCTATTGCGAAGACTCAACTCTGACGTTGTAGGGAGAAAACGGCCACTGACAATATGTAAATGAATGGGCATGGCTGTGTTCCAATAAAACTTTATTTATAAAAGTAGGTGGAGGGCCAGGTTTGGTCTTCAGGCTGTAGTTTGCTGATCCCTGGTCCAGATAGTTTGTAGATATGACAGAATGGTGAAGGCTTCAGCAGACAAGCCAAATTCATCAAGGTTGTATGGGGATAAGCAAAGTTTAGGTAATAGTCTAAAGTTTATTAGACTCTTACTGTAAAATATTTCTCATCACTGTGGTATTTAGTATGATAAAGCTTTGGCTTCTCTAGTGAAGAATGAAAATAACAGTGAATTTTAAAAGATACTTGTAAAATTTTATTTCTCTCACAAGTAACAATTGGGTTTAAGTAGGACGATCTAGGATGGTGGTTCGATGGTGTGGTAGGAACCCAGTTTCTTCCTGTCTTGTTGCTCTGTTCTCTTCACCATAGCTTCCCTGCTTTGTGGTCTAGGATGGCTGCTTCAGCTCCTGCCATCACATCTGCACTCCCTCTAACAGGAGAAAAGAGGAATGAGAGGGGACCAGCCCTCCCTTTAAGGGCATGCCTTGGAAACTGTGTATATCACATCCTCTCACATCTCGTTGGCCAAAACCTAGTTACCTGGTCATACTTGGCTGCAAGAAAAACTGGGAAATGTAGTTTCTAGCAGAGTGGCAACACACCCCATCCAGAAAGTGGGTTCTCATTACTAAGAGGAAGGATTAGAGAATAGGGAGGCAACTCCCGTGCTCTGCCACTAGGGCTAGAGATATAGACGGGGTGAAAGTCCAAACTTTCAATTCAGTTAATATTCATGCCAGTAATGCCATTTTCCAGGTACTATGTACATGCTAAAATTTCCCCTCTGTGCCTTGATCATGAGTCTCTCTGGGCAGTAGTAACATCTTATTCGTTTCCCTACTCCCCATCACAAGTTAAAGAAAAGATAGAACTTTGAAATTCTAGTTAGAGAAAAACATGTTTCTGTTTGTTTATCTGCAGAAAGCAAGTGATGCCACTTCAAGAATCTTGTTACTAAACACCCTTGTTCACGTCGGCAAGCTCGGGGACGTGCATTTCTTCCTTAAGTTCTTTCACGTGCTTCTGCTTTTAACCCCTTTGGCATGCTCCCCCCACCCCCAACTGTCAAACAAGGAACCAGGTAGCTTCTTTTGTCCCCACCATTCCAGGTCCTGCACCTGATGGTGGCTGGTTTCATCTTGTCACTTCCGTGCAGTCCTTGCTGCTTTTCCTCCATCGCCCACTGAAGGAATCTCAAGTTATATGGTGAGCTATGGTAATAACAGTAGTAAAAACACCTTGCTATTATCTACACAGAACAAGGTGTGAGACTGTCATAGCTGCCTGAGGGTGTCCCATTATTCGTACATGTGCTACTGTTTCTTCCCAGTACCCCCGACTGGTCAGCTGGGGAGAACTCGTGGTTATACCTATATATCCCCTAAAAGAAAATGAATTTCAGTGGAACAGAGAGGATGGAAGCTGTCTGGGGCCCGGAAACGTGAGCTGGCTTGTAAATTTTGAGGCTCTGCTTCCCTTCATGGGGAAAACAGGGCTGAAACCTGTGGTCACCTTTAATCTTCTTCTTCAGATTCCCTTCGGACATAGAGCCTGTTACGTTCAAAATTCAAACTGAGCCTTTGAAGAGAACTACCGCTTTAAAGAAAAAAAAAAAATCCTTGATGAATGCAAACTGACATTAAATGGAGTTTCAAAAAATGATCAGGGTTTTAAAATATGATTATAATCAGTGGGAATAGTGGAGCAGAGTCAAATCACTATTGATTTCACTCGCGGGGGTGGGAAGGAAGAACTGCGGTGAATTCATCAGAAAAGGAGCTTTTCTGTAAAGCCTGACCAACTGGGAATGCTCCCTGGGGTCCACCTCTGCCCTGGGGCCCCTACCCGAGTGGCTGAGATGCTGGACACTTATTAACCCTTGACGAACTTCCCCTGGAGCTTGTGCACCTACCGTCACATCAAAGGGGAAAAAAATCTCTGTTCGGGGGTCATATTTGCCATTTGAGAAATCAAGGGGAAAAGCAGCATCTAGCCCAAATTTTGGAGTCAGACCGATTTAGTTTCACTCCCTAAGCTCCTTTCACAGGTACGGATTATCGAGCACCTAATATGTGCTGTTCACTCATAGACCTTTAGGTGCTGGAAGAACGGGGACCATAAAGACAGGCCGTGAACCCTCACTCATGGGGCTGACATTCCAGGTGGAAGGAGACGGGCCACAAACCACAAATTAATGACTAAGACAACACCGGGCGATGATGATACAGGCCACGCCAGCAGGAATAACAGCCCTGCCGTTATCCCAGGAGCATTTATCCCAGGTCCTGAGAGTGGTGCTTGTGGTATGAACCCATATAACTCCTTCAAGCGCCCTGGCAGGAAGTGCTAGTTTCCTCCCATTACACAGATGAGGAGGCACAGAGGGGAGTGATCTGTGCATGGAGGTGAGCATTTCTTTACAACTCCTGGCCGGCTCAGTAACCGTCCCCCCACCCCCGCCGCGAAATGACTGGCTTTGTGCCTCACAAGGCCACCGTTTTGGCCAATGGTCTCCCCCCAACATCTGCCTTTGAGCCCCTCTGGGTGCGGTGGGGGGAAAACTTGCATAGCAGGGGCACAGGTGGCCTCACCAGAATCAAGGGAAACTCAGCTGCGTCTGTTTCCGCCCTAGACCGTAGGACGGCCGAAACACAGAGCTCCAAAACAAACGAACAGGAGACCCCAGTCTCATCAGGAAATAGCCAAGAACTTAAACTCTACCAAAGCTGGTCAGATGAAAGTTTTATTTATCAGACCTAAAGTGCACCTCTGCTTTATCCCAAACACACGGCAGGAACTGGGGAGAGACCTTGAAGGATTCTCTCAAGGCCTTTCTCTAATTTTCCTGAGGATCAAAGCCGACAACTGCCTTCACCACGTGCCCAGCGTTGATGAGTTAATCCGTGTGTGTGTGTGGTGAATGCGTGTGTCTGTGTCCATGTCTGTGTCCGACAGTCTGCGACCTCCCCCCATCCTCTGAAAAAGAATAAAAGAGAAAACAACCCAGATGGGCTTCGCATTCTCACCGCTTTGCCTCCCTCCTGCCGCAAGCAGCTTTGCCACTGTGGGCTTTGGGTTCCTCCCTGAGAAGAAAGGTCAGCCAGCAGTCTGGGGGGTCTCGGGGTCCTTTGGGGAGTAACAGAGCACAGAGGTGTGCCCCTCACCTTCAGACACAGCCTCACCTCGCTCCACACAAGAGCTCCATTCTTCAGCTCATTCTGTCCTTGAAGAATTGTTCTGTTGGTTCTTGTCATGGTTGATGTTAAGATTGGTTTCATCAGAAGAAATAAAACACCTTCTAACGGAAATCGTGGTGTGCCTGTGACCCGTGCAGCGCACAGGGCCAAACTCAGAAGGCCCCAAGCTTGGTCTGCTGGGGTGACTTGAAATTCTTTCTTTCCTTGCAGTTGTATCGAGATACTACAGCACTGTATCAGTTTAAGATAACACAGCGTCATGATCTGACCTACATACGTCATGAAATGATTGTCAAGGTTAGCGAACATCCACCCTCTC
Source organism: Phocoena sinus (assembly GCF_008692025.1). Lineage (NCBI taxonomy): Eukaryota > Metazoa > Chordata > Mammalia > Artiodactyla > Phocoenidae > Phocoena > Phocoena sinus. The sequence continues at coordinate 3,966,715 of NC_045777.1, read as the reverse complement.
ATATGGATACAGAATTTGAGAAATTAAAAAAATGTTTTCTCCTTGTGACGGGAGGTCTTAGGATTCACTCTCTTAACAGCTTCCGTATATAACATAGAGCAGTGCTCATAATATTTCTCCTGTTGTATGTTACATCCCTGGCACTTTTTTACCTTATAACTGGAAGTCTGTACCTTTTGACCACCTTCATCCAATTCCCCCGCCCCCGCCCCCGCCCCCGGTAACTGCAAATCTAACCTCTTTTTCTATGAGTTTATTTTTGAAGTGTAATTGACCTACAGCACTATGTTAGTTCCTGTTATAGAACACAGCAATTCGATATTTCTATACGTTTCAAAATGTTCTCCATGATAAGTTTAGTTACCATCTGTCACCGTACAAAGGCATCACATAATAATTGACTGTATTCTCTACACTGTACATTTTACACAGTGACTCATTTATTTCGTAGCTGGAAATTTGAACCTCTCAATCTCCCTCACCTATTTCTTCCTCTCCTCACCCCTATCTGTTCTCTGTACCTATGACTCTGTTTGGTTATTTGTTTGTTTGTTTGTTTTTGTTTTTAGATTCCACGTACAAGTAAATCATACAGTATTTGTCTTTATCTGTCTGACTTATTTCACTAAGCACAACACCCTCTGGGTCCATCCATATTGTTGCCAATGGCAAGACTTGATTCTTTTTTATGGCTGAGTAATATTCCATTGCATGCACATACCACATCTTTATCCTTTTGTCTATTGATGGCCACTTTATCCATCCACCTATTGATGCTTCCATATCTTGGTTATTGTATGAGTTGAAATTCTTAATCATTTTGAATAAAGACCCCACATTTTCATGTTCACTCAGCCCTGCAAATTCGGTAGTTTGTCCTGACAGCCCAGTACCCTGAGTAGTATCAGAGAAAGTGGTTTGAAATGGGAGAACTTAAAAAAAAAAAAAAAATATATATATATATATATATATATATATATATATATGTTTACTTCAAGACCCATCAGTGAAGGAGAAATGCTCTCACAATACATCTCAGAAGAAGAGCTGCACCGTGTACCTGAGATCTAAAGAATAAGGGAGAAAGTGTGGACTTCCAGGAGGTTTTTAGGTGCCTCTTGTCTCTGACAGCGTCTCCAACTTTTCTTGTTTTTGATGCCCTTGACGGTTGGGAGGAGTCCCGCTCAGTTGTTGTGGAGAATGTCCCTCCACTGGGGTTTGTCTAATGGTTTTCTCGAGGTTACACTAGGGGGATGGGCCTGAGGAGCAAGACCCCAGAGGCACCATGCCCTTCTCATAACATCCTATCAAGGCTAAACCATCAACATGACTTATCATTGCCACTGTTGACCTTGATCACCTGGCTGAGGTCTCTCAGGTTCTCCATTGTCAAGTGATCCCACACCTCCTCCCACCATTAGACATTTTACCCACAGGAACTCTGCTTCTCTCCACCGGCAGTGTCCAGGACTGCCTCTGCGTCCCTGTTCTACCACTGGCTTCCTTCGGTTGCAAACTCTGCCCTGAAGACTCTCCTCACTCGCCCAATCTCATCTCCTGTGATGCAGGAGGTAATTATTATTTCTAGAACAAAGGACCCAGAGCCGCTACTGGTGACCAAGTTCACCATCATCTCTACCCGAACCAAAACATTATTGGAAAAGTAAATTACTTTTATTTTCCTTGAAAATATTTGATAGGCAGTGCATGAGAATTCTCGCTGAGAAAATAGACCCAGAACCTATCATCAGAGGAGAGATGTTACCTATATAAAAAAAAGAAAGAACCACCGGGTACATTTCCACACTGAAACCTATTTCGCATTTTATTATTTACCCTGTACTCTTTCATCGATTCCCATCTCCTCTCCTTGAATTTATGAGCGGGTGGGCATAGCCTCCTTCCCCTCGGAGGACCTTTGTGATAATGGAGCATGCATCCGATTCTCTGCCAGCGAGGGCAAGGTAGCAGGGGAGGGCGATTTCAGTGGGAAAAAGTGGATCGCCTTGAGTCCTCACCTACGGGGGAGAAATGTTTCTGAGCTAAACAGACTAGGAATTTTTTTTAAAATAGACTTTTCGAAGGCTGATTTTGCGTAGTGAGGTTAAAAATGTCTTGAACTGACAGGAAGTATGTGGGGTTCCGATTTTTCGCGGCCTGCCCGTCCATCAGTCCTTTCCCTTCTGTCTGTGTGCTGTGGCCTCCTGGGTCTGTCTGAAGTCGTTTTAAATTCATTTCTCCATCTGGGCCTGTCTGAGAGCCCTCCAAACTCAAGGTACTGTCATGACGTGCCTGGACCTTTTCTGCTTCCATCGGACACAAAAGGAAATGTGTGTGTTTGCCCCACTGGCCGACTGGCCGCTTGGACCAGACCTGCCATTCATCCATTTGTTTTCTTCTCTCCCCTCTGCCAGGTGAAGAGGCGGAGATGAACACACAGTGTCTTCCTGGGTGGCTTGGTTCGTCCCTTCAGGGAACCCTGTCTTGTGGGCTGAGGCCTCTCCTTCGGATGAGTACCATTTTCTTACGAGCCATTTGCCCTCAGGTGAATGGCAAAGTCAACCCTCGCCCTTCTGTGAAGTACACACCATTGACAAGTTTCACTATAAAAGCCAAAGTCTGCACTGTTTTCCTCTCCTAGCTTAAATGGGGAAGCAAAGGGGTTTTATTCTTTTTCTCTCCCCTGGCCCCGCTTAAACATTCTAGTGGGAGGGGACTTCCCTGGCGGTCCAGCGGTTAGGACTCCGTGTTTCCACTGCAGGGGACCCGGGTTCGATCCCTGGTCGGGGAACTAAGATCCCACAAGCCGTGCGGTGCAATCCCAAACCAAACCAAACCAAAACAAAACAGAAACAACTGTAGCGGTAGAAGTTATGAGCCTAACGAAACTCTCATCTGGAAAATGTGTCCAGACCTGCAGTTACTGGAATGCGGCCGTTGCGCTCCGACCTCCAGAAAGCGTTTCCACGTGGCACCTCTGTTGAATGTGATCATCTCCACCGTGCCATTTCTGCCGCCCCGTCCTTCCCCTCTTGTGTTTATTAGAGACTCGCCCGGCTTTCTCACCCAGAAAAACCCTTTGTAACAGTGAGCTCTCCTTGGTGGCCTCTCCTGGTGGGGCTGGGTTAGGGGACGAGCATAGATAGCCTGGGGTCCCTGGATCCATGGGGATGGGAGAAACAACTCTGAGATTGTAGAGACTGGTAATTTCCGAAGGTTGTCGCTTTGTGGTGGTGTTAAACATTTCTTAACCATAGTAGAAGGGCCACAGAATGCTGCTCCTCTCTTTGTCTTTTGCTGGTGGGCTCGTCTCCGCAGGGTTTTTGGAACCCCCATGAGTCATTTCATCACCAAGGGCTGTTGGGGCCAAGTCCCCGCTCAAAACCTCTGCGAGGCACCTCCTCACAGAGGCGGCTTTATTGATAATAATGGCTCGTCCTGAGTCAATCCGTCCCTGGGTTGACGGCGGCGTGCAATGCCTGGAGCCTGCGGGGAGGCGGTGGCTGCCCGGGCAGATGCTTCTGAGCCCAGCCAGCTCCCCTTCCCCACACCTCACGCCGGGGGCCAGAGTTAGCAGGTGCAAATGCAGGCACCCAGTTAAAGCCGAATCTCACGCGAACGGTAAATACGTACGTGTATATATACACACGTGCATATATGTGTATATAATATACATGCGTATGTATGTTAGCGCGGTATGCCCCCAAACATAGCAATAAGACACATTATGCTAAAAATGATTCATTGTTGACCTGACATTCAGATTTAACTGGGCATCCACGTTTCATCCGGCCGCCTTTCCCTAAGGCCCTCAGACCCCCCTTTCCAGCCCAGACCATCCTGGGGGGACTCCATGTGCTTGAAAATGGACCTGAATGTTCTTTCATGTCTGATTTTGCGTCTGCATTTTCCGGTCAGCCTGGGGGTGCTCTGTCATCTCTTCCCGTCTGCGTGGCGCGGGGCTCTTCCTGCAGCTGGGTTGACTCCTGGGCTGTCAGTTGTCCCAGCTCTTAATCGGTTGCCTCTTAAGAGGGGTGGGAGGCTGGTCCGCTCACCTGGGCACCCGGACCCCCCAGTTTCGCCTGTAATCGGTCTATTTTGATCTCTCTCTCTCTCTCCCCACTTCCCTTTGTGTGTCCCTCTGCCCGTCTTTGCTTTCTGGGTTGCTTCCCTTGGGTAAGGCATTTCCTTCTGTGACCTGAGGCCGCTCAGCCAGACACCCAGACCCCAAGCGAGGTCGGTGAGGGAGGCGTGCATCCTCTAAGTCCTGTCACTCCACCAGTGATGAAAGGCCACCTTCACTTTCTTTCTTTGCCAAGCCAAACCCTGGAAAGAAAGGGGTTAATTTTCTCTTCTCTTTGAAATATGTGCGGGAGACAGCATCAAAGCTGCCCCATTCTGGCTCAGAACACACACTCAGAAGCTGTAATCAGGGGTGACCTTGTAGGCAGGGTGCATTTCTACACTAAAACCTATTTGAAATTTTATCCTCTCCCTCTTGCTATTTCATCTCCTCTTGCCCTCCCCCCTCGTATTTATTAGAGGCTCGGTAGGGATTTCTTTCCCTGAGAGAACTTTTATAATAATGAAGTATGCTTGGCAGACGCTCACGGTGAACGTACAGGATTGGAGGGTATTCTACAAGGGAAATGGGCAGGCTTGTTTTCCTCTGTCCGAGAGAAATAGTTAAGATAAGATAGACTAATTATTTCTCAAGATGGAAGTGTTGAAGGTTGCTTTTGCATAGAGAAGTTGAAAACTCCTTGAAGGGGCAGAAAGCTGCTGTGAGCATCTTTATGACTTCCCTCCCTGGCAGGCTGCTGTCATCCTGTCCCTCTGGGTGCCAGCATCCTCTGGGGTTCAAGCCCATTTCCCATCTTTCTAATGCTCTCCCCACAGTGACTTTTCTTCTTTTTAGATTTTCATGAGAGGTCTGACTGAGAAAGCTTACCAGAACCCCCTCTTCGGTGCTTCTAGCCCTCATTCTTTGATAGATGTTCATACTATTGTCCCATTATTTTTCTCTCAGCTTTCACAGAAACAGTGTAAACTACTTTATTTCAAAACCATTATGTTAGTTTACTCCATGATAATTTAAGCCGTGTATTCTTTTTCTGATTTGAATTTAGTAATAACATATTTTAAAACAGAAGTCAAGAAGATTTCCTGAATAAATTTCCAACAACTGCGACGTTTCCGGGTTTTTGGGTTGTTTTTCCCGTCTTTAACGTAATTTACGTAATTGAGTCATCCTTTCTTTCTCCAGGCATTTTAAACAGACCCTGGGACTTCTATGAGGAGAAAATTTTGGAGTGGGGGGGGGGGGGTCGTCTTATCAAACCAGCTGTCTTTGTCTTTGATTTAAGAAAATAACCAGGGGCCAACTGTGTGGTCAGGTGCAGTGGTGCCCCCAGCCGGACCCTGCTCGGGACCACCCCCAGCGAGGATTCCAGAAACTGCTTGAAGGCAGGAGTTTGTAAGACTGTCTTCTCTCCCTGGAGCAAGATTTGCATATTTTATTTTTTTAATTTTTTTTTCTTTTTTAAGTATTTATTTATTTTTGGCTGCGTCGGGTCTTAGTTGTGGCAGGCAGGCGTCTCTCCAGTTGTGGCATGCGGGCTCAGTAGCCCCTGCGCGGCATGTGGGATCTTAGTTCCCAGACCAGCGATTGAACCAGCGTCCCCTGCATTGGAAGTCAGATTCTTAACCACTGGACCACCAGGGAAGTCCCAAAATTTGCATATTTTAAATTCTGTTTTTCCCACAACCTCCTTCACCTCTGTATATCATTTGTGCAGAATTGTATATCTACCTCAAGTCTCATCTTCCACTCCATTCCCTACTCCTTCCCCAGGTGGAATTTTCTGGATGTGTGACATTATTTATACTCTTTCCCAGACAAGGGTTAAGGGGCATCTCCCACTTTCTGTAGGATCTGGGTCTTCCTTCCTAAAGTGGTTTTGACTTGCAAAACAGACTCCCTTTATGGGTGATGGAGTAGAAATCTTCAAGGAAAGACGTAAAGATTTCTTAAATGCCTCAAAGCGTTGACTTTCTCAAAAGTCCTAATATGTCAATCGCTGTTCTTAAAAAAAAAAAAAAATCTAGAAATCAAATTTCTTAATGAGTTTGGTAGGGTTAACATTTATTTCTGGGGCGGTATTCTTTCTTCTTTATCCTCTCTTTTTCCTTAATGTTGCGTTGGGAGTCCTACCTGTATTTCCAGGAAAGCCTTTGGTTGTGTAACTGAGCTTTTACATTTCCAATGTGTTTTAAGCAGACTGATTAAATGTAGGGGGAGATAAAGGGTGTGACCCTGAGTCTAGGAGAGTTTCTGAAGTTAAAAAAAAAAAAAAAAGTCCTGAATTCAAGTTTCCCATCATAAAAGGTAGAATTTCTAAAGCTGGTGGGAGGACAAAAGAGTGACTTCATGGGATTCTGAAAGACTTGGGTCTATCTCTTCCTGCTATTACTCTTTTCCCCTTTGTTCCATGCACTTCCGAGTCAAGCCTCTTCATCTCAGGGCAGAGTCAACCCTTGGTATTTTATTTCCTACTTCGCCTGAAAGAACTCACGACTGTCCCCCTTTATTTTCTGCCAGCATCCGTAGAAACCACATAGAGGCTTTTGCTCAAAACAGACTCATTGAGTCGCATTTTGCTACGGAATTGCAGTCACAGGAGTACTCTTTCTTTTGAGCCGGAAATCTTGAGAAAAGCTGAAGCCGAGTTGAAAGTCCTTCAGTTATGGCAAAGTCCACCCAGTAGAGTTTCTTTCATTATTAAGAAAAACCCCACTTAGAAAATCAGGCTGAAAGCATACATTCTTGAGTACATTTTGGTCTGAAAAGTTTTCAAAGAGTCTTTTGAGCTGCCTTTATTCTTTTCCCTTTCTCTCAGTCCCCTTTGCTCCTCAACAGTATTTAAGAAATGCTGTCGAATTCTGTGCGCGCACAGGATTTCACATTATTGAAATATTTTACCTTGACTCCTTCGCTAATGTTGTTTAGGAGAAATAGCGGGAGAAAGTTTTCAGCTTTCCAAACACTTGCCTCTCCTCAGAAAAGGTAGAACTATAGTGGCAGGTGCTCTGAAGAAAGAAAAGAAATGCCCAAGTACCATGTGAGATGGCGTACCTAAACACGTTACAAAACCAGAAGAGTGTTCTCTCATTCTGTTTCCTGGTTTTCTTGTCTAATTAACTTTTACTGCAGTTTAGGTTTGAGGGAAGAGCTAGATTCTCCCCGAACATTTATCTTTTCACAGAGACTGAACTTAGAATGTTTGCTTTCCTAAGGTGAGTGGGTAACCAAAATGGAGGAAGCCAACGCCAATATTTTCTTTCTCGTCTTTGTTTCTAGTTGGAAATTAGTCAATTTCCCCCCCTTATCAGGATTAGTGAAGGAGAAAAGGGAAGCTCTTTCTTCCCAGCTATTACCATTGAAATGGATCAGTTGCTTCTTTTTAAGGATGCAAATCTTGAGGACAAATGAGCTCTCTCAAATATCTCAATCATATTTCGAGAAATGGACCATCTTTTACAGACTCATTTAGTAATGAGAAGCATTGAAAACCATAATTCGAAGGGTAGATACTCTTGATTTCGATCTGGACCTTATAGATCCCAAATGGTATTTTCAGTAATTGTATTTTTTCCCTTTCACCTCATACCCAGAGTGGCTCTCTAAATTTTGGGTACATGCTTATGGTCTGGGAACAAACTTTTAACTTCAGGATTGATTTTAAACATGGCTTTCCACTCAACATCTTTCAGGGGGAAAAATAAATCTCTGAGAGGGAAATCTTAAACTGATTGCCTTTCATCAAAGAAGGGAAGTAAGCACCACTAAGAGTAGTTTCTGAAATAAAACATATGATTGCTTAGAAAACTGCATTAGGAGAAAGAAATACTCTGGCATGTAGTGAGATTTCGATAAATGTGTTTTTCTGTCCCTCTGGTGGGTCCTTCAACTATGTTGTCTCTGAAGAACCCAGTTGAGGTTTCATACTGTTCCTCTCCAGAAAGTGGGCATAGAGGGAACCCACCTCAACAAAATAAAGGTCACACATGACAAACCCACAGCTAACATCATACTCAATGGCGAAAAGCTGAAAGCATTTCCTCTAAGATCAGGAACAAGACGAGGATGTCCACTCTCGCCACTTGTATTCAACATAGTTTTGGAAGTCCTAGCCACAGCAATCAGAGGTGAAAAAAAATAAAAGGAATCCAAATTGGAAAAGAAGTAAAACTGTCACTGTTTGCAGATGACATGATACTATACATAGAGAATCCTAAAGATGCTACCAGAAAACTACTAGAGCTAATCAATGGATTCGGTAAAGTTGCAGGATACAAGAGAAATTCACAGAAACCTGCTGCATTTCTAGACACTAACAACAGAAGATCAGAAAGGAAACAACCCCATTTACCATCTCATCAGAAAGAATCAAATACCTAGGAATAAACCTACCTAAGGAAGCAAAAAGACCTGTACTCCGAACACTATAAGACACTGAAGAAAGAAATTGAAGACAACACAAACAGATGGAAAGATACACCGTGTTCCTGGATCGGAAGAAGCAATATTGTTAAAATGACTATACTACCCAAGGCAATCTGCAGATCAGTCCAATCCTTGGATGGTTTTTTGAGGTGACATTTTCATGATTCCTCAGGCTGTTCATTTCCTCTCAAGCCAGATTAGGTGTCCTTGTGGTATGACTCATAACCCATCTCCTTTGTGGCATTTACCACAATACAAATCCTTATATAATTATGTCCTAATTTTCTTCTCTTCACCTACGTGTGTACTACCTCAACGAGGCAAAATTGAGCTTCTTAAATCATGAACAGTAAACCCATATCTAATTCCAGGGGGAAGGAGCCTCTTCTGTGCTTTCTCCTGGCCTCATTTACTTTCTTTCTCACCGGAATCTCTTCTTTTGAATTTTCTGTCCGTACCTAAGCTTTTAAGGGACTGAAATATTTTAACTGGATTTTTTTTTTTGGTTAACATAGTTTAGGAAAAATTCCTCTGAGGCAGACGTTATCAAAGCAGCTGTCTTTCATTGAAAAAATAGAAAGGTAAAGAGAACTTCTCTGACAGGTACTTCCTGAGATAAAAGGTTTACCTAATCCTGTTGAAAAGGTAGAATAGTTCAATATCATGGGAGGATGGTGATGCAATTCTCTGAAATTAAGTAGCTGTGAATTGTGTGTGTGTGTGTTTTTTCATCCTTTCAACTTTTGTTAGTTGAGTGAACTGGGATAGGTGGGGCTGGGGAGGTTTACTTCATGTCACTTGTGCCCTGCTGTCTTTGTCACACATTGCCTCCAGACGTTTTCCTGAGAGAAACAAAATGGCAGCCTGAACTCCAGGGTTCCGTCACCCACCAGTTCCCTCTCCGCCTCTGACTAGAGCTAATGGCTCCGTACCATTATTTTTCCTGTCAGATTTAATGGGGAGATATTCTTTTCCTAAAGCCATTAGTTAAGTAATATTGCTTACAGAATTGCTGAAACCAGGGATAACACCTCCTTCTCAGGGTGTAAATCTTAAGAAATGATGAGGCACTTGCCTAAACACATCAATTATGTTCCAAAGCCTGAACTTTTTTTCTGCTACAATTTTCATTTAGAGTTAAGAAAGTTTGAAAGTAACGATCCCTCAAAGTAGGTTCTCTTGATTCAATTTTGGCACTCAATAATTCAAATAATATTAGCTGGGCTTTTCTTCCTTTCTTTTCTTTGTTCGTCATTTCATTTTCTCTCTTCCCCACAATTTGTCCTCTCTTTATTTTAAGGCACTCTCTTATTGTCTGAGGATGATCCAAGTTTCAACTTATTGAAAGATTTTAAGCATACTTTCCCACTAAATATATTTTTTTAGAGAAAATGGTTAAGTGAAGTGTTCTCAAACTGATTGCCTTTCATCAGAGAAAGAGAAGAGAAATTTAAATCATAGAGAAAAGTGGTTTCTGGAAAAAAGAGATTGGAAAATGATTACTCGGAAGAGTCAAAATTTCACACAAAAAAATGAGGCTAGAACAGAAATACTTCAGATTTGGTTAGAGATGGGAAAATATATTTTTCTTTTCCTTTTGAGTCTCTCAACCTTTTCTCATCCTGAGAAACTGAACTCTTGGTATGAGGGTGTGAGGGTCCATCTCCCTCTGTCAGATGTGTGTTCTGATTGAAATGACTTCCCTTGCACACTCTGGGGCTTTTCTTCATGACCTTCAGTCTGAATTTTAGAGCCAGTGTCATTATTTGCCTCTGATTTTTCTTTCAAACGAATAAAGCAATCCCATACTTGTTGCAACAGAAAAGCAACATTGACATATGCAAGGAAAGCTTGACAATCCCCAGCCTCATGGCCCCCCGAGGTTGCCAGAGTTGGGCTGATGTGCCATCACGTACATGATGGACACTTTATTTTGTTGTTTACACAGATAGATCATACCATACATAGTCATCGACAGCTCTTTTCTTCTTAATATATCTTGTATATAACTCTAGGCATATATTACAGATTGATAGATAGATCATTTTAATAATGGCACAAAACCCCACAGTATAGCTGTACCATATTTATTTATTCAACTCTTCCTGTACTGATGGATGTTCCTGTTGGTTCTGTTGGTTTTCCTACCACAGCTATTGCTGCAGTAAATATTCTTGCTCCATTTTGCAAAGAGCAGTTGCTGGATCAATGCGTGTTTTGTAATTATAAATTTCATTTTATAAGATACTACTAAATTACTTTTCAAAAACAGGGTTACTCTCCCGTAAGTATCTTTTTAACAGTATTTTTGAAAAGAAACTCTGCTTCTGCAAAGGAGCAGAGCCTGCGCGGAGACTAAAGCCTTCCCTTCATCGTGGGCGCCCTTGAACCTCTTCGTGGACAAAGGGTCTCACGCTGGCCTCTCTTGGCAGCCCTCAGGCCACGCATACGTTGGTTAGCACGGCGGGCGCTGTTGTTTGAATATTAACTCGTTATCAGTGTTTAAAGGGAATCATGGAACTCAGATTTCTGGCTTCTCTTGGAAAATGGATAGTTCTGGCAAACTGGATGCTTGGTCCTCGGTGGTCTTGGTGGGTGGGAGCTGAGGGGCAGCCTTGCCCTTGGAGGCTGGGCCTGTCCTCCCTCTCCATCCACGGCCCTCACCCCAGGCAGAAGCCCTTGTTTCTGTTATTGGTCTGGCCCTGTAGCTTTTGAGTTTGTGATTCTTGGTTTCAACCAGGGTTTCGCAGCCGTGGCCCTGTTGACCTTCGCAGCTGGGTCCATCCAGGGTGGGCCGTGGGTCCATCCTGTGTACCGCATGTCCAGGAAAGTCCCCGGACATCACCTCCGGCTGAAAACCACTGGCTCAAACAGACCCACAAATCCCATTTTCTTCGGTAGATGTTGAGATCAACTTTTCCAAGCGTGTTCCTGAGCCACTTTCATTATTTCTCTCTATCCTGTAGGCCTCTGTCTCGCTTTCTGAAGGAATGTTGTTGAATTCTGTACACAACCAAGCTTTAAAGTCACGGAAATATTTCAAACCAGCCCCATTCGCCGAATTGCGAGAAAATATCTGAGCGGAGAAAGTGATCAAAACACTTTCCTTTCATCTCCGGAACAGAAGTGTAGACACGGCCGTGATTCCAGGTGGTTTCTCAAGTAAAGGCTTTACCTAATTACACACACGTAGAAGGTACAATTTCTAAATACTGGATGAAGAGGCTTGAATAAGTCCCTGGAAGAAAGGGAGACATTGCCTTTGTTCCCTCGGGTTTTCTGCGGTGGTTGTTTTTTTGTGATTTAGGGCCTCGTGCAAGCACCCTTCTCCCCTTCTGTTCTCACAAGAGTTCTCCTCAGAATGTTCCCGAGCATCAGGAAGAGTCAGCAAGGCTGGGGAGGGGGTCTCTCCAGGGCTTTTCTCCCCCTTTGCCTTCTCTCTCCTTCTCTGACAGGAGCAAATGACTTTCCTACATCTTTTCTCATTAGAATTAATAGAGAAGTATTAATTCTTTCCCTAAAGCTATTAGTTAAGTCACAGAGCTCCGGAATTGCTGAAACAGGGTAATTTCTCCTTCCTTCCAACGTGTAAATCTCGAGGCAAGATGAGAAGCTTTTGTGATTGTATCAATTAGGTCCCCAGGAAGCGACCCTCATAGACAATTTTCGTTTAGCCATAGGAAACTTTTAAAATAACGATACATAGACTAGATGGGCTGCTGTGTTCTGTCATGGCATTTAACGTTTCAAATGGCATTTCTTCGATCATCTCTTTTCCTGACGTGATTTCATCATCCTATTTTCACTCTGTATTTTAAAGTCACTCTCTTGTTGTCTGGACAGGATACAACTTTTAACTTAAAGCAAGATTTTGTTTTTTGCGGTACGCGGGCCTCTCGCCGTTGGGGCCCCTCCCGTTGCGGAGCACAGGCTCCGGACGCGCAGGCTCAGCGGCCATGGCTCACGGGCCCAGCCGCTCCGCGGCATGCGGGATCTTCCCGGAACCGGGGCACGAACCCACGTGCCCCGCAACGGCAGGCGGACTCTCAACCGCTGCGCCACCAGGGAAGCCCCTTAAAGCAAGATTTTAAACACCGCTTTGCACTAAACATAGTCTATTAGGTGAAGAATTCCTATGCGGGGACAGTTCTTGTCTTCATTGCCTTTCATCAAAGGAATAGAAAAGAGATGAGAACCACAAAGGAAAGTGGTTTCTGAAATAAAAGATTCATTTGTGATTACTTAGAGGCGAACCTTCCGAAGACTGCATTAGGGTAGCACAGAAATACCCGATGCTGTACTCCATCAATATATTTTCCTGGCTGTCTCTCAAGTCGTTCTCTGCCTGTGGGACTCAAGTGGGTGGCCGCTCCCCACGTCCTACAGTCCACCCACTTCTGATTGTTTTTCTGATTGGAATGAATGTCCCCAGCCCCTGCCTGAGAAGAATAAAGCTTCTTCCCTCCATCATTTTCAGCCGTATGTTTTTCTTCTTCAGAGGCCTCATAAAACAAAAATTGTAATACGATTGCAGAAACAAATGAATTTACTTGTAAAAAATTTAGTCTGATATCTGGTGTGCCATAGAGCCTTAAAAAATATTGTTGAATAATTACTCAAATGAATGATTCAGACTCGGTAGAGAGAAAACCAGCCCCAAACAGGTGGCATGTGGGAACGGTTTTACAGTATGCATGGTTTTACTCATTTCATGGATACAGGTGGGGTCAGGGCCCCACTGTAACCTCTCATTGCACCTCTGCTTTTTCCTTCCTAGCATTTGCTACATATGTTTGGTGATTTTTTTTTTCCGATTGGACTTTTATTTTTTTCATATTCTTTTCCATTATGGTTTTATTACAGGATATTGAATATAGTTCCCCATGTGATACAGTAGGACCTTGTTGTTTATCCATCCTATATATAATAGTTTGCATCTGCTACCCCAAACTCCCAGTCCATCCCTCCTCCAACCCTCCCTTCCCTTTGGCAACCACAAGTCTGTCCTCTATGTCTGTGAGTCTGTTTCTGTTTTGTAGACAAGCTTCATTTGTCATATTTTAGATTCCACGTGTAAGTGATGTATGATGTTTGTCTTTGTCTGACTTACTTCACTTAGTATGATCATCTCCAGGTCCATCCATGTTGCTGCAAAAGGCATTATTTCATTCTTTTTATGGCTGAGTAGTAGTCCATTGTGCATGTGTGCCACATCTTCTTTATCCTTCGTCTGTCGACGGACATTTAGGTTGTCTCCATGCCTTTGGCTATTGTGAATCGTGCTGCTATGAACACAGGGGTGCACGTATCTTTCTGAATTCGAGTTTTGTCTGGATATATGTCCAGGAGTGTGATTGCTGGGTCACGTGGGTAGCTCTATTTTTAGTTTTCTGAGGAACCTCCGTATCGTTCTCCATAGTGGACTGCACCAGTTTACATTCCCACTAACAGTGTAGGAGGGTTCCCTTTTCTCCACACCCTCTCCAGCATTGGTTATTTGTAAGTGATTTTTTTTGTTTTGGTGTAATTATTTGCTGGCTGAATTTCTCCCCCCATTAGACTGTCATCTCCATGAGGGTATCTGCCTCCGTCACTGAATACATTGCCTGTGTTCAGCACAGTTCCTGGCACAGAGCATTGACTGTGGTCAGTGCTCGATAAATATTTAGGCTCCATCATATGGGCTCATAAATGGGCTCAAAAATATGGACTCAAAGGGGCTCAACTAGTATTTGGCATATGAGCGAATAACTGCCCACATAGTGATTCCTCTTAGAGTTCCGCCCCACTTTCCTTAAGTAATTGCAAATTTAATTGCTAGCACATTTTGCATCCTTCGATGACAGGGAATGCTTGTAAACAATTTCATCTCAGATAAATTAGTAGTCTGGGAGATTGCCCCTGGGATCGTGTTGTTGCTTATAGCTTACTCAATGAGGCCAATGTGATAGACTCATTTTTACCCCTTCCTTATAATTCAGCGTCTTTGGACTCCAATTCATGGAGGTTGGGGTATATTGGGGCAATTGATGAAAAGGCATCAAATTACTTACATTTTCAGATAATGATATTTGAGTAATATGTCTGTTAGCATTTTAACAAGGCCTCGCAATGAGACAGCCTGCAGGAGGCTTGACATTAAAGATGTCACCGGTTAAGCTGTACGTTTCATCGTGTTGTTTCTTCACTCCGTTTTCCTTCTAATTATTTTACAGTTTCCCTGTCGCCTTTTCAAGATGGCTAAATTTAAATTTGCTACAATACTAGGCAGTCTCTTCCTCCCTCCACGTGGTTTGGCAATGATTTCTGAGGGAAATTATTAAAAACGCAGCCTTTAATTCGGGTTGTGGGGGGGCAGAAACAGCACACAGAGCTGTGATGAGAGATGGGTCCTATAGTATGACGCTGGTAATTGCGTAAGAGCGGTCGAATTCGCAAAGATTGCGATAGGACGGTGGAATCCATAATTTCTGAAGATGTACAGAGTGATTCCCAGAGTGATGCCGAAACGTAAAGAGGATGCCGTTCTGTGCTTTAAACCCTTGACTGGAGCCCTACCGACCTTTGAAAAGGGCCATTCATCTAATAGCAAGGATGCTTTCCTTCTTCAAGGGTCACAATTCGCTAAACACACTTCTGTGACATTATTTGGGCATTTTTCACAATGAGTAAAGATAACGCACTTTTCTCTGTAGACTGTTAGGTCACAGGCAAATTAAATCAATGTATTTCTTCCCTTGCTTCCTCGGATGAGTCAGGAAGTTATTGGTCAAAGGCATGCATGACCTTTCCGTTAAGCTTAAAAACCCAAATGACCTGCTGAGAAGATGCTTGGCCAATCTGATTATTTTCTCTGTACTAATTGGTTTTACTTCTTCTTTGAATGAATGAATTGCCTGGTGGTTTGTCACTGTGGGAGCACAGCTTAATCCACTTAGAGCGAGGCGCTTGGGCTTGGTAAACTCTGGAGCTCTAGAAACGTTTTTCATCATTGTGGTCTCTGGGTGATTTTTCATAGGTGAGAATTGCAGGTGGATCTCAAATCCATCCATTTTCTCCATTTCTATTTCCACTGCCCTAGCCAAGTCATCTCGCCTGGCCCCTAGACTACTTTGGGAACCTTGTAGCTGGTTTTCCCATCTATTCCCCTCTCTCCTTCTTCAATCTCCATATAGTAGCCAAGTGCCTCTTTAGAAGATGTAGACCTCTTGCTGGAAACACTGGTTTCTTCACAATGAATGAAGAATAAAATCTAAACCCCTTCCAGGGCTGCCTGCACCCTACAAGATCTGAGCCCTTGGTGGCTCCCTCAGCTTCATTTTGCCCGTGCTTACCACCATCTTTCCACCACCGCCTTCCACTGATTCCTTAATCCTCCCAGCTCCATCCCACCGCAGGGCCCTGCCTCTGTTCCTCCTTTGTCTGGAATGGCCTTTGAGGGCCATTCTTATCCTGAAGGTCTCATTTCAGGTGTCCACCTTCTCAGAGATGCCTTCCTCAACTAGGCAAGCCAGTCACTCTCTGGAATCTGCCCTTCAGGGACTGTTACTCTCTATAATATTCCCTGTTTATCATCACTTTTGTTATTACTCTACCCTCTCCTGTTCATTGCATCTTTGTCATAGCCTCCTGTGTATCGTTCCCTCTCTGGGGTTCCCCCCGTTTATTTCCTTCGTGACCCCCGTCACAACCTCAGTTATCTTACTTGTCTCTGTTTCTCTTCCCCGGTCGGAACAGAGGCTCCTGAGGGCCAGGGCACCTTGGTCTTGTCCTCCAATTCCTCAGGGTTGAACATGGTACCTGGTTCCTTGAAGGAAGCCCAGGACATGTCTGTTGAGCGGATGAATGAGATACCAAAGACCCCGGTGCTGCCTCTTCAGGTGATCTCAGGAACGTGGTGCGCAAAAGTCATTGCTTCCTTTCCCAAATTGTCGCAAGGTTGATGGAGTTTTAAAGTTGATTACTCAAGCCTGGTGTGCTCCATCATCTTAGTGACCTACCCCTGGGGGTATAAGGAGTAGGTCTGTTCTTTTGGGTTCAAGGTAGAGGACAGAGCACATACACTTCCTACACTTTCCTCCCAGACATTAGTGAAGGAATGTGTTTGGAATGCCCAGGCCCAAGGGGACAAGATGACCGGAGAAGAAATGGCGCCACAGTTGTAGGGGCTGGAATGCAGAGGCTAAGTGGTCACTGATTAGCAGACCCAAGTGAACTTAATCCTTGTTTAACAGTAGTCAAGCCCTAGACATTCAGAAATCCATGGTACCAGGTGGGACTGAAAACAGGAGCGTTGGTTGAAAGAATCAGCAGCATTCAACCCCCCCGCTCTCCCCCCAGATCTGCACCCCGCCCCTGCTTCTCAGAGCCTGGTCACGTCCCTCGCTCTCGCCCCCAGATAAGACTCTGGGCTTACTCTCTGGAGACTCTACAAAACGCTGGGGAGCAAGGGGGCTGTACTGAAAACAGAGGGTTTAAACAAAGGCTGGCACCGCACATCGAGGCCTCCGCTCTCAATCCCAATTCTGACTGCAGGATGCTGGCACCTGCCTTACACTTTCCAGGCAGGAGATCAGAGAACTCCTTGGGCAGAAGCCGACCGGCCTGTGCGGAAGACCTAACGGGGATTACTTCAGGTCTCCCCACATCAACAGGGCAACCAGATAACCCTGCAGGAGGTCCACGATTGACATTTTATGTTTGTAAAGTGTTTCTAACCAGTTTTTCAGTGCGTATTTCCTAAACATGAGCAGGTAGTTAAGATTGCCAGGTATCTCAGGGAAGCCTTTAGTGGGAAAGAGAGATAAAAACATACAGAAACAAAGGAACTTGGAAGAGAGACAATATAGGAAGAGGCGAACTTCAGCAATAACAATGACAACAGATCATTATTAATCTTGCCTGAGACAGAAGGGAAGATGTTGGAGCCATGAAATAGTAACAGGATGCTATAAAGAAGGAATAATAATGATTAATAATAATAATGAAATTCAAAACATGATAGCAGACACGGACACCTCTGAGTTGAAATAGAAAGTTGAAAGAATCCTCCCAAGTGAAAAAGACAAAGAATTAGAAAATAGGAGAGAAAAGATAAGAAAAATAGAGGATTAGATCAAGATGTCCAATAACCTACGAAGAGCAGTTCTAGAAAAAGAGAAAAGACAAAACATAAGGAAAAAAATATATCAAAGAACATATTTTTCTAAAATGGATAGACGTGGTTCAGGTTGAAAGGGCCCACTGAGTGTCCAGACAATGAATGGAAACAGACCCAGGACCATGGTAACACTGGCATAAAAAGAGTTTTAGGAGTTTCCAGAGAGAGAGAAACCAGAAGGTTTCCTCCAAAGGATCGGGAACCATAAATCATGTTGGCTCCAGACTTCTCAACAACTAGAGCTCAGTGGAGCCACATCTTCAATTCTGAAGGAAAATGAATTTTAATTCAGACAGCTCTACCCAGACAAGTAGCCAATTAAAGTCTAAACAATTTTATTTCACCCTTTCTCATGAAGCTGCTGGAAGTTTTGCGTTAAGAAAGAATGCAAACAGAGTAAACCCAGGAAAAAGAAGCGTGGGTGTCCAGGAACCAAGGAGGTGAAGAAAATTGCCAGGATGGGGGTGGCACACGGGCTCAGCCCCCATCGGGCCAAGGGAGCAGTGGTCCACTGGGAGCAGGTCAGAAAGTTTTGAGAGACAGATCTCCAAGGAAATGAAATGGAACCTAATAAATGAAATAAAAGACCACAGGGAAGGAGGTGGGAGGATGATTTTAGGAATAAGTCCATACAAAAAAGTAAGCAAAAGAAAAAGACAAAATGATGATTAACTCCGGGGAGAACAGTGCTGGCAAGAAAGGCAATGTAATCACAGCACGCTACCTGGCTTGGTGGTGAAGAGAGGTAAACACTGGATGTCCTAAACAAAATTATGACATCATAGCCGTATGACTGGAGAGAGGAGAGAGGGGAGGGGGTGTGCCCAGGTGTGCAGGTGGTAAGGATTGTGGATGGGGGAGCTCGTCCTAAACCCTCCTCTCCCCTCACGACGTCATAGGCTATCCTCCAAACCGGAAACAGGGAATCCAGAAGGGTGCTACACGCTTGTTCTTAGGAGAGAAGGAGATAAATACAAAAGGAATCCAAAGTGGGAAAAGATGAGTGGGTGGGCAGGTGTGGCTGTTTCTCTTAATACACAGAAATACTTGACTTTTAAAAACTCTGTGCATGTGTAGCGTTAATCAAGCCAAAAGCAGATGTAAAAGTGGGTTGAATGCTTTTCTCTGGTGACACAGCTCTTCTAGAATGTTTTTCTGATCTCCTCTCACGATGGGATCTACTTGCTGAAACTCTGTGGTCCTTTGGACTTGTATCCCAGGCCAATGTGACAAAATGGAGGAGAGAGTACCGATGAAGGACGAGGGAAGGGCAGCTCTTGCCCTGAAAGGGAGATGCTGTTTTGGGGATGTTGTCAAGGCCATATCTTCATCACCCCTCTCCCCGCACACATCACAAACACCACCACAGAACCACAGCAACACAAAAACCAACCTCCCTCCTGCTGTCAGCGCCCTGATGGAGACTAAGGCATCCTACGTGATAGGGAAATCTCTACTCTCGACCCTCAGTTGAATGGCCAGAGAATTCAAACCGATCCAAAATTAACCCATGTGGCCAGGAAGATGACTTTGATGAAAAAAAAGATTCACATGAAACATCTTCTAAAATATCTGTAACCGAGGGAGTTTTCTGCCTTGGGAATTGTTTTTGCCATTTCTTTCCTTATCAGAAGCGGAGACGTTTTGCTTGACCACGTGAACCGTTTCACGGTAAATCCACTTCCCAGATACACCGTGTGAGATGAGGCTGTGAGTTCAGAGCTGGTCGTAAAGACACAGATCAACTCCTAGGAAATGACTGTTGGCTGGCTTTATAACTTCAGGTGTATATCCATGTGCCTCCCCCCTTTTTAGGTCTAAATCTGTCAGGGGAGACGCCTTGTGCTGCCTCAGAATCCTCTCTTTGTGTTGGGGACGGAGAGAAGGAGGAGAGGAAGGAGGGCACCAGACACAGCTCGGGAAGCTCCTGTCCTCACCCAAGTTCAAGAGCTGTCAGGGAAACAGACAGATCAACCTCGAAGGTGGGAACTGTGGCTCTGAGCGGTCTCTGCCTGTCTCTGTTCTAGATTTATGCCTCTTTTTTCTTGTTAGTGTCCAGTGTGGCAAAACTCGCTTGGGCCACCTAGAGGTTTCCTGGCACAGAAACCCCGTGAGGCAAACAGACGCCTCCAAACATTGCGCTCAATCAGCCGGTGACTTGGGCTGTGAACTTGGGATGATCTCACAGTTGATTAAAAAATCCCAAGTCCCTTATTATTTCATACCTGAATAGAGATGCCTGTCACCCTGCGGAGGTCACTGCAATGCGGCGTCAATGCCAGGCAGACTGGGGGGCTTTGGGCTGAGAAACATGAAAAATGCTATAGTCCAGACCGCACCTTGAAAAACCGCTAATCTGGAAAAACTCAAATGCACGGTACTATAAGTAGCACACCGCTGCAGGAGCAGTGATGATTTAAAATCGGATGCTCAGGAACCGGTTGGATAATTGAGTGGCTGGGTTTTTCACAAGGCCAGATACAAAATACAGAGCTGTCTCAGTAGCTTATTGTGTGTCAACACGGAACTTTACTGGAGTTATTAATGCATCAATTAGTTATTAATGAAAACTGATGAGAGCACTGTATCGAAGTTCAGGCTCTGTAAAGAATCATTAAGACCTCCAGACCTTGTTCCCGTTGAGGACCGCGTTTCTGACCACACGTATTTTGTACCAATTAACCTCTTGTCCCTCCATTTATTTTCCTTTGCACGCTGCTGCAGGAGATTTCTCCATCTGCCGGTGAGCATGGGGGGTCGTCGTCCTCAGAATACAGCTGTGAGGTCAGAATTATCTCTGCCATCCGACTCCTTGGTGGCGGTGGCTAATGACAGACTTCCAGCCCGTGGCAAAGGTCCTGCACGTGGGATTGCCTGAGACTCACCTGCCGCCCCCCCAGGAGCAAGTCTCAACAGACCCCACACCACGCATTTTCTCAGATGCTCAAGAACCTTCTTCCTTTGAGTCCAAAGGAACCTCTCTCTGCCATGACCCTGCTATACCTCTGTGGCTGCCTTTTGTCCTTCTCTGGGGAAAAGAGCAGGTCACACAACCCTGGGAATTCACAGTGTGGAACCACAAGACCACAGCCAGGGTGCAAGGGAGACTCTGACACAAAGCTCCCCCGACAGAAAAGCGATAGCAGAGGGGTGTGTCCCCATCACTCTTGCCAGGGAAACCTTCATCTGGGCAGAGACTTTCAGGTTCAGTTCCACTGGGGTCCGCTGGAAAAACTCATCCTGAAATACCAGCTTCAGGACCAGGTTCAGCTAGTTCACACCAAGAGGAAGGGAAACACAAGACATTTTCCCTTCGGGGGGCAGATACGGGTGTGGGGAAGTGCGGGTCCCCTGCCCTCCTGTAGGAAATGACAGTGGGAAAATGTTCAAGCATCTGGATTCATCGCCCTAAAGGATGGTGTGGTTCCGTCTAGCCCAGGGCAGCCCACGGAGATCCCTGCAGCCCCTTCGAAAACCCTCAGGAAGAGGAGTTTGGAAGGAATGAGAAAAGCAAACTCGCGTGGGAGTTCAGCGACACCAGCAGCGATGATGAAGATCGGTTGGTGATAGAGATCTGAAACTTCCAGAGGAAGATGCGTCCACGGTCAGAGACGGATGATGCTTCACAGTAAATGCCGTCAAGCGGGCAGGAGGACTGAACTCTATTCATGAAGCCCCTACAGAGAGGAAAGCCATTTGGGGGTCTTTCTAAGATCTCCCCAACCAACTCTGAAACCCAAACGCAGCTTCACCCTTCCCGAGAGGCCCTGCTCGCAAGGCACCAGGCTGGGCAAAGCTGGCAGTGAAGCAAGGTCTAAGAAGTCTTGACCTACACAATGACTGTGGCTTGACTCCCAGCTGTATCCACTGCATCGGTCCTTCACTGCCTCACCTGGGAAAATGACACTGACCCAGAGAGCCACGATCGACTTGTTTCCGAACAAATGTGAACCCCCCCAGAGTCAAGGTGACAGGTTCCCTCTGTTAGTGACCTGGGGGTTGGCTTCAAAGGGAGTGAGCATACTTGGGAACACTGGGGTAGCTTGCAAAAGAGATGGGGTGTGAACTGGGCATCGAGATACTTCTGTTTATTCTGGAGACAAAATCCAGATTCATGCAAAAACTGAAGTTTGGTCCCAATATTTGCCTCCTTAATGGAAGCTGTAAATATACTTCAAAATGCCCATGATCTGGTGAAATACTAAGTATCTTTCAGTGTCGCACAAATGGTCAATGCTTATGTATGATTCAGTGACACGAGCACATACAGCTCTTGTGCCCAGTGCCTTTTCTGTGGAGACCTCTGAAACCCTTGGTTTTTCCAGCTCTTGCGAAAGGAACGTTGGTGTTTAAAAGTTAATAGAACAGTCTCTGTAATGAGTCATTTTTGAGGGGGAAAAATTCACTTATTTTCCTCTGATTCTTTCTGTCATATTGTGCTCTGAGCAACTTCAATTAGAGGGTTACATTTTAGTAATCTCTGTAGCTTAAACGGCTTGCCTGCTTATCGCGATGGGAGCCTTTTAGATTTCCTCCAGAAGCTTCAAGGATACAAAACTAATTGGAGTTTTGACGCTGTTTTACATCTCGGTAATTTTATTTTGGGGGCTTGGTGTTACTTTGCTGTCAAATTAAATCAGCCTCTGTATTGTGTAAGTCAGAACAGCACAGAGAAAATTCGCCAGTGTTCCAGGCCCGTGCGCCCCTGTACAGAAGAGAATAGGTGATCTACGTCAGACAGCGCAGCGAGCAAAGCCTCCGGTTTACTGCGCTCTTCTCCTCCTCCTTAAGTGGGAGAGGAGAAACTTCAAGACATTTACGCTGCTGCATTCCAATACAATTTCATACTTGCTTTTGGTTTTGTACGATTTGAAATTTATAGCCGAGCTCTCTTGGCTTCACTTTGATGTAAGGATGTTTATACGACATCTTGTAGTTCAAGGGCGGCGCAGCGACGCGGAACACCTCGCACGAACGCAGATGCCTTGATACGTCCTTGTCTGTGACGAAGGATGGTCCGATCTCACGCATCTTCAAGTGAATTTTCCAATTTTAGGGTAACTCTAGAAACGTCAAGGTGGGACCAGCTGCCCCGGGTGACTTAGCGTATGTCTGTGGTCATTTCCCATGCACTCATACATAGCCAAGTGATTTCAAGCCCAGCCAAGGAAAACATAAGAAGGGAGGTAAAAGGATGCTAAGCGTTTACTTCGTGTACTTTCTAAACCAAACAGAAGTGATGTAATTATCTACCCATTGGATTGTCCGTGCCACTATAATGAGAGAGAGGTCTAAGGAAAATGGTCTGAATCCTGGAGGGAGAGAAAGCGACCTTGTCCTGAGCTGGCTGGGGAATCTTGGTGAAGACTCACGCCCTCTCAGCGCCTGTTTCTCCGACTGGGAAGAAGAGAGTAAGACAAGATGTGCCGAATGTGACCTCAGGCCCCGACCCTTGTGCGAGTGGCTCGGAGGTGGTCCCCGTGGGAAAGGGTCCTGCACTCAAGGAGTTTGGGAGGGGGCTGTGGGGAACTAAAGCCAATTATTTTTTTGAAGAACGTGAGCTCAGGGAAGCTCCTTCTAATTTTTTTTTTCTCTCCAGAGCTCTAGATTTGGGGGTGCAATCAACCCATTTCTAAATGGTGGCTCGTAATGCAAAAATTAGAAGCAAAAACAGAACGCTGCTGTGTGAGTGGGAGACAACATGTCTGTGGCTGGATCGGTTTACTTTGTGTTGGGAGGTACTGGTCATCCAGATGCTTCTCTCCTGGACGGCTGCTGAGCTGTTGGCTGGACCACTGGACTGAAGTCAGTAAGTCACTGCTCCCAGTAGCACCGACCTCAGGATAGTCAGGTTAGGTGGAAGCTTGATCCTTCTACGAGCCACGGATGCTGGCTGCCACATCCCAACCTCCATCAAACATGGCGGAACATTGATTCCATCTCCAACTCCCCGTGTCTCTCATACAAGAGTGAGCAGGTTACCAAAACTTCCTGTCTCAGCTGGTCACTTAGCTAGTTGGTGGCAATGTTTTACAAGTGTACCTTACTTTATATCAACATGAATTTGTGAAAAGCTATATTTCAGTGGGTTTAAAAAACTTTTTTTTTAATGTATTTTGAATGACCCGAGGGGACTTGGCTATTGAAAATCATCCCAAGGTGAATATTTTTTTAATGAAAAACTCTTTTATAAAGCAACAAACAATCTCTGATTTTATACATCTTAACTTTCCTAGGGTTTTTCTTAAAGTGGAATGCAACTATAGGGATACATTTTAAAGATAATATCAGTGATCTAGAACCCAGTTTGGGTTATTGAAAATAAAACTTCAGTAATATGGATTGATCATTGCTGCAGTGACTCTACAAGTGTGTGCTGTGTAATGGTTCAGGGAAGACAAATTGATTTTAAAACAGGGCAAACTAGAGTTTAAAGATCAGGGATTCCCCCTTTCTCCCCGGTACTGCTAATTTCATTGTACCTTCAGGTAAGGGCCTTAACCCATGGTGTCTCAGCTTCTCCCACAGAGAATAACTCCTGGGATGCTGGCACCAACTAATAAAGGGCACTTTGAATTCTTTCCTTTTCTCTCAGAGCAAGGTATACAAATGCCACTAACCATGATGCTCAAGACACTGCCAAGTTTCTTTCTCCAGCTGTACCTACACCTGGCCAGATCTCACTTGTTGAAGATGCATAGAGAAAAGAGCTCTCATGTTCCCCCTGTCAAGTGGCTCTTAACGTCATGTGCTTTTTGATGGACAACCTGAATCCTCCTTGTTGTAAAGCATGATGGAGACAACTCGTGTCTCCTGTTGCATATGACCTTTGAGATTCTGGACGAAGCTAATATCCTTTACTTCACAATCCAGAAGAACCTATGGTTCATTTGTCAAGAGATAAAACAAGACAGGGGATTGGTGCTTCTAGATTCGAATCAAAACTCTGTCAATAGCATGATGGGTACCTGAGGGCAAGTTAAACTTCCCTTTCCTAAAATCCCTCCCCTAAAGCTCAAATGGGAAGAGGGGCCTTGTAAGAACGCATCGTGGCCACAGTTCTTGGCAGGACAGGTGAACCATTTGCACCCTCACGCCAAAACGTATTTCCTTGCATTTACATTCAGTACTTAGAAGGATCACGTTACTCATTTTTTCCCCAGCATAGAAATTTGCATTTTGCACAAAATTTGCCTGGTGCAGCGGATTTTATAGTTATGGAAACTCATCACTATTGGGATGTACCACTGCTCAGATCCCCAGACATAATTCAATATGGTGAGGAGAAAATGGTCTGCCTGGCCCTATGGTGACCATATTTACAACCACAGCAAACAGGGCTTGTGTATTTCTTCTCACTTCAGTTGTGATTCCCATAATTCTTGTGAGGGAGACCTTTGGCTTTTGAAACACTACATTTCTCAATATACAAGCACAAGTTTTTGGCCTTCTCTTTCAGATACTCATTAAACTCATTGTAGGTGTCAGGACCCAAAAAATCCAGTGCCAGATTTGTACCTTGTACAGTCCTTTTCACCCATGCTTTGTACTTATGTGGGAATACATATAATTCAATCTGAAGTGTAGAACATTGAGCATATTACTTCACCACTGGAAGAAGAGAAGCCAGGGAAGGTGTCAGCCTCAGTCAGTTGAAGCCCTAGAGGATGACTCAATACCTTATATATGCAGTCAACTCTTCAGAACTTACTACTCTACTGATTGATTGTCCACAACCGAGAAGCTATTGGCTTCTTGGTGGTTTGTTTAAATGTATTTCCTCCTTTATATGGCTAAATTATTTTGTTTTGATAAAAATAAAACTGAAAATGAAAACGCCTTGTGTGATTTGTTCACATTTTAACCGAAACTACCACAAAAAATATCCTATATAAATTGGATGTCCGATTATTCCTAAATAGTTGACCAGGCGTCCTGGCCGCCATATTGGTATCCCATTCCACTCAACGAAAGAATTAGGTTATGGCAAATTATCACATTTTCTTGTGCTGTTTTCTTTTCCCATGTGTCTCTTCTGTCACTGTCTGCCATATTTTATGGTTCATAACTTAGAAATGTGTTTTTAAGTTCCTAAATGTAGCTAAAGTTTGAAGCCACACGAGGGCACTATCCACAGTGCAATAATCCCAGAGTTTTCCCCTTAGAATTGATGTTGCTTAGATAATTAATATTATTCATTAACAGAGAAAAAAAATCTGTAATTCAAAGCAGTGCCTCCTTATGAAGATAAATCATGTACTCTTGGCAAGAACAAGTAGACTTATTTTACATACCAACACAATATTCTTCTATGTCTATACCTCCTGAAGCCACGTGAAGTCAATGAAGACACAATGCATTGGGAGAAAAAGTGGGAATGGAAACATGGGAGGAACAGCTACACCAACTGATGGATCTTCATAGCTTTTTTGCTAACTAATCAAACTCTAATAGTGATAAATTAATCCATTATTTCCAAATTTCCATCATTTGAGAACCATCTTACTGCTTTTTGCCATATGTATCCACATGTGAGTTATATTATTTACTTAATACTTTTATTTAAATCATCTTTGTCTTCAAGAAGCTATTCTTTTCCTAAGTAATAATATCTGTGAAATAACCTTAATTTGGTAGTTGTGTGTATCTTCTGATATGCATTAAAATAAAAGTATTAAGACTGGTTATCCATGTACCAGTTAAATATCATCTTTGTACTACCCGGCACACACCCCCCACACTCAGGGGAAGCATGGAGCTAATCTAAAAAGGTACATGTGTTGTTAGTTCTGGAGTTACTCCGGTTTTTTGTTTTTGTTTTTTGTTGGTTTTTTTTGCGGTACGCGGGCCTCTCACTGTCGTGGCCTCTCCCGTTGCGGAGCGCAGGCTCCGGACGCGCAGGCTCAGCGGCCATGGCTCACGGGCCCAGCCGCTCCGCGGCATGTGGGATCTTCCCGGACCGGGGCACGAACCCGTGTCCCCTGCATCGGCCGGCGGACTCTCAACCACTGCGCCACCAGGGAAGCTCAAGTTATTTCGGGTTTTGTTAAGCTCAGCTCTCTCTCCAGTCCAGCGGAACTGGTGGCGGCAAGTTGCGTTGTGGGTTTATCAGATAAGTGTCTTCAGTCAAACTTTACAGCTGATTAATTAGCATTCCAAGTCAAAGGATTCCCAGTTCTTTTAGACTCAACGGAACAATCATATAATGTCAATATATATTTTTTCTTTTTTGGTATTTTATTGGTTGGTTGGTTGGTTAATGAGTACAGAATGATATACAGGAAAGCGTGGTTAGGGATTCATGCTGAACCACCAGTAACTCCCATCAGTTCTGATGAAACACCCGCTTCCATACTCTTGAACTTGAAGCAAATGCATTTGACTGTACTACCTGTACTAATTTGGCTGTACTAACCCTAATTCTCCAGTCTTCTCCTTGGGGACAGCCTGTATTGGCTGTACTAACTTGGCTGTACTAACCCTGATTCCCCAGTCTCCTGCTTGGGGACAGCCTGTTGATCTCTGGGCTGCAAACGCAGAAGGAATTGCTTGGTGACATCTAGGACATTTGTCTCCAGCTGCGACAGACGTCTGCTTTCAGCCTCCCTCAGCTTCTGCCGGGGGGCAAACTCAACACCCTTTACAACTGAGCATCCAGGCGATTTCTATCCAGAAGTAGGGGAATTGTTTTCTGGATAAATGCAGGCGTGAACGGATTCCTATAGGGAATTGGCGGTTTTGTATGTGCAGCATCTGGGCACGGGACCCAGCCCTGTCTCTGGCCCCAGTGGCAATCTGGTTTGTCTTCTATGTGTATGTTGTGTGAAACAGAGTAGAATTCAGCAGAATCCAGCAGAAATTCAGACAGAGCCCCTTGACGCCATCGTAAATGAAAGGCCAGATATCTAGGCTTGTGTTTGGTCTAAAGAACCCCACCTTATGCGCACGCGGGCACACGTGCGTGCGCGCACACACAGACACACGCACGTAAGCCACACCCTACTCTGAAAGTCCTCTTCTTGTTAAAATAAAGAATTGGGTGGAGTGGGCCAATGAGGTAAGAAATGGCCCCATAGACGGCCCCAAAGAGACTTCCTTGGAGGCAGGGCCCATGGTGTCTTCATCTCGGAATAGTGCCTGGCTCAGAGCAGGTATTAACGCACACTTGCTAAGTAAACGAATGGAAATAACTCACCAGGTAGGGAGACAAAGGAAGGATTCTAAGATGAGTAATTTGACACACCCCTTTTCTGACTGGAGACCTGCCTCCTTATCGGAGATGAACAAAGGCATCGAGAGAAGTGCCTGCCCACCAACTTCAGAATTAAGCGACAATTTTCCATTACCTATTCCATCCCGTTCATTCGCCCAATATTTATTGAGTACTTAAGTACATAGCAGACACAGGAGAATATAGGAGTGGAAAAGGCATACAGGATCCGTGGAGCTTTTATTTGGGGGAGAGAATGCCAATTCATGAACCAACCAGGCAAACAAATGTGTAAGCAACGTGATATCAGACGTTGCCAATGGCTAAGAAAGCAAAGGGAATGTTAGAAGGTTTATCTTACCCTAATTCAAAACGTTTAATGCAAATAAACATTTTTCTTTTTTTTTTTTTTTAACATTTTTCTTTTGTTGTCCTCAGTAGAAGAGAAACCATCCTACACGTTAAGATCTATCTCCTTTTCTGTTTCATGCCACCACCTCAGTTCTTCGCACATGAAGCAGAGAATGTTGCAGGATGACGTGTCTCTAGTCTTGTACTTATAATTTCTTTTACTCTCCTGAAAGCTTCAGTTAGCATCAGTAAGCATGGTAATTTGGGGCTGCCTGTGCTAATATGCCGAATTCCACATACCTTAGCACTTAGAGAGTGAACGCCTGTTGGATCCCACGGTAGCAGAGAAACCCAGGTGGGCACTATTTTGCAGCTAATTTTCTCAACAGAAACCATCAAATATTTGATGACTTGATGTGCTCAAGTCTGGATTCTTTTTCTCAGGAAAGGTTAAGAAAGCATCCTTAAAGTCAGAGGTTCTCAAAAGGAAGCAGTTTACCTCCCTGAAGACGTAAGACAATGGCCAAAGACAGTTTTAAAAAAAAATTTTAATGTTTTATTTTTAAAAATTGATTTTATTGAGGTATAGTTGATTTACAATGTTATGTTAATTTATGTTGTACAACAAAATAATTCAGTTATACACATATACATTCTTTTTCGTACTCTTTTCCATTATGGTTTATTATGGGATATTGAATATAGTCCCCTGTGCAATACTGTTTACCTATCCTATATAAAATAGTTTGTGTCTGCTAATCCCAAACTCCCAATCCATTCCTTCCCCACCTCCCCCTTGGTAACCACAAGCCTGTTCTCTCTGTCTGTGAGTCTGTTTCTGTTTCCTAGATAAGTTCATTTGTGTCATATTTTAGATTCCACATATAAGTGATAGCATATGGTATTTGTCTTTCTTTTTCTGGCTTACTTCACTTAGTATGATAATGTCTAGGTCCATTCAATGTTGCTGCAAATGGCATTGTTTCATTCTTTTTTATGGCTGAGTAATATTCCATTGTGTATAGATATACCACATCTTCTTTATCCGTTCATCTGTCGATGGACATTTAGGTATTTTCCGTGTCTTGGCTATTGTGAATAGTGCTGCTATGAACATTGGGATGCATGTATCTTTTCAAATTATAGATTTGTCCAGTTGTATGCCTAGGAGTGGAATTGCTGGATCATATGGCAGCTCTATTTTCAGTCTTTTAAGGAACCTCCAGACTGTTTTCCATAGTGGCTGCACCAATTTATTATACATTCCCGCCAGCAGTGTAGGAGGGTTCCCTTGTCTGCACACCCTCTCCAGCATTATTTGTAGACTTTTTAATGACGGCCATTCTGACCAGTGTGAGGTGGTACTTCATTGTAGTTTTGATTTGCTTTTCTCTAATAATTAGCAACGTGGGGCATCTTTTCATGTGCCTGTTGGCCATCTGTATGTCTTCTTTGGAGAAGTGTTGACCGAAGGAAGTTTTGATCTCACAGCTTGGGTGAGGGGTGCCACTGGCGTCTGAGCTGGAGGCCGGGGACGTTGCTCAGCGTCCTACGAGGCACAGGATGGTCCCCATCAGGAAGTATCCAGTCTCACTGCCAGTGGTGCTAAGGTTTAGGAACTCTGGTCTAAGGAGGCACGGTCACATTCTATTAGAGACCCTAGAGCAGCCCTGTCCTCAAACTGATGACGAGATTAGAACGGGGAGAAAGACTTGCCTTGGCAGGACCAGAAGCAGAGTCCGGGCTCCGTATCCCAGTCCGGTATGCTTTCCGTAGCCTCACATCTGGAACTTTGCAAGTTGCGTGAGGACTTGTGTCTTGAGTCTACACACAGCAGACCATCTATGGGTTATGGTCCAATTAACTTCATTTTTTTTTTTTTTCCACTCTTCACCTTGAGGAGAAAGAACCAGGACATGGGAAGTTAAGTCAATGTGAATATCAACTAGACATTCAGTAAAGACAGATCAAAAGATCAGCTTTTACTGTGAGGGTAAATGCAACCCAAAGTCCCATACTACTCCATTGACCTCTACAGGCAAATGGAATGAAAGAACATGAATACTGCTGCTGGGAACCGGGGAGTTTTCAGATTTGGTTGGGGTGCACGAAATCTGAAAGTTTGCTTTGAACCTTCTTCTTTGTAGAGGAAACTGAGAACCAGAGGATTTGGTCCTGGCTCGAGTCAGAGGCAAGGCTGTGACTAATCCCAAAGCCCCCAAGTCCAACATGCTTGCCATGACATGACCAGGTCCTGCCTCTGAAATCTTCCATTATGTC
The DNA here is from genome assembly GCF_008692025.1 of Phocoena sinus. Classification (NCBI taxonomy): domain Eukaryota; kingdom Metazoa; phylum Chordata; class Mammalia; order Artiodactyla; family Phocoenidae; genus Phocoena; species Phocoena sinus. Next base: position 3,936,208 of record NC_045777.1, on the reverse strand, counting down.
CGCTGTCCTTGCTAAGAGTGTCAAGTAGAACAATGCATTTCATAAAGGTTTTCTGCATCAGGGTTGGGAAATACCAGTGGAGTTCTGGTTAACTAGAAATCATCCAGAAAATTAAATTATCCACACGAACCATTCCCCAAGTGTTCTAGTTAATCTAGGTGTTATTCTGTGGGTTTTGCAAAAAGAAAACTTCTCTCCTAAGACATCTGGACTCAAATAGATGTGAGTGGTGCCTATGTGGTCCCCTAATTTATGTACTTGAGTACAATAAATTCGGCAGGGAGCACAAGCGTAGACAAAGAAGTGTTAACAGCAAAAAAGACATCACCAAAAAGCCTTTGGAAGACAAACACTTCTCATCTTCAATTATAAGACAACCTGATGCAGAGAGAGAATAAATTAATTTTAAAACCTCCTGCACAAAGAAAATAATGGAAAAATACATCATAAGTAGTTATCCCTTTTGTGCTAAAAACAAGTGATTTGGAGAAAATGACTACATGGGAGTGAATGTGTTAGTCTTATTATCTTTTTCTGGTTTTAAATTCTTAGGGGAGAAACAGAGAACAAGAGGAAAAAAAAAAAGAAGCTTTCATTGTTTCAACAAACATTTATTGGGTATTAGTATGTTGCCAGGCACCAGGCTACACTTTCTGTGACTTTTTCTACTTTCAAAATTACTTTCAGTCAAGAACTTCTAGATGCCTCATTGCTGGATTCCAACAGTTCGAGAAAGGCCATTCTGCTAAGGTTTTTGCCAAAACCATTATGGTTCAACTTCAGAGATGCAGCTGGGAATCTCACTTTGTCCCCTCACCCCCGCATGGGAACCTGAGTTTTAGGGCTTGGTCCAACTAGGCTTAGGGGACATCCATTTGTAATGAGAGGTTTATGAGTCTCAGGTTGGCTTTTCCTGGAAGCAGACTCTGAAGCAGTGTTCAGTGCCAGGGTCTATCAGGGGATGCCCTTGAGGTCCACAGCTGTGCAAAGGAGAATAGAGAAGCAGGTTGGGCAGAGGGAGAAGCTGAACTCTAATACAGACCATGACAGCCTTGGCCAACCCTTGGGATGCTCTGGAGAAGGGGTATGGCCTTGGGGAGGCAGATCTCTGCAGCTGAGGCAGTCGTCAGAGGGACCAACAGTGCCTGCTGACAGCACTTCCGGCACCTGGGGCAACAATCCTTTGCTAAAGAGGTTCTGGCGGCACTTCACAGTATCCACTACCGTGAGGCTCCACTGCGGGCACATCCATCCTCCCTCCCTCCCTTCCTTCTTTCCTTACTTCCATGCATCCAACAAATATTTATTGAACACCTGCCATCTGCCAGGTATAGCCTGGTAGAGAAGCTGTCATTAAACAAAATAGTGCACGTTATTTACTTAAAATTTGTCAAATGATAAAAAAGGACCATACCAGGTGAGAAAAGAGAAAAGAATTGGGGGAACCGACAGAATCGGGGTACCTTGAGCCTGAATGCTGACTTAGGATGAGAGGAAAATTGACGTTTCAGGTGGAGGGAGCTTTGAGTGGCAGGGACCGAAAGGACGGTGATGTGGCCCTGACATGTGGGATGGGAGCAGACAGACTGCAGGGGGCAAGGGCCAGACCTGGGGGATTTTATGGGCAGAGTTAAGGAGTATGCTTTTATCCTAAAGGCTATGACCAAAAAATCCACACCATGCTTGGGGATCTAGGAAGGAGATCCTTCTGGGACTAGAAAGCTGGAAATTGGCTTAAAATGTAAACGCACACTCCTGTCGGCAGAGTTCATACTGTTCCTGAGAATGGGAGGTACCTAAGATGAAAATAGCATCTTCCAACGGGCTCAAGAGGGAGCTGCACAGAGCTGCACAAAGTTCCATATGGAGCCGTTTAGAGTTTTGTCTCAGCATCTGGTTCACCCTGACCATGGTAATTTTCACAGCAGCTCATCTCAACGGAATAATCCAAGCTTTAAAATGAAATACTTAAAAGGGTCAGTTGACCACAGGATTTGAGAACTGCTGTCCATAAACCCTCTAATGAAGAAGTAGATGGCTTGAATTGCCTTGCAGTTTTTCTTTCTTTTTTTTTTTTAATAAGTTGGGGGTAGGAGTTTATTAATTAATTTAATTAATTAATTAATTTTGGCTGTGTTGGGTCTTCGTTTCTGTGCGAGGGCTTTCTCTAGTTGTGGCGAGCAGGGGCCACTCTTCATCGCGGTGCGCGGGCCTCTCACTGTCGCGGCCTCTCTTGTTGCGGAGCACAGGCTCCAGACACGCAGGCTCAGTAGTTGTGGCTCACGGGCCCAGTCGCTCCGCGGCATGTGGGATCCTCCCAGACCAGGGCTCGAACCCGTGTCCCCTGATTCGGCAGGCGGACTCTCAACCACGGCGCCACCAGGGAAGCCCCTGCCTTGCAGTTTTTACAGTCACCTGGATGAAAAGATGAAAGAAAATAAGTCACGGTAACAACCAGAAGAGTCCAAATGTCTGCTGTCCGGGGTTGCGTCTTGTGAGACTCATGAAGTAAGACATTTCTCTTCTGACTACGGAGGAACAGAATTGAGATGAATTGGGATCTGATAAAATTCTGAGACTCGCATTTGGAGTCTTCCTTCTTCTCTCTCCCTCTCATTCCCTCTTCACGGAGAGAGAATGGTGGGGAAGCATTTGAAAAACAAGCCTATTTTTGGCTTAAGGAGGAGCAGACTCTACTGACGTGCGGTCTTACCCAGGATTCACTCAGAACACCGCACCCGCCGGGGCTGCTTTATTTTGTTCGGCTATCTCCGTTCTTATTTCACATAGATTTAAAGTTTGAAAAGCTTAACCTTTTCAGTCAGTAGCTGAGCTCTCACCCCGTAGAGATCAGCCAATTAAAAAAACAATTCCTGGGTCATTGTAGATGAGTCGTCTTTTATTTGATGCTTATAAAAATGGTCCACATCCGACCAGGAAGGCATCAGGAAAAAGCACTTCAAAATGTGCTGTCTTCAAAGTGTCAGAAGATAACCCTTCAGGGCTGGGGGCCTGGGAACAGAAGGTGCATATTGGTCTTTAATTAAGGAAACGGTTGAGAAGGAAGAACATTTAACATTTTAAACCACCGGTGGCTTCACAGCTACAGGAAGCGCCTGGGTGACAAAGATGGGCTTGTTGCCCCCGCTGTCCTGGTACCTGCCTTGGCCCGTGCAACTGACCCAAAGCTAAATGCTTCCCACCGAGGGGGAATTAGAAATGATCATCGACTCCCCGTGCTGCGAGAACTCAATTTTCACAAGTGGCAAAGGAAGCAAAGCTGCAGTCCCCTCCTGGGGGACGCATTTGCCACAAAACATTAACAGAGCTGGAGAAGTAATGGTTCTCTGCCCGGAAAGACCCGCAGGTGTGGGACCGTGCAAGGGCGCCGCCATACGCCGAGAGATCAGAATCTCATCATGTAGATTTCATCACAATTTCATCTGAGGGACAAAGAGCTTATAGGAGGAGGGATGGAGGAAAAAAAATCCTAAGGATTGTACTTTGATTTTATAAGCAGGTTGTTGGAAATTACTGACAGATTGAATGAAATAATACGCTTTGGAGCAGCAGGGAACTTAAAGGTGGAAATCTAATTGATTTCTACCCTAAACCTAGGAGCAGCTATATTATTAATCAGCCCTGTGGTCACTGCTTGGTGGTCTCCTGCACACCGGGAGGAAATGTAGCTTCCAGTTACATACGTATGAATTTCAAATGGCACCTGGTGTACCAGAGGGAAGAATTCGTGTGGCTGGGGAGTCGCAAACCCATCTCTGGACACACTTGAGCAGAGCTACACCACCCCATAAAATGGTGGAATTACAGAGCATTGGGGGTGGGCACGGTGAGGGTGAGAAGCCCCCAGTCCCTAAGGGTCCCACCTGGTCAGCTCCCTGTTGAAGCACATGCTCTCTAACCTTTCTACAAAGCCCTTTGCCACAGCCCTGGCCTGAATAGACTTCAGATCTGCCTTGAATACGAACTACCTCTGGGTGCATTCAGCCATTTTCTACCCTGAAAGTCAGAGAGACAAAAGGCAGCTTGTGTCTGTATTTAAACGATCTTTCAGGGGTTCACTAAACGTTGAGATGAGGTGAAGGCCAGCTGGGGAAGGCTTTTCCGAATTAATATGCATTCTTTACCATCCAAGTTTGAAAGATCCTCTTCGGTTAACTTCCGGAGTTTTCCTCCGGTATTCGAACAAAAGACAAGGTGTTTGTGATAGGGTTGATTATAAGAAAGGAGGATGGTTTCCTTGAACAAGAAAGTCTTTTGCTTTCATGGAGAAGAGACCCCCCCCCCAAAAAAATCACCGGGGGTGGCCGATTTGCATATGTGCAGCCACTGTGGGTCCAGCTGGTGCTGGATATCCGAGATTCCGAGACCAAGGCAGACCTGTTTCTGCTCACAGGAAGGCTCAGAATAAGATGCGTTCAACTATGTAGTGTGAGCTGGAATGCTGATTCAGCTATTCATTCATTCAACAAGGTGCCAACAAGCCAGAGTGCCTAAAATCTTCAGAGTCAGCGTCCGCGAGTCACCAGATAAAACAAAGGCTTATAGGAGGATGTGTTCAATGCTTTGGACCCAGACAAACCTGGGCTTGAGTCTGCCTCTGCTCTGAGTCTGTCTGGTTTGAGTCTCCTCTGTACCTCAGTTTTTCCTTCCATAAAATAGGGACGGTGAGAACCAGCTCTTGGGTCTCTTGCATTAAATGAGGGCCTTTCATCTCTCAGCCAGCAGCTCTGGTCTCAGAACTTGACGACACCCTAAAAATGACTGGGAACCTGAAAAGATTACAAAATGATAACAAAACCTCTATTACAAAATGGTGATCAATATTTATCATTCTGTAAATCAACACGAAAACTTTAAAATTATGTATTAATTCATCTTAAAGTAGTAATAACAAACCCATTACGTATCTTTATATAGAAAACAGCAATATTTTCCAAACCAAGCATTTAGTGAAAAGAGGGGCATTGTTTGCCATTTTTGCACATCTCTTTCAATGTCTGTTGCAGTATCACACTCCATGTGGTCTCTGGAAAATTCCACCATGTGCTCCTAAGAGAATCTGAATGTAAAAGGCCAATAACATCTGAGTATTTCTCTGAAAATGGTGTCAAACCACTTGAAAGGGACCCCAGGTCTCACCACAGCACCACTGTGGCAAGTCCTTTGATCTTCACTATAACCCTCCAGGTAAGTACTATTTTCATTCCCATTTTACAGATGAGGAAATTGAGGCACCAAAAGGTTAAGAAACTTGCCTGAGGCCACACAGTTAATAGCAGCAGAGCTGGCATTTAAACCCAGCTGTCTGCCCCTAGGGTCTGTTTTCCTCCCTAACCCCTTCTCATTCAGAGAACCCAGAATGGAGTCAGACACAGGAAGCTCTTGGTAAATGAGAGCTGGCGGGACAGCCAGGAAGTACTGTGACATCCTTCTGTTAGGGAAATGATCCCATCCCATCCTCCAAGGGCCAGTTCATCTTGATGCTAAGAGACAATGGATGGAGGGAGAGACGGACAGCCCATTGGAATCGAGATTCAAGGCTTTGAAAACAGTCCTGAAGAATCTGAGCATTCCTTAATCACTGAACTCGCATTCTAGAACATCTCCAGGGACCAGAGGTCACTCACAGAGAAGAGTCTGTCTGTCTGAGCACCCGAAAAGCTATAGAAACCCCCCGGCCATCAGAGCAGCTCTGCCTCCCTTGGCTTATGCTGTGATGGGGCCAACCCACCACATAAATTTGTGGAGAACAAACGAGACACACACATTTAAGGGACAGGGGTGAAAATGTCCCATCAGCACGGGTCTCTCATGCTTTGACCAAAAACGTGGGTAGTTGATTCAAACGACTTGCAGCTTGGGGTGGGGGTGGGGTGGGGGTGGGGGTGGTACACCCTGAGGCCAAGCAAAAGCAGAGGAATATGTCTCACACTTAAAACAAATCCGTGGACCGTTTTTGGCTCCAAATAGGCCAAGACTTTGCAACTCACCTGTTCCCATTTGCCAGTTCAAAAGAAAAGAAGAAGAGGAAAAAACCAGCCACATTAGAATTCATGGGAGGAGATGAGACTGTATTGGAGACACTGGCAACTGGATTTCTTTGTTTTATTAGCATAAGTGAGTTATTAATTCAGCACAGAAAAAGCATAGATCTTTGTCATATAAAAAGTCACCAGTACCACAAGGGACCTTCCCAAACCAGGATGATGATAATATCTTACGTACATTTGCATAATGCTTTGCAATTTCCAAGGCCCTGCCATATACTCTGTGGGTTTAGCTTTGCTAGCTGCGTGGAATAGAGTTTTGCCCTGGGTAGAACCGCAGGACAGCAAGGGGATTTGATTTCATCACCATCAAGGCCCACATCAGGGATAAACACTCTAGGTTTAATCAGAAGCGCCTGGGGGGAAAGGTCATTAATATTTAGCATTTCTTATTGCATTCCCAAACTCCATCAAACTTTTTCAGAATGTGCCTTTGAGAATCAAGGGCCACGGGCCCAGCTTTGGGGAGTGGTCCAGTCTGAGCCTTCATGAGCTCTGTCCGTTCTTTTATCCCTAACAGGATAGAGATGTTTGCCACCGTGACCAGCTTGTCCCAGTTTGCCTGGGACTTTCCCAGTTTTAGGGCTGAAAGCCCAACATCCCAGGACTCCCCTGAGTCTTGGGCAAGTGGGGTGTTGGTCACCCTACCAACAATCAGGGTTGAGAAATCCCTGATAGCATCACACACGCTGTGCCCACTATGGTCCTTTCCTTCACCTCTGCAGTTTCACTTCCGGCTGCTGCTGGCTCGGAGCTTAATGTTTCACAAATGACTTTCGTCTGGCTGGCAAGACTGGCCTCAGAAACATGTTCCTCTCCTCTCTCCCCTCCCCAGCTCTGTCGAAGCAGTGAGGGGACAGTGGGTGCCCAGCACGGGAACACCCAGTGTCTTTGTGGGGAATCCCCTGAGTAATATTCCATTTTGTGTGTGTGTGTGTGTATACACCACATCTCCTTTATCCAGTCATATGTTGATGGACACTCAGGTTGCGTCTATATCCTGGCAATCATAAATAATGCTGCTATGAACACTGGGGCGCATGGATCTTTCTGAATTAGTGTTTTTGTTTTTCTCGGATATCTACCCAGGAGTGGGGTCGCTGGGTCACACGGTAGCTCTATTTTTAGTTTTTTGAGAAACCTCCATATTGTTCTCCATAGTGGCTGCACCAATTTACATTCCCACCACAGTGCACGAAGCTTCCCTTTTCTCCACATCTGGAAACGTGTTTTCCCTGAGAAGCCAGAAGTCTGTGGACAGAGTAGCCCCAAAGACAAAGACCTTGGAAGTGCCCGTCTGCCCATGAGGCCATCTGACCTACCCTATGAAGCCGAAGGCTTAGAACACAGCAAAGCCTCCCCTTCCTGTGCAATTTTGGGAAGATCCAGAAGGTTATACTGAGGAGGATTTAGCAGCTAAAGCTGATAGAAAAAGAAAATAAATATCACTGTCCTCCAGGATGTAGCCTGAAAAAATAGCAACATAATCTTGATTTCGTAATAATTCAAACCAGATGAAGAGAACTTCGTATCTAACCCCACACCAGTTGCTCTGATTTCTAATCAATTACTGTGGAAGTAATCCATCCATCACCCACCCATCCATCCATCCATCCGTCCACCCACCATCAGCCACCGGGAGGGGGAGGGGAGGTGCCGAGCACAGCCTCCGGAGTCAGGCAAGATTGGAGCTAAATTCCTATCTTGTTCATGCATACGATTTGGGGCAAATTACTGACTTTCCATGAGCTTCCGTTTTCTCATCTGTAAAGTGGGGGTAGTAATTGTTCCAGCTTCACAGGGTTAAAAGCACATAGAGTTCTAAATGCTCAGAGCCCGACACACACACACGGAAGGTTCTCACTCAACATGAGCTCTCTCCTCAGTTTTCACAGAACAAGCCTCAAGGCACCATCGAGTGGTGGCCGCAGAGAGCCAGGGTCAAGGTGAGTGATGGCGGAGCCCTTGAGGTCCATCCATGGTGTGGTCGTTGCCCATTTTCACTTTCAAGTAACATGTCTACTTCTATACCTTGATCCTACAAAAACACGTTGACAGGTGCCCCAAGACATTTTTTAGGAGACTGCAGTATAAATGTCCACCCACAAGTAAAAAGTTCAATAAACCATAGTACATCTGTTCAGTGCATATGCTGCAGGGTTCAAAAGAGTGAGTCGATTCACTGCAGGCTGAGCCACAGCTCAGCCTGCAGTGGAGACAGTGAGCCACTAGAAAGGGGGGGATTCTTTTGAAATAGCTCTCAGTGGAACCCAGTGGCCGAGTGGAACACCTGCAGCGTCTCTTGCATTGATTTCCCGCACTACCTTGGAAGCACCCCTCCAAAATGTCCATTGTTGATTTCCTTGTGTGCAAAAACGGGGGCAGTCATTGCCGAGTGGACTTTTTCTCCAGTTTAAGTCGATTAGCCTTTGGGTACATGTAGATACAGAGACAAAAAAAAAAAATACCAGTCCTCAAAAAAAGCTCAGTTTTAGAATATGATGAGACTCAAAAGGTACAAAACACGTAAAAAGTACCTTAAAAGAAAAAGTGCAACACAAATGTAAGGTTTCTAAATAAAAGCCTGGGAATTCCCTGGTGGTCCGGTGGTTAAGACATGGGCTTTCACTGCCGTGGGCCCAGATTTAACCCCTGGTTGGAGAACTAAGATCCCACAAGCCGTTTGACGTGGTTAAAAAAAAAAAAAAAAATTAGTTAATTAAAATCGTAAATAAAAGACTGGGTGAGATGGTCTCATCTGTCTTTCCATCCCTTTTTCTCACCAGCCTGGTGACACCATCAAATATAAAAAAAGGCTGCTGTGGAGGTTTTGCTGCCTCTGAGTGGCCAGAATGAGGGCAAATCTCCATCTCTTATAAGATAGGCAATTTTTAAATAACAGGTTTTCAACCAAACCACAACATGGTTAGTACAACTCCCTAACACTCAAAGCCATTGTCTTGTTCTAGTTGAAAATCTTGGAGGGTAACAGTTTGGGAACTTGTTTCAATTCAGCAAACTATGGTTTTAACAGGAGCATGTAAGAAGTTCCCAGCCCTGCTTTTGGAGGATTCTTTAATTACAATGAATGTCCCATTGAAGTCAAGTGAGCTTTCATTTTTTTGACTGGAGAAGCAGCAGTGATGGGTACGTGTGGGATGTTCTTCTGCTCTTTGCAATTATCGGAACATTTTAATCACATTTTCCTAATCAGTGAAGAGCTCACAGCACATATAGGATCATGGGTGAAAAATGGATGCTAGGGGAAACTAATTATTTTTTAGTTTTGAGGGCAGGGGGAGGATGCTAGCTTAGCACCATGGACTTATAAATGGACCTAGGACTTACAAATGCTCCAGAGTTCAACAGATTCCCTTACAGCAGAGCCCTGATGGGCAAGCCTGCAGGGAACATTTCCAAGTGGAGTTCCGTTGAACAATGTACGCGCTTGAGCTCTAGGAGTTTTAAATTTATGCCGTGTATGAACTGCACTTATTTTCACCATGATTTTCCAGGGAAAGTTTCGAACCCCAGGGGAATAGCGTCCAGTCCTAGAGTTAGAAGACAATGGAAAATCAAAGGGCTCCAGCCTTTTCTCTTTTTCTTTCTCCCATCCTCCATTGACAAGAAACAGAAGCTCTGCCCGTTCCAGCAGATGGTCTCAGTTGGACAAAGCACATAAAATGAACGCGTACCTGGATTTTTTTTTCATACCCAAATTTTTGTTTGCAGATGTTAGTCCGTGTGAGCAGAGTTGGTGTGAGGGTACCAGGGATTCTCAACCCAGATGTTCCAGCCGTAGATTTTAGTTGCTAGAGTCACTGGGTTCCCTGTTCTGCCGGAGCTGATTTGAGTTGTGTTTTGTGTTTTGTCATCTAAAGAGTCCTCCCCGGTTTCTAAACACAGAGCCCGGTCTGCAAAGGGATGCCTAGTAAGCGTTCCTGTCTGAATGACTGAAGGCTTTAAAATGTACACTCCTGTGAACGAGGGTTCCCAGCCTTGGCACATAGACACTTGGGGCCAGATGTTTCCTTGTAGGGGCTGTCCTGTGCCCTGTAGGTGTAGCAGCATCCCTGGCCTCCATCCACTAGATGCCGGTAACCAACATCGCTCCCCCAAGCAGTGACAATCAAAACTGTCTTCAGACACTGCCCAGTGTCCCCTGGGGAGCAGGCGTATCACCCCCAGTTGAGACCCACTGATGTAAACAAACCTGCAATTGGACATCTTCTATAAAAAGTACCGCATGGGTTGGATGAGAACACCAAAAACTAAACTAAAATGAGACGAGGTGAATTGACATGAAAGAAAGGTCAAGATCTCATTTCTTGTGCTCCTTCTGGTTAAGAAGAGGTTTGCCATCTTCAGGTGCCAATGCTGAGCCCAGCCCTTTATATTCCAGAAGCTTCTGGTCTGTGTTGGAGTCATTTAATGTCTTACCGAGCACGGCTCACATTTCCACCCTGTCTCTATCTTTCTCTCTCTTAATGATGAAGGGGTTTCATATAAGTACCAGTTTGCTTATCATCCTAATTGCACTTATTTATTTAGAACAGCAAAGTCCTCTTGAGACGACAAATGTGCTTTCCGCCAAAATTCTGCAGCTGAAGGTGTAGACCGGATCATGTGATTAACTGGATTCCGTCGCTAGAATGCAGGCTTCCCTTTGCTTCCGTTTGCAGGCGTGAAAAGTCCCAGAACCGGCCTTGCCAGGTGAAGCTTCCATGCGTTTTAGCCTGCTGGGACGGGACCTCGTAGGCCGGCCCTGCAGGCCCTCAGTTTTTTCATTGGCTTTTTTTTTTTTTTTTTTTTTTTTTTTTTTTTTTTTTTTGTGGTACGCGGGCCTCTCACTGCTGTGGCCTCTCCCGTTGCGGAGCACAGGCTCCGGACGCGCAGGCTCAGCGGCCATGGCTCACGGGCCCAGCCGCTCCGCGGCATGTGGGATCCTCCCGGACCAGCGCACGAACCCGCGTCCCCTGCATCGGCAGGCGGACTCTCAACCACTGCGCCACCAGGGAAGCCCTTTCATTGGCTTTTGACGTCAGGAAGATGTCCCTTTGCACACAGCCATCTCTTCCGTTGAATCTGGACAGCTTTGAACATTCATTACACCACAGAATTGGGCTCTGCTTTTTGCCAAATTGTTATTTCTCAAAGCTTATTTAGACAACATCTGGCCTCCGTTTTGGTTGATGTCAGGATTTTCTCCTGAGGCCCCTGCCTTGCTTCCCCAGCTGTCTAAGGCTACTTCTAACCATGAAATCTTATTCATAATCTACTGTGAGACAGAACAAAGGCACCACAGCTACAGAACGTCCTCAGAAGTCAAACGCATCACTACCCCTCGCCCAATCTTTCCCCGCAATGCTTCTCTGTTTCCCAGAAAATGTACCGGTATTTCTGACTCTGGGGAAATGCACCCATGGCAAAAACCAAATCTGAAAGTCTCAGAGCTGACTGCACTCTTTTGCACGTCAGCCTTTAATTTCATTACCCCTGCTTTGTCTGGAATTTTTTTTTTTTTTTAATCCCCTGACACAACTTTCCAGAGACTTTCCGCACCTCTTTCCCATCCCAAACACACACACTTTGCAGAAGGAGGCAGGACTGCGCTCAAGAGAATACGTCAGGCAATCCAAGGAAACAATCGTATGTTCCTCAATGACATGTGAAAAGGGTGAATTTAAAGTACTTTAGCCAATGCAGGAAAACAAAAACAAACAAACAAAAAACCCCAGCAAGACCCATGGACCCATATGTCAGATTTGTACATGGATTTGATCAAATCGAGGGATGACCCAGAGGTCCTGCCTGGATGAACCCATGCCAACGTACACTTAAAAACTGACTTTTCAAGGAAATCTAAGGGACTGATACAGAATAAGTATTTAAGGCAAACAAAAAAGCCGTGCACATAGGAAGTAATCTTGTTTCCTGTCCCTGGCAACTTCGTGGAGTGATTTACTCTTTAATATGTCTGAACATCAAAGGAATCCATTCATTTGAAATATTTTCCAAGATGTCATAAAATAACGTTTCTCTTCCGAACAAAGCCCGAGTTGGCACAGAAGCTTTCATTTGTATAGCTATTGGCATTTAAAATTAAAATTCCCCTCCAGAGAGAAAAACTGCTCAAAGAGAGCTTGTGTCTGTTCAAAGGCCAGGCAAGTTCAAAAATTATAATTCAAGTGACCCCAAAGCGAAGGAGGTGACACCTACCAAGGGAATCAGTCACACATCAGCCGAGATGCTTTTCCGGCTTCGAAGGGCAGGGTATGCAAGAGGAGTATTTTCTCGCCTGGGGGTGAAGAGGTCGTCCCTCCTAGGAAATCAGCACCTGTTGGAACGCTCTACCCAGAGAAACGTATTCTATGGCAACGTGGTGTGGTTTGATCGCCCCGGGCCGCAGCCGCATCTGGACAGTCTCTGCTTATCATTCTCGGAAAGCAGAAGCTAGCAATTAGTACTGGATTTAAATAAAAAAATCAAAGCCCCCCTGGCATTTGCGCCCCCCTCCTTCATTTCCATGTAACCTTTCTTCCCTGGCCTTTCTCCTGGCACTTGTTTAAAATGAGAGATTCGGAACATCGCTTTCACTTGAAACTTGCATTATGTTTCAAACCCCCGCCTCCCCGCTTCCTAAAACTGCCTTTGAAAAAACTACAGAGAAGCCCAGACATCCGTCCAGCAGTGTGGACCCACCCCATTCCAAGTGCCTCGCTTGGTGCTGGTGGTCGCCGGGCAGCATTACAGCGGCCATTAAGACAAGGATCGTATTTCAGGGTCCCCTCTCCGGGGGGCTTCACCTCCCCTTTCAAGAGACGGTGTGGAGAATGCAGAGCAGCTCACTGCAGACCAGTTATGCTTCGCAGAGGAGCTGGGAGGAGAGAGAAATGATTTGCCCTCATTACTCTTCCAAAGAGTCACCCTCTGCCCTTGGACTACAGGGCTCTGAAAAAAAAAACTTACTTGGCCACTGTTGTCATCAGTAACTTTTGGGGCCGGGGGAGAGGATTCCCCCCCCCCCCCGCTTTTTAATTTATTTTTTAATGGTGTAAAATATAGATAACGTGAGATTTACCATTTTAATTATATTTTAGTGTACAGTGCTGTGGCATTAAGCAAAATTCACATTGTCGTTCAGCCATCACCGCCACCATTGGACCTTTTTTTTTTAAATCGAAGTATAATTGGTTTACAATGTTGTGTTGGTTTCTAGTGTATAGCAAAGTGATTCCCTTTTAGATTCTCTCCAGGTTCTTTTTCAGATTCTTTTCCATTACAGGTTATATTACAAGATAGTGAAGATAGGTCCCTGTGCTGTACAGTAGGTCCTTGTTATTTATTTATTTTATATACACTAGTGTGTATCAGTTAATCCCAAGCTCCTAACGTATCCCTCCCCCACTTTCCCCTTCGGTAAGCATGTTTGTTTTCTACGTCTGTGAGTCTGTTTCCGTTTTGTAAATAAGTTCATTTGTATCATTTTTTAGATTTCACATATAAGTGATGGCATGTAATCTTTGACTTACTTCACTTAGTATAATCATCTCTATGGTAATCCATGTTGCTGCAAAAGGCGTTATTTCATTCTTTTTTATGGCTAATATTTCATTGTGTGCATATACCACACCTCCTGTAACCATTCCTCTGTCAGTGAACGTTTAGGTTACTTCCACGTCTTGGCTACTGTAAATAGCGCTGCTACAGACATAGGGGTGCAGGTAACTTTTCAAATTAGAGTCTTCTCGGGATACATGCCCAGGAGTGGGATTGCTGGGTCGTACACCACTGGAACGTTTTTCATCTTGCGAAACTGAAACTCCGTGCCCATTAAATACTAACTCCCCACTCGTTTGAGCACCGCAGCCGCAGGCACCCACCGCTCTACTTTCTGTCTCTAGGAATTAGACTCCTCTCAGCTCTTCATATAAATAGAATCTGGCACAATTTTCCTCTTGTTACTGGCTTATTTCACTTAGCAAAATGTTTTCAAGATTCATCCCTGTTGCAGCATGTGTCAGAGTTTCCCTCCTTTTTCAGGCTGAATAATGTGCCTCTGTATGCAGTATGTACCGCGTTTTATGTATCCATTCCACCATCAGTGGGCATTTGGGTTGCTTCCACTTTTTGGCTACCGTGAATAGCACTGCTATAAACATGGGTGTACAGATACCTGTTTGTGTCCCTGCTCTCAATACTTAGTTTCTGTTTTCAACAGTAGTCATCTTATTGGGTGTGAATTGATATCTCATTGTGGTTTTGATTTGCATTTCTCTAATGATTAGTGATGCTGAGCCTCCTTTCATGTGCTTATTAATTGTTTGTACTTTTTTTCCTTTGGAGAAATGTCTATTCAAGTCCTTTGCCACTTTTGAATCTGTTTCTTTGTGGTTGAGTTTTAGTATTCTCTACATATTTTACGTATCACTTCCTTATCAGATACGTGCTTTGCAAATATTTTCTCCCATCCTGCGTGTTGCCTTTTTACTCTGTTGATAGTGTCCTTTGATGCACGAATGTTTTTAATTTTGATGAAATCCAACTTGTTTGGTTTTTCTATTGAGTTATAGTTGACATACAATATTATATTAGTTTCAGGTACACAACATAGTGATTCGATATTTTTATACATTACGAAATGATCACTGCAGTGAGACCATCTATCACCATACCAAGTTGTTACAATGTTATTGACTCCACTCCCTATGTGTCCATTACATCCCCATGGCTCATTTATTTTTTTCGCTGGGAGTTTGTACCTCTTAATCCCCTTCACCTTTTTTGTCAATCCCCCCTCCCCCTCCCCCCCTCCCCCTCCCCCTCCCCTCTGGCAACCACCAGTTCTTTCTCTGTATTATGAGTCTTCTTCTGTTTTGTTTTGTTTGTTCCTTTGTTTTGTTTTTTTGATTTCACATGTAAGTGAAATCATACTGTATTTGTTTTTTCTCTGACTTATTCCGTTTAGCATAATACCATCCAGACCCAACCACGTTGTCGCCAATGGTGAGGTTTCATTTTTTATGTCTGAATAATATTACATTGTGTATATATATATATATATACCACATCTCTTTATCCATTCATCTCTGGATGGACACTTAGGTTGCTTCCATATCTTGGCTATTGTAAATAATGCTGCGATGAACACAGGGGTGCATGTACCTTTTTAAATTAGTGTTTTTGTTTTCTTTGAATAAATACCCAGAAGTAGAATTGCTGGATCATATGGTAGTTCTAATTTTTGGCTTTGAAATGCAAGTCAAAACCACGGTGAGAAAGCACCTCACACCTGTCAGAATGGCAATTATCAAAAACAGCAGGAAACAACAAGCGTTGGTGAGGGTGTGGAGAAAAGGGAGCCCTGGTGCACTGCTGGTGGGAATGAAAATTGGTGCAGCCACTGTGGAGAACAGTATGTTTCTTCTTTTTGTTCCTTGTGCCTTTGGCGTCATATCCAAGAAATCATTGCCAAATCCCAAGTAATGAATTTTTTCCCCTAGCTTTCTCCTAAGCGTTGTATGGTTTTAGCTCTTAGGTTTAGGTCCTTGAACAGTTTTGAGTTAAGTTTTGTATATGGTGTTAGGTAAGGGTCCAACTTTATTTTTTTATATGTGGATTTCCAATTTTCCTGGTACCGTATGTTGAAAAGACTGTCTCTTCCTCATTGAAGGACCTTGCCACCCTGGTTGAAAATCATTTGCATATATATGCAAGGGTTTTCTTCTGCACTTGCATTCATAACTTTTCCTCTATTTATGCATTATTTGAATTTGCCGTGTTCTAACAGCATCTGTGTGATCCTGGTTTCCTATATAGTAGTTCCACTAGATTACAAAATGCTTAACAACAGTTAAACAGGTTTTCTCAGTATATTGTTTCTTTGAGTTGCCTGGTGGCTTTCTTTTTTATTTGGGAGATTGTCCGGATCAACGTAGTCAGGTGCGCATATTGACCTAAGTGACCTGGTGGGTGTGTGTACATTGATCCCGACTTGAAACTTGACCCCCACCCGCAGGCATTTCATAGGTGACTTATGCAGAATTCGAATGATTTTGTACCACAAGCCTTCTCCTCCAGCCAGTGAGCACCTCGGCAATACCCTGCCCATTGCTCACGTCTCAAGAAGTTTTGCTGAGTAAACAGATGAGCTGGCGGGTAAATGGTGTTGGGAATATGGGAGTGACCACGGATGTCTGGATCTGTACCCTCCCGCCCTTATCAGTGGGGAGAAGTGGCCCAGTTGGGTTGAATCACAGCTAGATTCTCTTCTCTGTCCTCTTTTCTGGATCTTCCAGCTCTAAACTTTGGATCTCCCCAGGTCTCAATCTCCAGATGTCTTCTTGGTCCACATTTATTTCCAAGATGAGCTGATCCTGAAAGCTTTACATGCAACCGACCTGCTGACAACTCCCAAATTCAAATCTTCAGACTGTAGTTGAGTCTCCGAGCCTTTCTGCTTCTCAGTCTCGTCATCTGTAAAACAGGGATAAAATGACCTTCCTTGCTGCTGTGTATTTTCCGTATTGTGTGTCAATATGCAGCACCTAGCAGGTGCCCAGCAAGTGGCAAGCATTATTTTTAGTTTCTTTATTAAGTTTCAGCTATAGGAAGCCCCCAAGATCAATTCTAATAAGGAATACTTGGGGGGAAAATGAAAGCAAGAATTAAAATGTTGTAGATCCTAGCATCTCCTGGCTGTTCTTAAGTGATAGAGGGGTGGGTAGGAGGTCCCAGGGCTGGAGGGAGGCCCTCCCAGGACTCTGGGTTACAGAGTTGGCCTCCAAGATAACTCTTTTCTCTTTTTCACCCACAAAAACTTTTCTATAGGAAATGTGCTTTGAGTTTGAAGTAGAGATGAGGGATGGAATAAAAGAAAGAAACTAGTTGAGTGCTAAGGGAAAGGACTTTGGGGTGTGACCCTCTAATCTTGGGGTATAGGGGCTGCCCACCCCTTAGTTTCAGTTTCTGAAATGGCATGAAAAATTCTCTTCACTCAGAATTCCACGCATTCCAAAACACATCTGCATCCACTCCCTCTTCCTAAGTTTCAGGCCAAAATCCTCGAGGGCATTTTGAGTCCTTTCCCTCACTGTTCTCTTGCTTCCCAAATTCAATATCACAAAATCCAGTTGGCTCTGCCCCCAGAATATTTTCTGAACCTGATTTGACCATGATTCTTTACTGCCACCACCCTGATCTCAGATTAAGCCATCATCATCTCCTGTTTGGTCTGTTCAAGCCTCTTAACTGGGCTCCGTGCTTCAGTCCTTGAAATCAAAAATCTATTCCTTACCTGCTGCTCGAGGGCCAAGAGCCACAGAGAATTATTCTCAGGCCTGGAAACCTAATGGAAGTTGCCCTGCTGGATTTCTAACTTGCTTGGGACCAGTGACCCCTTTATTTCCCACAGTTTCTCCTTTTCGGAATGGCAGTGTCTGTCCCTATACCTGTCCCACCATTGTATTCTGGAAGCAGATAACTTGTTTCCTAGGGCACAAGTAAGCAGGTGGAAAATAATTTTACCCTGGGATAGATCATAACCAATGTCTCATCCACGCTGATTTAGATGGTGAGATGCTGGACTTTTGAGTTGTTGATATTTAGATGAGATTTGGGACTAGAGTTGATGCTGTAATGGGTTGAGATTTGTGGGGAATTGGGGTTGGGGTGAATATGTTTTGCACGTCAGATGGAGCCAGAGGCCAGTAGTGGGTTGACTGGTAATGCTCCCCAAAAGACATGTCCCCAGGGAAACTGTGAGGGTGACCTAATTTGGAAGAAGGGTTTTTGCAGATATAATTAAGAGATGAGATCATTCTGGATTAGGGCGGGCCCTGAGTCCAATGACAAGTGTCCTTTTAAGAGGCTTGATTCCACCCTTGCTGGTCTTTGCACAACTGCTTTGCTTGTGAGCAACTGGACCTGGGAAGTTGAGGGGCAGCTGGTGCCTGCAGCAACCCTCATAAGGTCTGGTGGCATTGTCATGGGGTCCTATTGATGCCACCTTGCATGTTCCCAGCCTCTGCTCCCGAGACGGTGCCCTTGGCAAGTCAGTTCTGGCTGGAGACAGGCACACAGGTCCCCAAGCCCAGGGGATTCCCGCCTTCTCCTCCAGAGGAGGGGCTGGGTTGTCTTATCTTTAACATAAACCCCAGATACCAGAGCACGTCTTGACACCAACCACTCCTTGTTCACATATTTTCAATGTCAGCTCAGTTCTGCAAACTCACCTGATGAGTTTCAGTTGGGCACCATCACCTGCCAGGTACCGTGTGATGCTGAGGCCATGAAGGTGACAATGACACGGTCCTCACACCAAGGAGCTCGCCTTCCATTAGCGGGGACATGCCAGGGCAAGACCGCTACTGCAGAGGAGGGAGTGTGAGAATCTGATGAAAAGCCTGGGTTTGGTGTCAGACAGACCTGAATTCTGGCTCCGGTGCCTCCGTTTTTTGGTTTATTTTTTTCAGCTTTCTGACCTAAGGCCAGTTACTCGATCTTTCTGTGCCTCAGTTTACCAGATAGCAAAAAAGGGATCATATGGATATCTACCCCATGGCTGACATGAAGATTAAATGAGATGAGGTAAGGGAAGGGCTTAGCCTGGTGACTGGTACATAGCGGAGAATCAGTAAATGGTAGCTTTTAATCTTAATAATAAGTTATGATTTGTACTCAATGCGGCAGAAACCCACCTCCTGGGTTTCACATCTGGCCATGCAGAGGGTAAACTGTATCCCCTCCTGTGCTTGCATCATACTCAGTATCACTGCAGTGGAAAGCTGCTCCAGAGATGCATTTTGGGAGCAAAGAAGAATTTTGGGGTTTGAGATGGAGCTTCTGGAGTTGTCTCCAGACTGTGTCCTGTGGTGCCCCTAGGTCTCCTGGAAACAGACACGATACATCGAAGTTTTCAACTTTATAAATAATCCCTACACTTTGCAAAAGGAGTGATTCCAGGGTTGCTTTTGCACCAATGTCTGGGCGTGCCTGGCTCGGGGTTCCACTGCTACGTGGTCAGCAAGGCGCTCTCACGGGGAATCAAGGCTTCCTGGGTGATGGGAACAGAGGGTGGTGGCAGCACTTCACCCCGGCAACACCCAGGCAGCCCTTTGGAATGAACAGGGCGTGGGCCTCCCTGGCCACACCCTCACCCAGGATCAATCAGCTCCCTGTGAGGCCGGCCTGGCCTTTGCCCAGAAGGACACCGGGTGGAAATTCCCAGGGCCCATCTATCTCCGCCAGGTGCTTGGAGCTGCTCTCCCATTGGCTGCCCAGACCTGCTCATTTGCATGGCAGGGATGTCCCCTCTCCCCTGTTCTCCCCTCACCAACACTGGGCGCTTTCCCAGGAGGTCTTCTCTGATTCCTCAGACCAGTCTGGCTTGCCCTGTTCTAGCAACTTGGGCTCATCCCTTGCAGCTGTCGTCAAAGTTGTCACCTCGCTTTTGTTGGACTGATGCTTCCTGCCCCACTGAAGTCTAAACTCCGGGAGGGACGGGACAGTGTCTGAGACAAGGGAGCATTCATAGTGAGTACCAGATAAAGAAACCTTGAGCCACTCCCCCCAGCAGGCAGGCTGTGGGTCTTGGTTGTTAACACCGTCACCGTCATAATTGCAGCAAAAATAAAGCAGCTTAGAGTTGTCGAGTTATGATGAGTTATCGTTGCACATAGGGTCATCTCACTTAAAATCCTCCCGATCTTGCTGCGAGCTGGTTAGGGATCATTCTTGCCTCCGTTTCTCCAAGGACGATACAGGTCTGGTGCTCAGAGCCAACACTTTGAGCGGCATCTGAACTAGTGCTGGGATGCTGACGCCCTCGCCCACAGCTACCCTGCGGGTGTGCCCAAGTGGGGCGAGTGAGAGAGTCTTAGACGGTGCAGGGAACATGACATTGACACTAATCACCTCCTGATAAGGCCACTCCCGAGTTCTATTTTAATCCTGATTGCCTCCAAGACAGTCAGTATCTCTTTGCCCGTAGCGTAGCCTGGGCACCTCCCTAACACTTGCTCACTTCCCTCTTCTGCAGAAAGAGGGCCAGCCAGGAGCTGAGAGTCTTTGGCACACGATCAGGTCTGGTTAGATGTTACATGATGCTGTTTTGTGCTTTCGTTAGGTTTCATTTTATAGTTCCTTTCTCTTTATGGCCCATGAGACTGGTGTCTGTGTAGCTGATGCCATCTCTCTAAAGCAAAAACTTTGAGGAAAAAGAGTTACAGGGAAAAAGGAAGAGATGGAGTGACTAATGGTAGGGGAGTCCCCAGCTAGGGCAAGAATCGTGGTGGTGGAGTGTGTGTGACAGCCCTGCTGCAGGGATCACATCTGAGAACCAGCCTTGCATCTTCTGAACGCCCATCACCCACACAGCCTGCGGGACACGACTTAGCCCTGATTGCATTGTGCTTGAACAATCCCCTGTCTTTTCCTTCATCTCCCTGGCAGATCACAGGCTTTTAAAGTGCAAAGACTGTGTCACACATCTGCCTGCCCCTGGGCCCCAAGCACGGCGCTCCTGAGTTGCCGGAGATTGATGGATTCATCTCTCCTGGGTTTAACAGTGATCACATGACTGTTACCTGAATTCAGCATTTGACACGAATTAATCATTTATTCATGGTATCGAGGAAAAGGCAGACAGGGCTCAGAATTTTCTTACCACCAGACTTTCCAGGCATCTCTTTCTTTCCGGAGCTATGGTAGCCACAGCAGGGAATGGGGACAGCTGGTTTACCGTAGGAAATTTGAGCTGCTGAGAAGGTTAGAGAACATGGGAGGGGATGAAACCTTTCTAGAAAACTCAGTGTGTAACCAGCTCTGGTCAAATATGTACATATTTATATCTCAGTTTCTTCTATAAAACACTAACCCCAGTAGGGATGGTGATGACTGTTGCCAGAATGCTCCATCAATTAGAAAATATTGATGTTCCAGGCAAAGACACAGACCCACCACCCTAGAACAGGAAGTCTTGGCCGTCCATGTGCAGGTCTGACTCAGGTGAGGCTGACCCAGTGCCTCAGATGATGTCACCGTGGACCTGCTTCTCTCAGTGGCCCCATCCTATCTTCCGCGGAGGTGGCTTCTCTTCCCCAGAAGCCCCAGCAGTATTGCCTGATTCATCACTGGCTCTGCTTGGGTCACGTGCCCACCCCTGAACACGTCGCCTCTCCAGAGGGTGGGGTGCCTTGGTTGGGTTTTAAAGGCAAACAGGCCTGGATTAAATCCTGACGCCCCTCTGTCCCGCAACCGTGAGACCTTTGGCAAGTCACTTCCCCACGCTGTCTCAGTTTTCTCCCCTGTGAAGTGAGGATATAACCATTCACAGATGAAATGCTGGTACCCACGTGGCAGCGCTGTCACGAGGATTAAAGGAGAGAATGCACAGAAGGTGCCGAGTGCATTTGCGGAGATGCTACTGCAGGCCCTGGAGTACATACTGAAGCCCCAGCGATGAACAGGGAGACGTGGTCCATGCCTTCCGGCAAGGCCACGGGGGCACCAGACACTCACCAGGTCATCACAGAAATGGGCATTTGGTCACAACTCTGAAGAACACTATAAGGGACAAATCGGGAGTCTCCCCAGGAGCATCAAGAACGGGAGACCCGGGCTTCCCTGGGGGCGCAGTGGTTGAGTGTCCGCCTGCCGATGTAGGGGACACGGGTTCGTGCCCCGGTCCGGGAGGATCCCACGTGCCGCGGAGCGGCTGGGCCCGCTGAGCCTGCGCGTCCGGAGCCTGTGCTCCGCAACGGGAGAGGCCATGACGGTGAGAGGCCCGCGTACCGCAAAAAAAAAAAAAAAAAAAAAGAATGGGAGACCGCACTCAGCTTAAACGGGGAGGGGAGTGAGCCGCCCTGGATCCGGGCTCAGAAGGCAGATCAGATGATACTGTGGACAGTAACGTAACTAACAGTCTGGACCTGCTGCCCTTCCTGGAACATGCCAAGTTCATTCCCGCCGTGCTGTTCTGTCTGGAACGTTCTCCCGTGTCTTCGCGTGGCGTGGCTTTCTCCTTCAGCTCTGGGTCTCTGCTCAAATGGCACGTCCTCAGAGCAACCTCCCTCTCCACTCCGTTCGAAACGGGGCCCCTCTGATAAACCATAATGGAAAAAAATATGAAAAAGAATATATGTATATATATACACACATACATATGTATCACCGCGTCACTTTGCTGTAAGGCAGAAATTAACGCAGCATTGTAAATCAACTATACTTCAATAACATTTAAAAAATAAAAATAGTAAAAGAAACGGGGGCCCCCTCCCTACCCTCTCTGTCACTTCTACTCCTTCACCTCATGCATTTTTCTTCATAGAACTTATCCCAACCCAAATCCATATGAATTAATCATTTGTATGTTCATTGGTTATCGTCTTTCTCTGATAGCCTGCAGGCACCACGGGAGCATCCATCTCATTCAAGTCCTAACGGCAGTATCTAGAATAGTATCTGGTTCCTGACAGTTGCTTCACAAACGGTTGTTGAATGAATAAAGGAACACACTTAGGACCCTTTTAAATTCGCTTTCACTGTGACACCCGTGGACATCTCTGGGAACTAAGAGTTTAATCCTAAGGTTAGAAAAAGCAAACTGTTTCCATTTCCTTCCCCAATTCATCACCACGTCCCGGCCGGAGAGTTTGCTGCGTCTCAGAGCTCTTCATCTCTGAGAAGGTATCAGGTTAAATCCTGGCCTCTCTGGATTTCTGAACTTGAGTTATGACTTCCAGACTCAGTTCATTACTCTTTTGTTTAACTGGTGTCCAGCTGCGGCGGCTTCTCTTGTCTTTTAGAAGGAAAGCGTTTTTATAGGAGAAAATGTGGAGCTCGTTCAAAACGCGATTGTGAAATTTCTTTCAGAAGAAGGTGCATCCGTGCCATAACTTGAGTTCTGTGGAGTCCCTTTTTTTATTCTAACTTTGGAAAGTTCCAGAATCAGGCAGCCCCTTAGGATTCTGTCGCGCCCACCCCCCCCCCCCCCCGAAAACTTCCTCTTCCTCCCATTTGTTTTCATGTCCCTCTCACCCTTCGTTTCCTTACTTCTCTTGGAAGTTTGGACGGTTCCCCAGGTGTACAGGAGACTTAGATGAGGAGAAAAGTGCCTGACACACAAGGGAACTTAGGCAAATGGAATAGATCTTTTTTTTTTCTCTGGCCCTGGGAACAATAGTTTAAAGATTTCCATCTAAGGAAGTAAAGCTAGCTGTTTGGAGGAAAAAAAACCCAAACTTCAGTAACAGTGAATCACCTGTAGTCTGTAAATTCCTCTATTTGTAATCGCCAATTCTGATGTTTGACAACATTGGCAACTTAGGTTTGGAGCCCAAGGTCGTGTCCGACTCAGCCGACTTTTGCAGATTTCTCAGGGTCAATTTTACCTACCATTTTAGGCGTGTTGGAGGATTTAAGTTCCTGCCTGTGGTTGGTTGCTAAGGGGTCCAATTCTTCATGCCTCCCTTACCATGCCCTTGACCCTGTAACCTTGTAGTGTCCTCCCCGGTCTTGGGCTTGCCAAGGGAGTGGCTTTGGCCAATGAGATGCTCACAGATGTGGCAACAACAGAGGCTTGAGAAGGGTCAGCGCATCGGGTTTTCTCTCTCTGGAGCCCCTTCTACTGCCATAGGAAGGACGTGGCTGGGCTGGGCTGCTGGAGGGTGAGAATCACGCGAGCAGAGCTGAGTCATTTTTGTTGTCTCAGTGAGGGTCACCCTGGCCCCCCAGCGGTCAGATGACCACTGGATGGATGAGTGAGGTCGGTGCGATTGCAGAGCTGCTTAGCCAATGAGCGCTTCCCGGACCGATTGCTACAGTTACTACACATACTATATTGCGTCGCTAGGCAATGAAAACGCCACCCTCAGAGGACTTCCAGTCGATCGGTAAAGGCTGCACACAGCGGTAATTATTACAGCTGCTACCACAGCTGGATAACATGTGTGAAATGCTTATTTATTTTGCGCCAGGCCCTATATTCAATGCTTTACCTATAGTCTCTCATTGAATCCATAGAGCAACCCTACTAGAGGACTACTACTTTTATCCCCATTTCAAAGATGAGGAAGCTGAGACTCAGAGAGGTGGAGTGACCTGGCCAAGGTCACACAGCCAGGCAAGGTTAGGGGGCGTCAGGATTTCAGTTAGGTGCCGTTCAGTTCCAAGACCCGCAAGTGTTACCATTTGGCTTGACTGCAGGTCTAAATGTTTCAGCAGCTCTAAGAGATTCAGAAGGTATTCCCTTTAAACACGCAAATCAGGTAGAACTTTCTAGAAGGGGCAACATTTGGGCTTTAAAGCGGCTTTGGGCAGGATTCGTGCCGTGAGGTGAAGGGAATGGAGGAAAGTTTTGCGAATATTTTTATTCCGCATACAGATCGAGGCGTCTGACAGCTGCTGGAATCAAGCTTCCCAAATGCAGTGATTGGTTGCCTTTGGTGGACATGGGAACTTACCCCTCTGTGAGCTTTAGACGGCTACAGTTTGTGAGAAATTCCTCTGATAAAAGTCAAGGCTACCTCAAGGCAGGTAAAAGGGGCAGGTGTGTTTGTGGCATGTTGACTTAACTTGTTCAAAAGTATCTCGCCCATTAATCTGCTGGGATGCCTGAAATTCCCACCTTTAGGTAAAGCATTGGAGGTAAGTTGAGAGTGGGTATGTGAGACAGTGGTCTGGGTGGAGGCTCTTAGGAGGGGGTGGGAAAGGTATGAGTTGGAGACATTGCTGAAGGAAAACAGACACTGAAATGTAGACCAGAGATTCCCAAACTAAATCTGCTTCTGCCAAGGGCTGAGGCTGGAAAAGGTGGAGTCTCTGTGCCCTTCCATCAGGCAACGGTCTCTCTATGGTTTGATGCTTGTGACAGGCAACCACGAGGCTCTGGGCTGGCACTGCATCTGATGGTTGTATAACATGCTGCTTCACGGTTCAGCTAGCTCTCCCAGCCCCCTCCTGTGTAGTTCCTGCTACCACAAGAAATGGTTTAGAACAGGCACTCATGTCTTTCACCTGCTGGAAGTATGGAACCTCAGATGTTCTAAAAAGTTTAAAATATTTATTTTGGTAGCCCTTCTCATCCCCAGCCAAGTCAACCAGCATGACGTCTTGCTACTCTGTCTGAGGCAACCACCAGTAGCCACATCTACCGCCAGTTGCTACCCACTGATGCCTCACCCCTGCATCAGTTGTCTTGACAACTGACTCCCATTTCACAATGAGTTAAGACCAAATATATCAGTATGAATTTGACTGCCAGTGGCAGAAACCTAATTTGAACTGGCTTAAACAAAGATGGGAATGTAGTGGCTGATGTAGGTGAAAAGTCTAGTGTACCGTGTTGGATCCGGGGCTCAAGACTTAGTCTCATCTCCCTACTTCCACTTTGTACTTCTGCTCTTTCCATATTGGCTCCATTCTTGGACAGACTTTTTTTCCCTCATGGTGACAAGGTGGCTGCCAGCACCTCTAAGCTTCCATCTGGCCCTTTCAGCACCTCCGTGGAAAAAGAGAAGAGTGTCCCACTCAAAGTCCCAGAACTGAATCCCATTGGCTCTGATAGGGCTGGGCTTAGCTCACGGGCTTATATCTGAACCAATCACTGTATTCAAGATTTGTGTTCATTTCCTCTTGCTGTAACAAATGACCACAAACATAGTGGCTTAAAACAAAGCAAGTTTTATTATCTTACAATTCTGGAGGCCTGCCTTTTCTCAAATATGATGTTATGCTCTGATTGGATAATCCAGAGACACAAGCCTGGTCTTGCAGCCCCACCCAAACCGTATAGTGTGTGGAGAAGCTGTTTTCCAGGGGAAGATGTAGTCCGAACCAGAGCTGGAGGAACGGGATGGCCAAGGGACAGCAACAGCAAGCATCCATAACAGAAAAACACAGGAAAGAACTCTTTTAAACAATTTTTTTAGACTCGCTGTCAGATTTCTTTTGGGGGATCGACTAATTTCTTTTAGCCCTTGAGCACATGGAATTGGCAGGGCTGAAGTTTGGAATGCACTGTGGTAACTCTATTTCACTGAGAACTTGAGAAACCAATTTATGTCGCTTTTAAAACAAGGAATTTGGAGCCTGGTATCTCCTCCAGTGGATCCCAGTGACCACAGGAAGATGGGGAGGTGCACAGCTAAGACTTGGGCAGCGTGGAAAAGCACTTAATTATCTGATTTCTGGCAAGTTTCAGGGTTTCCACTGATGAGGCCAGGCGAAGAGGAAGAAACTCCAGGATAGTGGAAACTACATAAACGTATTATGTTACTCTCACTGAAATCCCCTCATTTTAAGGGAAAACAATCTTCAAAAGAGTCATAAAGCACATGAAGAGGGCAGTCTTGCGGGGATGCTTAGCTAGATAAATCACAATATTCTTACAGCTGGATGTCTAGTCAAAATTTAAGCGAGAGGTACAGTCTCAAAGATACATCACACATCTACCAGCTTGGAAAATGTTAACGAAAACTAAACAGGAGGACCCTAGCCATGCAGTTGGCTGAGTCGCACAAGTGTCCTGATACGTCCCTTCTCTTAGGGGGGCATTTGATGGCCAGAGACAGCAAAGGGTGACTAAGGAGGGATGGAGACTCGAGAGGGGGAGAAGGACCTTTCCTCAGTGTCCTCTGCGGGGGAGGCGAGCCGTCTCCATTCCTTCCCGTGACCTTTCTATCAGAGATTATGGGAATAAAGAAACAAGACAAATGGAGAAGCAATGACTCGTCGATGACACATGGAGGAAAATGGGGTGTGATTATAACACAGGGTATGAGATCTAGAAGCAGCGCTGCCTAAGGGTTAGGAACTGTGTCCCTGATATTGGATAGAACTGAATTTGAATACTGACTCTGTCACCTACCAGCTGTGTGATTGTAGAACATTCACTTTAACCTTTCTGAGCCTTCATTTTTTCATCTGTAAAATGAGGATAATGATAGTACAAATTGTGCTATCATAGGTCAAAACAATGATTAAAACCCTCACCACCAGCTTGTGAATTGTATGTTTGTTTCCTTCCCATACTGCATAGCCTGGAGCCCAGGAAGACGGGTAGTGCCCCAGCCAGGATTTTTTTTCAGGTGAAAGCGACAGAATGCGGAATCAACTTTAAAAATCTAGAAACTATGAGCTTTTACAAATGAAAAGTACAGGGAGAGTGTGGATTTCAGGCCCAGTTGGATCCAGTGGCTCAAATCAGGACACAACCCAGCTTCTCCAGCTCATCTCCATTTTTAAAACTTAAATTAATTTAGAAAGGAATTTATATTATTACCACACATGCCATAAGTGAAAGATAAATATAAATTTAAATGCAATGAAAACGATGTTACAAAGTCCTAAGTGGAACAAACAAAACCCCCCAAACAATCCAATAAAAGTGGGCATAGGCAGGGCTTCCCTGGTGGCACAGTGGTTGAGAGTCCACCTGCCGATGCAGGGGACACGGGTTCGTGCCCCGGTCCGGGAGGATCACACATGCCACGGAGCGGCTGGGCCCGTGAGCCATGGCCGCTGAGCCTGCGCGTCCGGAGCCTGTGCTCCGCAACGGGAGAAGTCCACGACAGTAAGAGGCCCGCGTACCGCAAAAAAAAAAAAAAGGGCATAGGGGACTTCCCTGGAAGTCCAGTGGTTAAGAATCTGCGCTTCCACTGCAGGGGGGCCGCAGGTTCGACCCCTGGTAGGGGACTAAGGTCCTGCATGCCACGCTGCTGTGGCAAAAAAAAGAAAAAAGAAAAAAAAGATGGGCATAGTACTTGAATGAACATTTCTCCAAGAAGACATATACCAATAGCCAATAAGCACACAAAAAGATGCTCAACATCAATAAGCATTAGAGAAATGCAAATCAAAACTACAATGAGATACCCATTAGGATGGCTACTATTAAAAAAAAAAAAAAAAAACCCAGAAAATAGCAAATGTTGGGGAGAGTACGAAAAATTGGAACTCCTATGCATTGTTAGTGGGAATCTAAGATGGTATAGCTACTGTGGAAAATGGTATGGTAGTTACTCAAAAAATTAAAAGTGGAATTACCTAATGACCCAGCAGTTTCTACCTCTGGGTATACACCCAAAAGAACTGAAAGCAGAGTCTCAAAGAGGTATTTGTACACTCATGTTCAAGAAGCTTTATTCACGTTGGCTAAAACATGGAAGCAACCCAAGTGTCTATTAACAGATGCATGGATAAGCAAAGTGTAGTCTATCTATATGATGAATATTATTCAGCCTTAAAAGGGAAGGAAATTCCGACACATGGATGAATGTTGAAGACATTATATTACGTGAAATAAGCCGGTCGCAAAAGGACAAACCCCGTATGATTCCACTTACATGAGGTACTTAGGGTAGTCAAAATCAGAGA
This sequence comes from Phocoena sinus, assembly GCF_008692025.1. Taxonomy (NCBI): domain Eukaryota; kingdom Metazoa; phylum Chordata; class Mammalia; order Artiodactyla; family Phocoenidae; genus Phocoena; species Phocoena sinus. The sequence goes on along the minus strand of NC_045777.1, from coordinate 3,907,766 downwards.
CAGATTGAAGTAGAATGGTGGTTGCCAGGGGCACGGGGAGGGAAGGATGACGAGTAATGTCTCACGGGTATAGCACTTCACTTTAACGAGATGAAAAGAGTTATGGAAATGGGTGTTAGTGATGGTTGCCCAACATTATGAGTGGATTTAATGCCACTGAACTGTGCACTGAAAAACGTGTTAAGATGGTAGATTTTACATTATACATATTTAGCACAACAGCCACAAAAAATGAGAAAAAATCCTAGCTAGATTCTGTGGCCTGCTCGAGGCTCTAAGCACAAAAATGTTAGATTTTTAGAACGTTAAAGACACATCCAACTGAGAAGCCTCCTGGCGCAGTCAGAAGGACTGAAGGAGTGGAAAAGGGGAGACCTTTCTCACCTGTACGTGGCTGCTGTTGAGTGTCGTGGCAGGTACACCTCCATCATGGTCCTCAGGTCGCTGGAAGGACCAGTTAAAGTTCTCACTCTTCTGACTCTCCAGCTGACCATACTCTCCTTCTCTCAGCTAGATTAGAAGACTCTGAGGACGGGCCAGTGCCATGCTGGTATTCCGTAGCTACGCGTGCCTTGCAGGCTCATCCGGGTGGGGCAGGTTTTAGTCCAAGCTGCGGAAGGCCGCAGACTCACTGAGTGGTCCAAGAGCTCTGACATCTTTTGTGTCTGAATATACCAGGAAACTGCCCTCTACCCCTTTTCTCTTTTTAGCTGGTTAGTATATTGTATTTTCTATTTCTCCAGCCATCCCCCAATCCAGGATTTTTTCATTTGTAGGCGATGAATATTTTAAGTCCAAGGAGAGAGATGATAACAAAGCGATCCAGATTCTAGCCCGGCAGGAGCAGAAGGTAATTCTAGTCTTGGACTTTTCTAATTTCAAAACCATGCAACACAGAAAATGAGGAAGAGGCCCCTGTAGAGTATTTTGTCCTGTTTGGTGACAAATGACCTTAAAAGATGTTACCTTTCCCTCTCCGCACCTTGACTTGGACTCAGGGACTGGTAGGATGGAAGGGGGCTGGAGGTGACTGGGGAAATTTAAGCCTCAGGCTCAATTCTGGGGACTCGGGTACCTTTCTAGTTTACTACAGCTCTATAACAAATTGCCCAAAGCAGAAGTGGTGTTAGAACAACCATTTCTTATGCCCATGGGCTCTGTGGGTCCGAATTCAGACAGGACACAGAGCGGAGATGGCTAGTCCTCGGTTGGAAGTCTTCAAGGCTGGGGGCTCAGTCACCTCAAGGCTCATTCCATTCACACAGTGGTTGGCATGGACTGTTGTCTGCGAGGCCTCAGTTTCTCTCTGTGGGCTTGCTTGGCCCTTCCTCCCAGCATGGTAGCTGTGTCCAGAGGACCAGGATCCCAAGGGAGAGAGGCATGTGGGAGTTGTGCCACCTTTTTATGACTTGCCTCCAAAGGCACTCATGTCACTTCTGCTGCCTTCTATTTTTTCCAAGTGGGTCATTCAGGCTGAAGGGAGTGGGGGTGGTACTCGACTGTGTCTTTTGTGGGAGGAGTGTCAAAGGACTGGTGGACATGTTCAAGTCACCACAAGTACCCTGTGACATGAGGAGCGACTCCAGGGCCTCAGACCTGTTTATCTTCCTCTGTGTGGCCTGTGACTCCCTGCCCTGCCTGGGGTTTTCAGGGAACGCCACCTCCATCCAGTCCAAGCTGATGGGGTAGGCAGTGGCCAAGAGGGAAGTGCCCGATGCCCACCTGGAGCACTGCCTCTCTTTGCATCTTTCCCTGTGGTCGGGGAACTCTGGCCAGGGAGGGGCTCTAAGGGCTTCTTGGTGTGCTCAGAGGTCAGCAGTCCAGGGCGGAAGTCCATGGGAAGCATTTATTCATTCATTCTTTCATTCATTGACAAATCTTTCTTGAGTACTTCCTGTGCCCAGGCACAGTTCTCAGCAAAGCGGGTGTCTAACAAGGAAATTAAACCGACCCTCTCTCCTGTGGTGCTCAGGGCAGGAGGCCAGTCTCAGGTGAGCTAGGAGCGCCTCCCACACGTGGGGTGGGAAGACCACGACTGGGAGAGGAACCTGCTTCTCACCGAAGCCCACCTCCCCAGTGCAGGGGGCTGTGCGCAAGTCACGGACACCCCAGGACCGCCTAGCTGCACTTCTTGGTGTGACTTTTTGCCCCTGATTGCTGCCCAAACCCACCAGCTCTAAGCTCCCGGGAGAGGCGGGCAGACGCTGCCTGTGCCCCGTGAGTCACGAGTGTAAAGTACGCCCAGGGCCTTGGCAGGCAGGTCTGTGCAAGGGTAAGGTGTCATTAGGTGAACGGTGAGAAATGCTGCTTTCCAGAGCCCCAGAGATAAGAGATCGGATTCAGGCGCAGCCTTTTCTCTCTCCCACTGAGCTGCGGTGGGAGCTGCAGGGTCCGGGCAGCGACGCGGCGGGGTGGGCGCGTGAGCGTGAGTGCGCGCGTGTGTATGCGAGTGTGTGCGCGGTGTGAGTGTGGCCTTCCGGCAGCTGTCCCGGCCCCCACCCATCGCACCCGGCCCTGCGCCTGGCCGGCTCCCCCGCGCCTGCGAGGCGACCCCCGTGCGCCCCGGGTTCAAAGGCCCTGCGCGGCAGCTCCAGCCCCTCCGGGGGGCGGGGAGGCGAGGGGGGTGGTGCGGGAAGCAGAAGAGCCGGAGCCCACAGCCGGCCAGCCCTGCGCCGGGATGGGTTAGCGCGCTCTGAAGTTCGAGACCGTCGCAGCCAACTCCTGGCCGCAGCCCGGGACGCAGCCAGCCAGCGGCCGGCCTCGAAGACCGCCTAGCCGGAGGGCGAGGCCCGCCGTGCCCGGCACGAGCCCCCTTTCACGGCCACAGGCGTTCGTCCTCCGGCCCGGTGCTCCCGCGGCCGATCGGGGTTCATGGAGCCGCGGCTGTGGTTCCTTTTCGGGCTCGCAGTGACCTCTGCCGCAGGTAAGCGGGCGGGGCGGCGCGCGGCTCCTGGCGCGAGCGCACACAAAAGGACCCCGGGACGGGCGGGGCGGGGGGCGCGGGGAAGGGGGCACTGCTGGCAGAGGCCTCTGGCCCCGGCTCGCCACCCCTGCAGGCGCTCGGGGGGCGGGCTGGGGGGGGCAGAAGCTGAGGGCACGGACCCCCGGGGACTCGGGAGGTTGCAGCCCACACGCAGGCTGGAGACCCGGGGCCCGGGGCGGACTTCGTCGATATTTCGTGAAGTCGGGAACTTTTCCAAAAGTTTGCAAACGATTCAGAAACTGTGCAAAATGACTGCACAGTTTTCCGAAAGCCTGCACAATGCTTGCATGTTTTCAGCGGGCACAGATGGCTTGCGCGCTGCGCGGCGAGAAGAGCTCCCAAGCTTTTCACCAAGTGTGCACGCAACTTGCAAACTTTTCGGAAACGGCGCGCCTAGCTTTGCACACTTTTCCGAACCTCGGGCGTAGCTCGGAGACTTAACAGAAAGTGCCATTAGCTTGCAAACTTGGCAGAAAGTGTGGCGCTCCCCCTCCCCTGGGTTTTTGGGGGATGGTGGGTGTCCGGGGCCCTGCACCCTCGGCAACTCAGGAGCCCCCTCAATCTGCCTTCTGCAGGATTGGTGCCTCGCCCCCAGCCTGGGGACGCTGGCAGGAGCGGCGAGCCCCGGGTCCCCTCTGCCGCCAGATCGGAGGGGGACGCTGAGGAGACTGCGGCCACAGCGGCAGTGCGCGGTCCAAGCCCCAGAAGCCCCGGGCAGGAGGAGGGACCTGGTCGGTTTGGGGAGCAGGCGGCCAAGGGGGCCCTGTGCACCACCGAGCCCGGCGCTGTACATGTTTTACCTACAAGGACAAAGAGTGTGTCTACTATTGCCACCTGGACATCATCTGGATCAACACTCCTGAGTGAGTCGGCCCTGGGGGCGGGGCTCCCGGGCCAGGCCCCTCCCTTCGCACTCCGGGATGACCTGGTCCCATCCCAGCCTGCTCAGCCCAGAGCCCGCCTGGCACAGCCTTCAGCCCTTGCTAGGCTCTCCTGCCAGCCCAGGTCAGGTCTGCAGGTCAAGGGTGTGACCCGCATCCCCTCTGAGGGTCTGGCCCAGGAGAAACCCAACCCCAGAGTTTCTGATCCGGTGGAAGGGCGAGCCCTCCCTCTGAGTGAAATGAGCCGGCCAGAGGGATTAGACACCTGAGAAGTCCCTCTGGAAGGGAAGAAGCCCCGAAAGTTATCTCCTGCCCCAGGGGCTAAGTGGGCCTGGCCCCCCTTGCTGACCCTGCCAGGCTCCAAGGAGTTTCAAATTCCTTGAAATCAGCCTGCTCTCTGGGGAGCACAGGGGTGGGCTTGGCAGGGCCTCGTGGAACCCACCCCGTAGGGGTGGAATTCCATGGGCTTCAGGCTCCTTACCTCCTGTGGGGGCGAGCCCACGGGTCCTCCCCAGGCTGGCTTCTCCCGCCCACTGTCACCCCCTGCCCCGGACAGCTCCCCCTTGGCCCTTCCGGTCCCTAAGAACTCTCTTACTGCAGGACCGAGACAGTGACACCTGAGTTAGTTGTGGGGTCTCCTTGCTGTAAAGCTCACTCTCTCCCGAGGCCGTGGGCAGCGACTCAGTTCAGGAACCCCTTCTGCAGAAGCATCATCCTTTAAACTGTGAAGAGGGCTTGACCTTGCTCTGGTCACCAGCCTTTGGACTTTGCCTTCCTGGTCTCTACAGTCTGGGACTTGGACCAGACGTCTCTAGATGTCTCTAGGTATTCTTGGGATCTCTTGGGCGTCCTGCTTGCACCTGACTAGGGATTCTTAGCCTTCCTGGAGCCCTTGGCCTCAAAGGCAACTTTGCCACTGTGTTTGGAGCCCCTTGATTCGTGTCCTTCAGGGGTTCCTTCATTCTGAGCCATCTAACCTCTGAGCACCCTGGGTGATATCTCGATGGGCCTCACATACCCACCTTGTTTCACCGACACCTCGAGGATGAAGTGCAAAGGAGGGTGGACCTGGGGGGCCGAATGTGTTTCAGACCAGGTCGTGAACCCTCTAAGTGCATCTGGGAGAGGTCTGGAAAGTCACCCTGTTGTCCAGCATGGCAAGCAGGGCTGGCTCCAGCGGGGAGCCTGGACACGTGCACCGGGTTCCAGCTCAGAAAGACCCTCATGGTTTAAAGTGTATTGTTGCCATCTTGAAATGCTTCATCTTTTTTTTAAAAACATGGAAGTATAGTTGACCTACAATATCGTGTTAGTTTCAGGTGTGCAGCACGGCAGTGGAAATGCTTAATACTCTTTGAAGCAAGGGCTCCACGTCTGCATTTTATCTCAGCTCCCCCAAAATGAAGCTGACCCTGATTGCAGAATTTGCCTGCCGGGCTGTGTCTGATCGGCTCCTGCACATACCGTCAGCCCACAGTAGGAAGGATGGGGCCAGGTCATAAAAGTGATGTGTGCTGGGGAGGGACTCTTGGACGGGCTGTCACTGATTGCCTTCTGTTCTCAGACAGTGATCAGGGTCACCTTCTCCTACCGTCCCCATCACCCTGACACTTGTCATTTCTGATTCTTATCTTCCTGGCATTGTCCTCTGACCAAATTAGCTTCACAGAACCCAGGACTGAGGGCAGCCTTGGTAGGGATCCCAGGCTGTGGGTCTAGAAGGAGAAAGAAGAAAGCTAAGCAAATTTGGGGCAGGGGGGCCTTTGCAGAGGAGAGGAGGGGATATTTGGAGACCACCTTAGTTCTCTGCCTGTTGCCAAGCCCTGAGCACTGGCTGCGGGAAGCGATTGTCGCAAAGCCCTGCGACCTGGTGGGAATCCTGTCTTCCAGTTCTGAGCTGTGGTGTAGGGCCCGAGATGAAGCCATGGGTCTTTGGCTTTTTCTAGCCAACTTGCTAACGTTCCCCTCACAGCTTGATTTACCTCTTCCCCTCTTCCCTGACCCTGATTCATTTTAAACACTAGGGGGAAAGGATTAAATATGGTGTTTGGGAGTTTCGTGAGCTACTCGGGGAAACAAAAGAAAATGACAATAGCCAGGCTTGAGCGTTTTGAAGTCAGACAAGCGACATAACTTTTATACGGAAGATGTTCCTGGATGGTCTTTCTCTGTCTTCCTTTCTTTTCCTCCTCCCTCCCTCCTTCCCTCTTTCTTTCCTTCCGTCCAAAAATTCTCTGTTGATATATGGACAGGTCCACTGGCAAACTTTAAAACATATTGGATAAGATCGCGAAGTGAGGAAATGGGTTTTAGGGACTTGGACCTTTGGAGAAATGGAAGCGTCTGAAGAATGACTGGATTGAGCTAAACGGACGAGGGTAGCGCACACCGAGGGCTTTTCCAGCTTCTGCCCCCCCCTGCCCCTTAGCTGTCACCCCCCCTTCTTTAGCAGACCCTCTTGCTGTCTCGAAACTTCTCCAGGGTGTGAGTTGCATCCCATCCCCACCGCTGGCTATGCTGGGAACCCGCAGGGGTCTGGAGCCTCAGGCCTAAACAGAGAGTCTTGAACTTTGGGTGGTTTTCAGCTTCTGGTGTCTTTCCTTCTTCTGCCCTCCGGTCACATGGAGGCAGAGGCAAAAATCCGGCTGTATCTCGGAAGGATGCTTGCAAGGTTGCAGGCATTCTTGGAGAATGGTTGTTTTGGCTGCGTTTAAGGACCCAAAAGCTTCAGGAGGGATGCTGTAGTTACTGTATCTCACGTGGAAAGTGAAGGCTCGAGAGACCAGCTGCTCCCAGAGGTGTTTTCTGGGTGTGAGATCCAAGTTCTCTGGTTTCTCCACATCCTTCTGCACACTTGGTTCTTCCAGACCTGCGCTCGAATAGCACCCAGCACGTAGTAGATCTCAGTAACGCTGGTGACTTCCTGTGAGGCCCTTGTCTTTGTTGTCACTGAGGTTCTGTCTGCGGGTCTTTCTCCCACAAATGAGGCGTGCTGTCCCAGGGTGTGTGGGTGCTGCCAGAGGTCTCACATCCCTATAGACGTGTGCAGGAATGTGGATTTTCCCAGAGCTGTTGCCCATAACTTCCATTGTTTCTTCCAGAAGATCTGGGACCCCAAAGAGAAATGAACCAAGGGCACCCTGGGCACTGCCCTTCTCGCCCCTGGGGAGGCGGCAGAGATAGCAGCTCACCCACGGGACAAGGGATGCTCATGGCTCTCCTTGGCCACGTTAGGAAGCCCCGCCCCTACCCTCCCCCCAGCAACCCCACTGTTGCCAACAAAAACAAAAACAAAACTCCACACCAGAGAAAAACACATCCCGTCTTAAGGCCATGGAAAATTTGCTGAGAATAAGATAATAAGGAGAGAAGTAGGGACAAGTAGCCCATGTGCTTACATCCCTGTGCACTCGGGGTTGTTTTCCATGAGAATACTTCAAAACCAGGAGTGTCCTATGACATGGTGGGGGATTGTGTCTGTCAGGGTCTCCAGAGAGATGGAACTAATAGGACGTGTGTGTGCAGGTATCTATGTGTATATAAACACACCACACACACACACACACACACACACACACACACACACACAGAGGAGCTGATGTTGCACTCTTCAGTCTGAGGCATCCTGGAGGCAGAATTCCCTCCCTGCTCAGGGCACCTCACTCCTGTCTGCCCCCTCCTTCACCTGATTGGATGAGGCCCACCCACGTTATGAAGGGTGATCTGCTTTACTCGACGTCTACTGATTTAAATGTTAATTGCCTCTAAAATATACCTTCCTAGCAACATCTAGACTGGCATTTGGTCACATATCTGGGTACCATGGTCCAGCCAAGTTGGCACATAAAAAATTAACCATCACAGAGCTCTCAGTGCTAATGGTACCCCATAGCAGGGCAGTCCCTCTGCACCTGCCACTGTACACCTGGCTGTGGAGTGAAGCCACTCATTCTCAGATGGCCAGTGGAGTTAGCTGCAGGGCCCCCAGCAAGGAACGCTGCTGTGTTCCTCCCCACTTTTTTCCTGAGAATTGAGGGAAATTTCCATCTGTTAAATCCCTCCAAGGACATAATGAGGGAGGCATTGTGATGCTGTGACAGTGACCATGTTTCCAAACAAAAATCCGAGCCACATGGGCTGACAAGTAGGAATGTATTTCTGGAAAGAGCAGTGCGGGATGTTTGGAATCATGGCTGTGGTGGAAAATCTGGGCTCTGTAATCTCGTGGGAAGACTCCAGACCCAGGAGCTCTGCCCTGTGTCCTGGATGTGACTCGCTGCATGGCCTGGGGGTGGTGCCACCCTCTCCCTGTGCCCCTGGGTAAGTTGCAGACATCAGTGTGGCTCTAGGATGGTGACCTAACAAGATGATCAACCTGCCCACACTGACTCAGGAATGACATTTGTCTCCCCAGAGGAGCAGAGTGAAAATAATAATAACAAAACATTTAAATTGTATTTCAATGTATTCTACCACAAAAAGGCAACAATTCCACAGACTCATCTTTGCTTCCTGTGTTGTTCAAGAGAAATATGCCAGCACGTTTCTAAGAAGGGACATTTTTGTTTTTCTGTATGCGGGCCTCTCACTGTTGTGGCCTCTCCCGTTGCGGAGCACAGGCTCCAGACGCACAGGCTCAGCGGCCATGGCTCACGGGCCCAGCCGCTCCGCGGCGTGTGGGATCTTCCCGGACCGGGGCACGAACCCGTGTCCCCTGCATCGGCAGGCGGACTCTCAACCACTGCGCCACCAGGGAAGCCTCAGAAGGGACATTTTAAGTTTGAGAACATCCCAGAGGAATGGATGGGTCTGGTTTGCAGCCTCCCACTGATGCGGGGCCAGCTGCCCACCCACCATGTGATTTCAGAGACCCCAATGACAGTCATGTGACCCGTGAGTCAGGACTGGGAGCATCGTTGCTGGAGATGCAGCTTTTGAGGCAGAAGGATAGTCTTTCTGAGCTACGTCATGACCATGTAGACGATGGTGATGATGGTGACAATGGTCCACACTGATGTTGACCGTGACTTCTATGAGTAAAGATGTGTGAGGATGACATGAGAAAGCGTGAGGGGCATTCTCAGCACAGTGTCTGGACTCTAGCAGACACTCAGTACCTCGAAGACATGACCACGCAGATAACTGTACAGCCCCTGGGGCTGCATGACCCTTCCTGCCGCCCCACCTGCCGTATCCCACTCTGTGACTGGAGAAGCCGGTGACTAGGTAGCTCAGGTCCTGCTGAGGTCGGCTTCCTTGGACCCTCCGACTGGTCTCGCGCTGCTTCCTGCAGTAACGCTGAGGAACCTGCCCCCGGGTACCTCAGTTTTTCCCTACTCTATGGCCCTCGGTGCGCGGTCTGTTAGCATCTGATTTGCATAAGGTTTACAGACCCTGGGAAAAGGTGTGTTTGGAGGACTGCTGATAAGTGGCTTGATAAGCACTCTGGTGGCCAAAGGTTGTTACAGGCTTGATGAGATTTCTTTCTGCCCTTTCTGCCCCTCCTTTCTTGCTTGAGTCCTACCTACCTTGGTAAATAACTAGAATTTGGGGCAACAGGGCATGGTGTTCTCGGAAGGCACTGCCCTGGGCTCCCTTTGCTAAATGGGGAGGTGGGTACGGTTGAAGCAGGGGAGAGGGAGGGGGTCTGGCATTTCAGGATAATTCGAATGATCTGTTTAGAACTTTTTTGTTAAATGATGAAATCTTAGTAAGGGTGAGTCCAGCAGCATAGACACAACGTTTTGCAGTCGTTTCCCAGGCACCCAGCACCGCCGGGGACCTGAGTGTGCGCCACTAGGAAGGGATCCCAGGAAATAACTACGGAATCTGTTTACAAAAATGGTAAATAAATAAGGACACATAAGAAAAGTCTGTATCAGGCGGACTAAAAGTGATCTTGAACTCAGGGTTCTGACTGATCATGGTTTGACGCTCGGAGTTGTTTCCCTCCCGTGCAACCATCTCCCCCTTGGAAATCTAGTAGATGTTTACATCCCAATTTTGAGTTTGGGTAGCAGTAGCTCAGAACATTTCACGGCGAGATGCGTCTTTCAAATTTGACGGCCTCGGGGCTAAATTTCAGAGTTTGTTGGCAAGGTCGGCTCACACAAGGTGACCTTCTGGTTGGGTTCACTTGGACTGAAAGTCCCCTTTTCTACCCCAGAGTGGCTGTGAGGAGGTGAGATATCCAGGGACAGAAATGGGTTCGTTGAAATGCAGCTGATCCTGACTGGATGAGAAAGAGGCTTGAGGCTGGAAGGCAGTTTGATTTGCCTCCAGAAAACTCGGTAGGAAGAGGTCGTGACCCTGCATGACCCTGGAGGGAGAATTTAGATTTCTGCTAGATGAAAGGGGCATTGCAGCTAGGAACTTGGCCTTAAATGTGAAGGCAGATGAAAGGCTCTGACATCTCTGGTGCGGTATATTCCTGCAAGAATTTAAAACAAAGGAAGCTGGGGAGCAAACATTGCTTTCATTAAGGGGGTCCCACGGCTGGGTCGGAACTCACAGGGCTTTGTAGCGCCAGCTCTTCATCCCGCTCCGGGTTGGCAGCATCTCAGCACGTCCAGTGGGGCTGCCTGGCTGCCTGGGGCCCCTTTCCTAGCTCCAGGTAACCCCGTGCCACTGACGCTCAGCTTTGGAGCACATAACAAATAGATCAACTGTTTAAGAGGGAAATGACCCCATCTCATTCTAAGTCATATTTCGGTGGAAACAGAGACCTCCTTAAAATGGGACACGCGTGCGTGCGCACGCACGCGCACACACACACACACAAACACACACACTTTCCCCCTATTTGGGATAGGAACCAATTGTATTTGGAAGGAAAATAAATCCGGGCAATGGCCACAGTGTAGATGAGCTGCTGGTCCAGACACAGTTCAGGGGGTTTCTAAAGCCCTGCTCCCCGGCCAAGTCTCCCAGGAATGGACAGCAGGCTAGGGCATCCCCTGGCCTTTCTCACGTGTCCCAGCTCAGAATCTCAGGAGAGCCAAGAGCTTTGGGAGAACTTGGCAATGTTCAGAGCCGTGGAGACACAGGTCTTCTCTTCTTTTATAGCCTCTCAGGGCTGACTTAGCAGGAGGCCTTAATAAACAGTAACACTAGAACAGGGCAGCCAGCGAACCCTGTGCACGGCCCAGTAATTTAAAAAAACAGAAACAGATTCACGCATCCATGAGAAAGCCTCGGAGGCTGATGTGGCCGACGTGTCGTGATCCTTTGTTGCTCAGTGATGGCACGAACAGCCCACAACTTGGGGAGCGGCCAGCAGCTTTGCCAAAAGTCAGAAGCAAGTTGGCAAGAGAGCAGAGGTGTCTGTAGCTTTTCTGGGTTTTTCTAAATCTGATTTCCGTGCGTTTCTTGCAGGGTGGAGAATAGGATGAGGCTCATGACCCACCCTTTCAGGTGCAAACTTGGAGATGTCAAAAAGTAAAATAAAATGTAATGCGATATTTTTAAAAAGTCAAAATTAGTGCAAAAATCACTCGTCATAATCAACCAAATATCGACATTTTTAATAAAGACAGGATCTGACCCTGTGCTTGGTTCTTGTTTGGGGATAAAGCCCGTCTCTCTAGAGGGACTCAAGTCTTCTTAGTTTGAGGTCAGCAATCAAGTGATCAGAGCTGCCACGAGGATGCAAACAATTAGATTAGGAAGAAAATGAGTGTCTTTATTTTTGTTGCCATGGCGAGCATGTCTTCGTTCGGTAGGATTTTTCCAACCGTAAGATGAAGTGTCCTGAAAATTATCAACAGTGTCTTCTCTTGAGTTCTGTGGGTTATTTAAAGGGATGTGTGATGGTGTCTGTGTTTTGTTTAAATCCCTGTACGGATACCCCTCATTCTTAAAAAAGTACCTGCTCCTTATTTCACCCCTTCTGTTTCCACTACTGGGAACTATTTTGAGCCACATCTGTCTGCAGCTTTGCATAAAGCTATAACGAGGCCATGCCAGACAGACGTGGATCGCTCGTGCCTACGTTCGACCTGGAATTCGTTAGGGTCACTGGGGGTTGGGGAGAGAAACTCTAGCCTCACTCATACGGACGCATTTGGGTTGTACCAGATGGAGGGGAAACCAGCTAATCTGTTGGATTCCATAGATGGCTTCGTTCTCCAAATATTGCAGGCGTTTGTTGCCCTAACTTTTTTTTTTTTTTTTTTAAGCTGTCCTTCTTGGAAATCCCACCCCACACACCGAACACAGAAGGATTTTTCTGCCGTTCTCCCTTGCTTTGACCACTGGTCAAATATCCTTCATTCAGAGCCCCTGTGTCTGCATTAGGGGAGGAGGATGCCGTGTCCAGGGAGCTGATGGGATGAGACAGCCTGTGGCTTGGGGGTGATTTTTAAGCTCAGTTATGTGGCGGTAGGACGTGGGAGAGTCCTACTCTTTGGACCAAAGCTTTCTAAATACAGTTCGTGAGATGCTGGGAATCTCTCCGCTTGGGTGGGGTAGAGACCCCACATTTCATTGTGGTTTAATTGCCGGAGAGAAGGGCTGGGCCCTGCTCTAGGGTTTGTGCTGTTCGGAGATGCTCAAGTAACAGTGAGGGCATTCGGGAATCTCTCGATGGAATTTGGAGCTGGACGGACTTCCGGAGAGCCAGTCATTTCATTTCTCAACCCCAGAGAGAAGCCACTCACCTAGGGCCTCTCAGGGAGCTAGTCTTCAATTTGGGCCAGAAACCTGGGTCTGTCTGCCGAGGGCAGCCTCTGGTTTTGTCTCTGAGGCCTCATCCATCCGGGCAGCCTGGTTTCTTCCTCATTTGTCTGTGGAAGTTACTGTCAAGACGTGGTTCTTCCATTTCTAGTGATCTAGAGACCATATTCTCTCTAGAAGAACCTCAAAGAAGGGCCGATTGAGGACAACGATAGTGCAATCCAGTGACTCAGCCAGGAATTCTGTACATTTGCAGACTGGTCATGGCCTAGAAGAAATGGCCGATTGAGACCTCCTTCCCTCCCTCCTTTCTTCACATAGCAGACCTTTGTTATTGAGATGCTGAGGTATTATTGGGCACCCGCTCTGAGCCAGGTACTGCCTGGGCTGCCCTGGGTGCCGAGGCGAACAGGCAGAGACCAGCTGTTACCAACCCCAGGGGACAAGAAGGAAGCCACACCTGCAGCACAGGTGAGGAACGCCCCCATGCCTTGGGTCCAATTGATGGAGAGTCAGTGTTCTCTTTGAAAATGTATGTAATTCTGGTAAAATTCCCCAACAACCAAGTCCTGGATAAATTCAAAAGTCGTGGGTTGTGTTTTTTGGGGGGTGGGGTGGGGGGAATGTCTTAAAAAAATTAATCTCCAACCCACAGCACGTTGCTCGCTCTTTTGATGTTTCTAAATGCTCTGGGGCCATTGGCTATTTCTGAGGCTGCAGGAGGACTTTCCCCAGTGCCGGGTGGTGGAGGAACAATCTGCCTTGGGATCCTGCCCCTTAGAGATGCGGGGATTTTCTGCAGAAGTGAAGCTACAAATGGTCACTTCATTTTATGTTGTTCGTGAGCATGAAGTTTGTGGCGTATCCTTTAGAACCAGAAAGCGTGTGTGTGTGTTTCTGCTCGCATAACGAGGTCAATGAGGAGATGTATTCTGGCTCTTTTCCTTCCTGGAGATTGGAAGGGCACCCAGTGGCTGTCTGGCACAAGGCCTGTCCCAAGCAGACTTTCACAGGCGTTTGGTGAGTGGACAAGGAATCAAGTCACTGGAGGGTAAGCCCTGTGAGGTGGTCAGCCAAGTGTCTGGGGGCTGGGCCCTGAGCATCAGGGGGTCATCTGCTCGCTTCCACCCGCCCAAAGTGTGATCCAAACCGAACATTTCACAGTGGGCATACCCGGGAAGAAAGGATTCCAGCCAGCTCCGTTGGCTGGGTTTTGTCCTGATTCGAAACCTATTCTTTTGTGTTTGTTTCCATGAAGAAAATCTCTACTTGTCCTTGTCAACTGCAGAGACTCCGGGTCTTTCTATGAAACCCAAGAGATCATGGTTGCATCCATCAGGAGAAAGTGAGTTCCGGGGTCAGCTAGAGGTCACCGGTTGCAAGCAACAGAAACCTAGTGTTGCTAACACAGCATAGGAGTTTACTGGGAGGACAGAGCGTGGCCCACAAACTGGGAGGGAGGGAGAAGCAGTACCAGGCTTAGAAAGGAGAGCTGCCAAGACGGGACTGGGGGTCCCAGTGGGGGCACAATGGAACAGACAAGGCAGGACAGAGCCACCTGGCAAGTAGCAGCTTCAGAGTATTTTCTGACCTTGAATTGCTTTGCTCAGGTGTCTTGGGAGGGAGAGGGTGTGATGGGCCAGCTTGGGTCACCTGTTGAGTCCTGAGGCAGGGGAAGGTGAGACTGTCAGTCAACAGTCTCTGCAGGACCTCACACAGGGAGGGAGGGATAATTCCCCAGGGGCAAGATAAGAGATTGGATTCCAGGAGACAAAAACAACCAGCGTTGATCCCAGGCTCTAGAGAATTGTGGGCTTTTAAGTCCTTCGAGAGGGCTACTCCTGTCTCAGAGCTGGTGTTTCCCTCTTGCCTCTACGTCTTTGTGCAAAGTGGCAGTGGGCGGGGGGTGGGGGGGTGGTGGTCCACTAGATGCTTGTTGAAGTGAATGGATGCTTTTATAGACCTTTGAATATTCAGCCACTTCCTGTAGTTACTTCATCCTGTCTTACTCTTAAACAGAGTTCTTAGCTAGCAGTTTTTTCTGGCTAAGGTTACAAAGACAGTCAGTGAAGTTGATCCACACTTTCTTCCTTGCCCAAGAAGATATTTTGAAGCTTGAGAGAACAAGTGAGTGGTGTCTTCTAAGGAAGGAATTTAATAAAACCTGAAATCAAGCCCTAGTTAGAAAGCATGTTCGAGTCTCGAAGTTGATTCTCTGGGGAGTGGTGGGGGGGCAGTATCTAATGACTGCTGGTGCCTGGTAGCTGGGGCTGCTGCCCCTGCCTGTCTGCCTCCCCCTGGGAAACAGTTGTTCCCCTTCCTGTCGGCTGCAGGACTGGTCATCAGAGTCATGCCTTCTGTACAGTGTGTCCCAAAGGCGATCCTGTCCTTGCTTTCCCTTTCAGCAGGAAAAATGTGAACCAGAGCATCAACTTCATGTTCTGACCATGAAGTGAAAATGTTCCGTTTGTTGGGGAGACACTCCCTAGAACCTAGGCTTTTTGAATTGATAATGACAGCACCTTTACTTGTAAAAATAGTAGCAGGTGCTAATTTTGTCACCGTGGCACGTGACCTGTCTGGCTTTGCTTTATGGGACAAGCCACTAGAGCAGGGCTTGTAAACTTACATGCCCCTGAGGGCTAGACAGGTGAGAGAAGTAAGCAAAGAAGGACAGATACAGGGACTGGGGCCAAATAGAGAGCTTGAGCCAGGCTCTGACAGTATCACTCAGCTCCAGACACCTGCTGCCATGTTAGAGTGTGGGGTTGGAGCGAGTATAACTTCCAGTTATACAAGAGAAGCTGGAAATTGTGATGTGTATATGAAATTTTCAGATTAAAGAAAAACCACCCTCTTTTGATTGGATGAAGCCCACAAAAATGCCAATTTGCTAACCCCTGTACTAGATTAAAACGGTGTGTGTACAGGGCCACTGGTCTGTCTCGTTCATGGATGTTCACCCAGAGTCTAGTCCAGGGCCCATACATTGAGAACCACTCCACAGATATTTGTTGAGTGCTATTCAGTGTTGGTGGGGGAGGATATGAAAACTGGGTTTTCAAGGACAATTTGATAAACTTTCCTGAGAATTTAGAATTTGGCCAGTGAAGCTCCTTTTGCTGCTTCTGGGTGACCCTTGTGAATATCTGTTTCCCTCCTTTCACTTCAGGGACTGAAGCCAATTCTCCGATCAGAGAGACGGAGATGGTTGATTCATTTAGGAAAAGGCAACCCTGAACTTAAAAACAGATTCTTAAAAGAAACATTCAACTTTCCTTATTTAAAAACTTCTCGTAGAAAGAAAGGAAGTTCTTCCACTGTGGTGATGCAGATAAACCATGAATACAGGAGATTTGGAAGTTTTTAACACGTATTTAATATTTATGTATGACACATGGGAGAAAATGTTAAATGGTAAATATGACTCTGGCACCACCATCACTGATCAACTAATGAATGTTCTGACCACATACGTTGAGGACAATTTATTATACAAATACACACAATGCTAGACGTTGCCTGTGTGAATGTTTTGGGATGTTTTGTCTAAGAGCACTTGGACTCACCTTCTCAGCTGCTTCTCTTTTGTTTGGAGCTCTGTGTTATAACTGGAACATTAACAGGTGGGAGAGCTGACTACTTTTACAAAGAATTGTGTTCTCTAAGCCCCACCGTAAAACACAGGCTAAACCACAGGTCAGATGGTGTGCTGGTCAGAGTTCTCAGCCGATTTAACTTCATTTTCCTGGTTCCATCATTAGGTCCTTCCAATTCACCGTTCAAGAAACATTCAAGAAATGATAAAGGTACCAAACCAACTAAAACATGAGTGCTTATTGGGTAGACAGTGTAGAATGATAGACCAGCCAAAAGGAAGCCTGGCAGAGAATGGCATTTCTGTGCCCTGCGACACTCTGGGTCCTTCTTACCTGTCTTTATTACTTAGGTACACATCTCAAACGCAGTTCTGGTAGATGGGGTTTTTCTGCCTGGTACCCCTCACTTGAATTCCCAGACCAAAAAAGCAACAACAGCAGCCACGTTAATTTACCACTAGGAGCTCTTTGCTAAGCATTTTTCATGTAGTGCGGTGTATCATTCAGTCCGTCTGACAGCCCTTTCATAGATCAGGAAACTGTGGAGCGGGTGGAGTGCTCATCGTGTAAGTGCTTTACAACATAATAATGGGATCACCAGGTAACCTTTCTCTGTGCTCTGTGTACCTTGCACATACCTGGGCGTATTGGCTTGTCAGGTTTCCTTTACCTGTACTGTTTTCATACACCAGTAGCATGTGAACTCCTTAAGGCCTTTCTGCATCCTTATCGCACTTAGACTAATACCAGGGAGATACAGGCAGACCTTGAAAATACTGTGGATTTGGTTCCAGACAGCCTCAACAAAGTGAAAAAGCAAGTCACACGAATTTTTTGGTTTCTAATGCATATTAAAGTTATGTTTACGCTATACTGCAGTCTGTTAGGTATGCAATAGCATTATGTCTAAAAAACTGTATATCCCTTCAAAAATACTTCATTGCTAAAAAATGCTAATCATCATCTGACAATGCAGGGATGCCATGAAGCTTCAATTCATAAAATCCGTCATATCTGTGACGCGCAGTCAAATGAGGTATGCCCAGATGTAGTGGATGCTTGGCAAGTGTTGGAAATTCTTCGTAATGAATTTTGTGGTTGTCGAATGTTTTAGGTTGGAGGCAATCCAGTCTTGTTGGACTAGTTTGTCTCACAATCAACAACCAGTTGCTTAATTAATAGTCTTCGTTTGCTCAGCCTTGTGCTGGGTCCACAGCAGGTGCAAAAGAAGTAGCCCTTTCTTGTACACTTGAGGAGCTGGTATCCACTCTGAGACCTAAAGACACCTAGGGGCTTCCCCGGTAGCGCAGTGGTTAAGAATCTGCCTGCCAATGCAGGGGACATGGGTTCAAGCCCTGGTCCGGGAAGATCCCACATGCCACGGAGCAACTAAGCCCGTTGCGCCACAACTACCGAGCCTGCGCTCTAGAGCTCGCGAGCCACAACTACTGAAGCCCGCGCGCCTAGAGCCTGTGCTCCGCAATAAGGGAAGCCAATGCAACGAGAAGCCCGCACATCTCAACGAAGAGTAGCCCCTGCTCGCCACACCTAGAGAAAGCCTGCACGCAGCAATGAAGACCCAACGTGGCCAAAAATAAATAAGTAATTAATTTAAAAAATACATATATATAGAAAAAAGAAAGACACCTGCCCTGGCCCTGTGGCATAGAGGGTGCCTCTGACCCTCCTCTGGCCATATCTCCCACCCCATTGCAAGGAGTCTTTGAGACTGAAAGCCATATACCCCTTCTTCTAGACCATGTTCCAGGTATTCACCATCTTGGAATCCCTCTACTCAGATGTCCCTGAGCCCACTTCCAGGGTCTGATACCCACGGACAGAACAGGGCTCCAGCACATCTCCCAAGGCCTACAGGGTGGTCAAGGGGCAGCTGCTTGTGGGATGGGGGGTAGATGGAGCTTGGGCTGCCATGTTCCGACATGGAACTCCAAGGAGCCCCAGAATCCTAAAATCAAGCTCCAACTTCCAAGGTGTTTTGAAGCTGAACTCTCTTATTTAAGCACTTATCAGATTGATTTAAAAACCTTTAAATTTTTGACCTATGGGAGGTGGGCCTTCACTGGACCTGGAACTCTTGATGGGGGGGTGGGCCATCTGTGGTCTGAACCACCTCTTAAGTCCTCTGGTTCATAGATTTCTTCATCCCCCACCGGCTTCCAGGTCAGCCAGCGGAGTGCACACCTTGAGCACCTGGGGCTTGGAGCAGGGGTTTCGTGCCTCCATAAGCATTCTTGGAAAGTTACAAGGGCTCATTTGCATACTAGCTCCTCCCACGAGGCTGCTGGGAAAGCGCTTAGCGGTTCTCTGTTACCAAATACCATGTCGCCTGGTTTCCTCACTAAAAACACTTTGCGCGTTTGCAAAGTTGAGTGGCTCTGCGCACACAAATGCCTGATCCGCTGACAGCAATTTCAGAATTGCAGGTCTTGATGGAAAAATGGGAGCCTTGGTCGTTATTCCTTGTGTGTAATTTTCACCAAGAAATGGGGGTGTGGGTTTAACGTCAACACCTAGAGATTTAATGTGGCCCTGTTACTGGAAATCTATACCTTTAGCCAAATCCTGCCTCACCACAATGTCTGTATTGTTTTGCAACCTTACCCCCACCCCTATTTCCCATTCCTGAGAAAAGATGGGGTTTTAGCCAAGATTCAGCTCAGAAGGGGACTGGCCCCCGCTTGCTTTCTCCATGCTGTGAGCACAGACTGCTCAGTACTGGGCCTGCTTGGATCCAGGGAAGCCATACAAGGCCATTTCTCAACTCACTTGGGTGGGAGGGAGTGGGGAGAGGGGAAAAGAGAAAGAGGGTGGGGTTATGGGGTTATGTTCTTAGCTCCAGTCTCCTGCCCAGCAGGGAGCAGGTCCATTCCAAGCATTAGGTCACGTTGGGGCACCCCCCCCCCCACTTTGCCCTCACCACCCCAGAAAGGCTCCATGGCATGTGTTTCAAATTAAAGGAAATTCAATTTGATGCTATTTTGAAAATGCACAGAGAATGTCAGAGCCCCCTTTGAGGTGGATGATTGGTGAGACTCCATGGGGCTCACAGAAGCCAAGGTGGTTGATCTTGGGAACTAGCAGGAAAACCAAGACTTATTGGAAAAGTAACTTTTGGCCACATGTGTTTCCTCTAGTTATTAGTAATCTGTCCCCCAAATCCTGTTCCGTAGTGCTATGAGTGAAGCATATGCTTTTAACTTTTTCCCGCTGAATTGCCTGGCAGTGGCCCCCCATCCCTGGAGAGCAATGGTGTGGATGGACACGGGCATCAGAAACAGATGTAAACATTTATTGTTTCAAATGACACCATCACCCTCATCCCAGCTCCGACCGTAAGTGAAATGGGTAAACAGTTTCATAAGAAGACTTTTCCCAAGGTCAGTTCTGTCCTCGGCTGAATCTCACAGGGCACAGAGGGTTCCCCTGACGTTTGTGGCTTTGAGGAAGCCGTGTTCAGGGGCCAGCATTTGTCTCTAACGGCCGTAATTGGATTTGTCCTATTCCAGTTAACACAGACTATAAACATGATGTGCGCACAGAAGAAATTCGGTGGCCAGCAGGGTGGGAGGCAGGGCCGGCCTTGGGCTGCGGGTCTGGAAGGCGTCTTACTGGTCTGGATGGCCAGGCTCAGGTGCCACTGGCTCAAGGATGAAAGCTGGGACCAGTGTTCAGGGCAGCGGGAATGTCAACGTCAGGGGTTTGAGTGCTGGAAGGAAAACCAGAACTGCCCTGGAAGGACCCGGGCTGGGAGGCGTGCTGGCCACAGTTGGGTCTTGAAAAGACTAAAAACGCATCCACCCGGTGTCTGCTTGCTCCCTCCGCAAGAGGGCTGGCTGCTGGGAGGATATAGAGAGGCCATCGTCCATCTCCCCAAGGGCCTCCCCATCTTTCCATCCCGGCTGCCCCAGCCCACTGCCTGGGGAGGACGGGGTAGCGGGGAGGACGGATTCCCTCCAGAGGTTTCCCAAGGCCCAAGGTTTAGGAGAGGGTGTGGATACCAGTTCTCGAACCTTTCTCTGTCCTTTGCAGACGGACTGTGCCCTATGGGCTGTCCAACTACAGAGGCAGCTTCCGGGGCAGGAGGTCGGCCGGGACCTTTCCGCGGAGCTCACAGCCGTCGAAGGGGACGCCGCGCTGCGCCTGTGCAGAGAGCGAGGACGCCGCCTGCACGCATTTCTGCACCTGGTCCCCGGCTGCCCGCGGGTACGACCCCCTCCCCGGACCCTGGCTGCCCGCGGGTATGAGCCCCCTCCCCGGACCCTGGCTGCCCGCGGGTATGAGCCCCCTCCCTGGCTTTCTGCATTTCCGGAGATCGGTTGCCCTGGGCCGTGTGGGTGCCGCAGGGCACTGCCTGTTCCACCCGATGCTGTCCTGCAGGCGGGGGTGGGTGAGTGTGGGGGCGGTGGGGGCGGGGGGCGCGGGCTGCGCACAGAGGGTGCAGCAGCCCCGTCCCTTCAATACCTCTCAAATCCAGGCCTTTAACACGGCCACGGCCACGTCTGGCCTCCAGACGTATTTCTTCTGGATCGCACAGCAATTTGCCAAAATTTGAATAAGTTGCCAACACTTTAAAACTGCAGAATCGCCCCCCTCCTCAACAAATGCATATTTTAAGCTTCTCCAAAAGTAGCCAATGGGACCATCTGGTCTCACCAGCCCACATCCCCTCTTGGCCGGAGAGGCTGGAACCAAATAAGGACCACTCAGGTTCGAGTGGGACGTGCAATGTCCATTCACCTGTGTCACTCATCATCTTACTTGGTGGCCCCCCAGGCCCCTGAGTTTGAGACCCTGTAGTCTGCTCTAACTGCTGGAGAGAAGCTTGTGAGTCAGTGTGGACTTGAATAAACAAGCAGACCCTAGGTGCGACCTGTGTAGCCACTTAAGCTGGTTTTTACTACTCATGCCCCTTGTTCCTCCTTTTCTTTACCTTGGGCCAAGACCCATCAACGCCGCCAGGCAGAGCTGCCTTGTAAAGCCTCTTCCAAGAGCCATCGCTGGTGGGATGGGACCTCCAGGTGCTTCCTGAGCAAGTGAAACGCACAAGCAGGGGGGCTTCCCATGCAGCAGGTGCTGTGGTAGCCAGGGGCCCAGGATCTGCTGTCCAGAAGCGCCAACCACATTTCTCTTCCTGGCTCCTTAACATCTGATGAATAACTGAGTAGTGTGGGTGGAGGCTGGACTCTGGTAGGAACCCACCCACTGTGTGCTCAGCCTTCAGAAACTGTGCCTGAGATGCGGACCTGGGGGACCGCGCTCATGTTAGTGGGAAGAGGAAATCATTCCTGACTGGATGCTGAAGAACCAGCTGTGTGGAAATGTGGGCTGATTCATTCAAACCAGCTCTCTCCCCACAGGAACTCAAGGACGGCACTAACACCTGACAAAGAAGCAGGAAAGCAGGCTGGCGGTGCTGCCGGGGGCATGTGTCCGAGGAGGTGAAGCTGCTTTCTGAGTCGCTGCCGTATGGGGGGCACAGAGGACGTGTGGGGCGCATCTGGTCTGTGCGGGCCGCCAGCGGGACACCGCGTGTGGTGGGCATCCACGGGCAATGGTGCTTTTGGTAGATTACCCCTGGGGACAGAACAGCCTGAAGCTGTGGACAGCCTGCCCTGCGTCTTAGGAGCTGAGTCCTGAGCTCCCTGTAGCTTTTGAGCAGTGATGTCCAGCCCTGGATTTCACCAGGTCTGGACAAATCTCACCGATCACTGCTTCCCAGAGCCCCTGCAGGCTTATCTATCGGTGCCCATGTTGCCCCTCTGCTCCCATAACAACTGGTGGTCTCTACAAAAAGAATCATTTCTTTTCAGCAGCTGATTCTGGACAGAGGTGAATTATAGCAGCTGGGCGCCAGGCCCTCCGAGACGTCCGGTTCATTTTAGGCTTTTTTTTTTTTTTTAAACCCACTTGTCTTTTTGTATGATCCTGAGGGTTTCCTGCAGCGCAACGGGGTTTGTCATTCAATCGATCAGAAATCGTTATTACTGAGTCGCCTACACATCTGCAAGGGGATGGTAATTGATGTTCATAGTAATGGCCTGGGGGGGGCGGCTTGGGGTCCTACAGGGTCTGATCAAGGGAGGATTAAACCCTGTTTAGTATCCAGGAGGCTTTCCAAATTGGTGGCAGATTGCTTTGAGTCGTCTGGAGAGGGTTCTGTCAGCATCCACAATGAAAATGCAGAGGAGAGGCAGAGACAGACCCCAGGAGAGCATGAATTAGGCCCCAGCTGGTCCCCACTTTGCCTCTTCTTCCTTTTTCTCCTCTTCCTCACCCCAAAACCAAACCCTTCTCAGCAAGGGAGGGACATGATTAAAACCACCATCCATCGTGGCATTTATTCAATTCAGCAAAGATTTGTTGAGCACCTGTGATGTGCAGGGCACCGTCCTAGATGCTGGGGACACCACAGGGAATAAGGCAGAAGGTCAGCCTTCCCGGCACTTAAATAGTGGGGGAAAAAGATAGCAAACCAATACATTAAACACAGAGTGGGGTATATGAAGGAGAGCAGGAAGCAGGCTAGGGGCAGGAAGTGTTGGGGGTGGTTGCAGCGTGGGTGGACAGGGGTGGTCTCACTGGCCAGGTGACATTGGCATAAAGAACTGGAGGAAGTGGGGAGGGGTGAGCCAGAGGGATGAGAGAGGGAAGGGGATGTCAGGCAGCGGAAGGGTAAGTGCAAAGGCCCTGTGGTAGGAATGTGCTGTGCTGGGTGTGTTCTAGGAAGGAAGCAGAGGCCAGCACAGAAAAAGCACTGGTTGCTTTTGCTGTTGGTGTTACCATTCTGTTGGATGTTCAGGAGATGAGAACGGTGGCACAGATGTCCCACTGGGGCCTGGAAAGGTGCTTCTTCTAGGTCTTTACGATGCATGTCAAGCTCCTGTAAGACGTTTTACTTGGGAAGAAAAAGTCTTTCCTTATAAGCCCGGTCCCTACTTTCTTGCAAGACTCAAGTTAGTAATCTCCAGATTGACATTCTCGGAGTGGAAGCTGCTGCCATCCTGAGCACGTGATCATCAAAGATGAGAGCAGACCGTGGGAGAGAGAACTCGCCGTGGCCACGGCAGCAGCGATGATTGTATTCACACCTTCCCAGGTGGATGGCAGGCTCTGAAATTGCCTACAACCGCTGGCGAGGAGGTTCCGTTCAAAACAGGGAACGGGCTAGAGATAGGCTGGGGAGACGTCTCCTCTTTCAGCCAGCAGAGAGCTCTTCTTTTGTAACAGGCCTCTTTTTTTTTTTTTTTTTTTTTTTTGCCCCCCTTTTCAGAGATAGGTTAAAGTTAAGGCCGGACAAAGCGAGTAGGCTTTAGACCTCCACCATCAAATGCTTGCCCGGGGAGTGGACCTCCCCGCCTCCCGGGCTCTGCCTGCCCTTTCAGGAGCCCCCTGGGAAAGGGTCCTGCAGCAGGAAGGCCTCAGTTATGGCTCCGGCTGGGTTCACATTTCCACCTCTTTGAGGACAAGAAATGAGTTTTGCCTGGGGGAGAAAACCCACTCAAAGGGTCCTCACTTAACAATACAGCCCTTCCCCAAGAATGCCCCATCCAAAGACCCCAGTTTCCCTAATGGGTAAAACGATCCCAGCTGTGCCCTGGGGCCCGACGCCCAGGGCTCCGGTTTCATGCAGGAAATTGTTTGCGGAGAGGTATGGCACGTTGCAAAGCCACTTCTCTTGGAGAATAAGTGGACTTCAAGCTAACTCTTTGCAAATGTAAACCCTTGTCCATGTTGGAACAGATGCGGGCCCTGGCAGGAGCATGCCGACGTCTGAGCCCTCACACGGGGCAGGCATGGGGTGTGAGCCACTGAGGCCGCCGGGCATCAACTTGAGACGCGGATCACAGCTGTACAGGTTTGATGAGTTTGAGGCTTAGAGGATTTAGACAGGCATTTTCAGCTGTGCTTGGTGCCACTAAAAGAATGTATCTCCAAAAAAATAAATAAATGAAAGAAAGAAAAGAAAGAAGAAACCTTGATGTTTGTGATAAGAGAAGGAGGAAATTAACACCTGCGTGTTTTGAACCCCCTGGCGTGCCGCAGAGAGACCTCTGTGCCCTTCACAGGCAGAGGATGAGCAGTAGACCCAGTTGCCTGGAAGCCACTGTGAAGGCACCCCCAGCTCAAGGCTATTAAGGTGATATTTGTTTTCAGGAGGAAATGTGGGTCTTTGGGGGAATGGCTTGAAAATAAGCTGCAGACGCAAAGGCTTTGTAAATTACGTAAATCTCTATCTATGTAATTGGCAACAACTGGGAATTGTAACACCTGACAGTTCGCAATCTCTTTCAGCTGTGCTCTAGCGGCCACGCTGAGATTGCTGAGCGTCTGAAGCTGATGCAGTGTTTAGTCATCCACGGGGATGGGGGAGGCCGCCCCCTCCCCCGACAGCAGAGAGATAAGAGCCGGCATTTTGAGTGCCTGCCGAGGTCCTGATGTGATGGTGGATGCGGGGGTGCTAGCCTTGACCAAATGCTAAATTTTCGATGAGTATATCCTAAGCGTTACAGGTATAAAAGTGAGTGTCACAAGGAAATGGAAGGGACTGATTTGCCAGCAGGATGGGGTACAGTTTAGAGAAGCAATTATTTATTGTGAAACTGTTCTCTGTGTCAACTCCTTGTGGCGGGTGTGTTCAACGCAAAGCCTCTGTACATAGATGTTCACTCGTGTTCTGAGTCCCACTCATAGTCCTTAGGGCTTGAATCACATTTTTTAAACACCTGTGCACTGTTTGTCTCTGTGGCAAGATGATATCTCAGAGAGAAATTCATTCATTGTGCTAACACAGAAAATACTGTCAAATGCATAATAAAAAAAAATCTCAAAGTTTGCTCTGATGTGGGTTTTTCTCGCTGGTGTGATATGCATGGCTACACGTCAGTTTTCCGTGGACCTCTGGAGAGGACAGAAAAGAGTTATCGCTCGGGAAGTAGATTCATCTAAAGTCAATTATGGAGCAAGATGGGTGAGGGGGCTGCTTGAATTTTAAGGAAGGAGCGGGATCTGGAGACCACCCAAGGAAGGTAGAACATTCGGGGTGGTTGGGAAGAGATAAATCTGGGGAGAGCGTTGGCTCCTTCCCCGGGCACCATCCTGGTCACCTTTGTAGGGATGCATAGCTTTGTCTTCTGTACCCAGAGGCACGGACACGTGCTGGGCAGGATTCCAGGGAGAGGACGGTCATAGCCAACAGCCAGCAGTGGACCTTTGCAGCCTTTCCGATGGGCTCCCTCTCTCCCTCCCTCCCTCTCTCCCTTTTGAGTCAAGAATTGGAGACCATCAGAGGCAGGGAATTGGACAAAGAGACCCAGCCTAAACGCCAAGAGAAATCCAGTATTCTGGGTGGGTTTGATCACGTCTAATCTGAGAAAGCCCAAGAGACTCTTGTTTTAATTAAACACATTTTAGAGAATTTTGACTTTGATGAACTGATAGAGATGGGTACTGATTTATCCTGTAGGATGTGAAGCCACGCAGGAGGAGCTGCCAGTGTACATGGGGGGTGCTCCTCCCGGACTCTCAGCACTTTTAGCTGCTGCAGATCCAGAGAGAAGGAGGAGGGCCGAGGAGTCCCAGGAGCTGGGAGAGCAAAGCCCCAGGGTGGCGGGCGTGTCTGGCATCCGGGTGGAGGAATAGAAGGGGAGCCCGAGGAACTGTGGGTAGGATGGGCTACAGGATTTACAGGGCCCCGTGCAAAATGCAAATGCAGGACTCCTGGTGAAACCGTGGGTGATCATTAATTGAATCCATTACACCTGTACCCTGCTTTCACCATCAAGGTCATTTTAATTGTTGCTACAAAAAACGTGCTTGTCCTCCAAGGGGCACGTAGCCTAAAGAATAAGATATTTGTCCAAGTTGTTTTCCAAGAACTTGGAGTCAGCTGTGTCTAGTTCAAGCGGAGCCAGTTAAGACTGGATAAGACCACCAACCCGCCAACTGGGCATGTGTGAGCGTCTGCTCGGTGACCTTTTGACGTCAGAGGGCTCAAGTCTCCACCCTCCGATTGCGCTAAGCACCTCCATGTTTTAACGTGCAGAGGCCTGAAGCTTGGTTACATCTGTGCAGAATGACAAATACTGCACCTTTTTCCAAGCACCTTCTCCACGCTGCTCACGGCCCCCACGCCTCAGACTACCCTGCTTCTTCATCCCCAAATACCCCAAGCCCCTTGCCTTCAAGAAGGGGCGTCCGGGACTTGGTGTCGCATCTCCTCGCTTGGCTTCCACGTGAGTAAACCCTTTCTTTGCTGCAGACCTTCGAGTCTTAGCATTTTCGCTTGTGCGTCGGGCAAAATGAACCTGGTTCGGTAACGCTGGGTCAAAATTATTGAGAATTTCAAGACGGCAACAGTAGAACCAAGCTGGGGGCCTTTCTAGGCACGGGTCTATCACCTGCCCAGTTTGCAGGCCGGGGAAGCCCAGTGGAAGGGGCTGTTCCGTCTGGAGACCTGGCTTTGCCACCAAATCCCCGAGGGGAACCAACCTTAAACTGAGCCTCACTTTCCTCGTTTATAAATGGATGTGATCACTGGCCCCTGCCTACCACACAGCCTTATTGGGAGGCCAAGTGGAAAGAAACAAGTATATAGACAACTTTTTGAATCCTAAACTCACACAAGGCAAAGATACAGTCTTCAGAGTTTGCCCTGAACTAGTCCCGAGTTCCTAGTTTTACTTAGAAGTTTCTCACGGAAGCACATCTGTGAATGTTCCTCAGAGAAATAGAATTTGACTTATAGAAATTGTCAGGATAGTCAATTACCCCCATCCCCACCCCTGGAAGACATGTATTCTCAAAATCCCCAAATCCTTTTATATGAATTCTTAAGTATCTCGAAGCTTTGGTAAATCAAGCTACCTGTTATTCACACCATTATAAATCCACTTGGGTCCTTCCGTCACCTGAATATGTGATTTCTTGTCTCTTAGCTGGCAGGAAAGCTCAGAACTGTTGAGATCTGAGTGGTATTTAGTGCAGGGAAATTGTAAGAATTAATAACAGTGGGGGGCCAGAGTGAATAAACGTGAGCACCCTTCTGCCATGCGTGTCTCATTAATCCTTCCAGCGTTCCGGAATGAGGCGCTGAGTAAATGACAAGAGGTGGGCGAGAAACGGAAGAGGCAGAGGGATCAAGAATTTGTGACAGAGGGAAAGAATCCCATGGGACCGGGGCGGGGAGGAGGGGTTCGTCTGTCGAACACGAGCTTGTTGCCTCCCCTCCTTCCTTCCTCCCTTCTCCTCTCCCGTCTTTGTTTGAACAGACCTCCGTCATGGAGCTACTCTACATCAATTCCTATTTATCTACACGATTGGCAAGAACCACCAGGGTCCAGTCTGGCCAGTATTGGCTCCCCGCACAGCACCACCTGTGGGGGTGGGGTGCGGGGTGTTGCACCACCCGCAGAAACGTCAGATCTTTCTCTAGAGCTCTGTTCTCTGTTCGTTTCATGAGGGGCATTCATAGCCAAGGGTTTCCACCTCTTCCTCCACAGTGAGTCTCGTAGCAGATGTCCCCTTTGTCTATCGTGGTATTAGATGTATCTCAGCCCCAGAAAGGGGGTGGAGAGAGAACCCACCTGGACACAGCGCCACAATAGACGGCACTCCCGAGATGCTTATGTTGCAACGTATATCGGGATGAAGAAGCAGGTACTGACCCAGTCTGGGCGTGGGGAAGACTTCTTGGAGGAGATGAGAAAGCCAAGCCAGGCAATGGAGGAAGGGCACCCCAAGTGATGGGCAGAGCCGGAGCAGAGGCTTGGAGAAGGACCAGGTGGGATGCTGTGCAGGGGGAAGGCCAGGAAACTTGGGCTGTTCTAGCATCAGCTGTGCATCAGGGCACAGTCAGAGAGAGCAGATGTGGACAGACGGCAAGTGAGAGGGATGAGGAATTCATGACCAGGTCCGTGACACAAGGAACCAAAGCCAACTCTGTGACCCTTGAACTATCTCAGGGTACCAGCTCCCTGTCTGAAACATGAGATTCAAAGGGGGCTGAGTTGTCTCTGTCGAGACAGATTTCTGTTTTGCTGTTTTCAGACACACCTGTGGGCTCCACCTCCCAGAAAAGAGGGGTGGCTATCCAGCACAGCCCTTGCTAAGCTTCCGTCTGCCTGGACCAGGAACCTGCCATCCTTCCTCTTACCGTGGTTGGGTCTGGCACACACGGCGGAGGCTTAGCAAGTATATGTTGGATGAGTAGATACACATGTAAATACTGAGTCCTGTGGAGCAGGGATCAGCAAAATGTTCCTGTAAAGAACCAGAGTGTAAATATCCTTGGCTGTCTGGACTATACAGTGTCTGTGGCAGCTACTCTGCTGTTGCAACTGGAAAGCAACCCTAGATAATGTGTATATGAATATATGAACTGGCTTGGCTGCGTTCCAATAAAACTTTGTTTGCCAAAACAGTCAGTGGGCCAGTGGGCTACTGCTTGCCCTGCTACAGAGAACTCCATGAGTAGTGAATTTTCTGTGTCCTTGTCCATCTGAAATGTCTTTGTGTTGGAATTTATAGATGACAGTTTGGCTGGGGAT
The DNA here is from genome assembly GCF_008692025.1 of Phocoena sinus. Taxonomy (NCBI): domain Eukaryota; kingdom Metazoa; phylum Chordata; class Mammalia; order Artiodactyla; family Phocoenidae; genus Phocoena; species Phocoena sinus. The sequence goes on along the minus strand of NC_045777.1, from coordinate 3,879,064 downwards.
AGAATTTAGGTTGACAGCTGTATTCCCGCAGTTGATTGAAGATGTTATGTCATTCTCTCCTGATGTCGGTTACTGCTGGGGAAAATCTTGTCTAAGACCGACTGCCCTTCCTGCCTTGGTAATTTGTCTTTTCTCTCTGGTGCTTTAGGAATTTTCTCCTTACTGCTGATGGTCTGAAGTTTCAGTAGCAAGTGTCTAAGTGGGGATTTTTTTTTTTTCCTCCAGTGTATACCAATTAGTACTTGGTATAACTTTTCAATCTGAGGATCTCTACCCCCTAACTCCTATTTTCAAAGTTTCTGGAAGACGTTATGCTCTGTCCCCAATGCTGCTGCTCTGCTGGTCTGTCTCTCTGGAGTGTCTATTAATAGAATTTCTTTTAAAAAATCTATTTTTTATTGAAGCATAGTTGATTTATAACTTTGTGTTAGTTTTAGGTGTATAGCACAGTGATTCAGTTATACATTTTATATATATATATAATATACATATTATATATATATATTCTTTTTCAGATTTTTTCCCTTAGAAGTTATTATAAAATACTGAGTAGAGTTCCCTGTGCTATACAGTAGGTCCTTGCTGGTTATCTATTTTATATATAGTAGTGTGTATATGTTAATCCCAAACTCCTAATTTATCCCTCCCTCCTCTTTCCCTTTTGGTAACCTTACATATTTTTCTATGTCTGTGGTTCTGTTTCTGTTTTGTATATTAGTTCCTTTGTATCATTTCCTTTTTAGGTTCCACATATAAGTGATATCGTATGATGTTTCTCTCTGTCTGGCTGACTTCACTTAGTATGATAATCTCTAGATCCGTCCATGCTGCTGCAAATGGCATTATTTCATTCTTTTTCATGGCTGAGTAATATTCCATTGTGTGTGTGTGTGTGTGTGTGTGTGTGTGTGTGTGTGTGTGTGTATCACATCTTCTTTAGAATTTCAAGTACATATTTTCTTCATGTTCCCTTGCCTGCATATTTTATGTTCTTTTTCTTTCTTTCTTTGGGTCTGAGTTTAGTATTGAAAATCCAGGCCTGTCATTTGAAGACTCTCTTAGGTTTTCCAGGGAGCAAGTTTTCCCATAAAGCTTTATTCCAGTCAGTCAATCCACAGATGTTTGTAGGGGTTCTCCCTGTGCAAGATACTGTGAGGAGTCCAAAACACACATTGATTTCTCCCATTTATACAAAGTATGTGCCACCTTTTAAAATCTTCGGTATATTTAATTCCATGATATAGGTGCTTTCATTGTCCTCATCTCACAGATTCTCAAGAAAACAGAGACCCAGAGAGGTAATTAGCCCACAGTCACGTGGCTGGTACTTGGTCCTCACCTATCTGCATAGCGCTCACTTAGTTAATGGCAAGACAGTGAGAAATTAAGGCTCGTGATAATTTTACGAAGATTTTGTAAATTAAAGCATTTAACAAGTGATACTCTTACGTGATTGAGAAATTAAAACTATGAAAAAATTACATATAGGGAAGTCTTGTTCCCATCCCTGACCCTGGCCACCCTGTTCTAGGTGGTCATTTTGATTACTTTCTAGTCTACCGTTTCGCTGTTCCATTGTGAGAATATGGGCCAATCCAAACACATAGACTTGCTTCTCTCTCCTTTCTTACGTGAAAGCATCCGACACTGTGATTTTTCTTTCCGGACACCACTTCTTAGTCCAAATGCGTGGTTTCCTTCTGATACCGAATATGCGTCATTTTTCCACACCAATACTCCAATTCTGTGACACCAGCTGGGTGTCAATTCAATTCAATTTCAAGGTACCTGGAGGTAGCATCGGATCCCACAAATCAAGGGCTCGTTCCCATGAGACCAACCCCATTTCAGATACCAGCACAAGAGGGGTCCCCAGGTGATCCCCACTTCTGCCCAGCTGAGTACAATTTGGCTGTTCTCACAGTCTTGCCTCCCCCATCAGGTCTGATAACTCACTAGAATGATTTGCAGAACTCAGGAAGGCACTCTGTTTGCAACTACAGGTTGTTTGTTTTGTTTTGACAAAGAATGTAACTCAAGAACAGCCAGATGGAAGAGGGGGGCATAGAACAGGTTGTTGGGGGAGGGGGTGTCAGGCTGGCACAGAGCTTCCATGCCCTCTCTAAGCCCACCCCCTCTCCAGCACATCAGTGTATTCGCCAATCCAGAAGCTCCCAAACCCCAGTAGGGGTTTTCTATCGAGACATAAACTGATTAAATCTCTGGCCACTGGTGGTTGAATTCAATCTCTAGCCCCTCTCCCTTCCCTGGGGGTCATGAGATGGGGCTGAAAGTTCCAACCCTTTAATCATGGCTTCGTCCTTCTGGCGTCAGCCCCCATCCTGAAGATACCTAGGCCCCTGCACCCCGCCATGAGTTACCTCATTAGTATAGAAAGATAGGAAATTCCAGAGGTTTTTAGAAGCTTGGTGACAGGAAACTGGGCACAAAGACCAAATATTTATTTTCTATTATGCCATGAACCCACACTTCTTTTGTACGTCGTTTTTTTTTGCTTATTATGTCTAGGAGATGAATTTACCATGGTTTCTTCAACTGATACCTACCGATAGGCAATTGGGTCACTTTCAATATTTTTATTATATGAGAAATAATACTACGATGAATAACCCCACGATGGTCATCTCATATACGTGCACATCATTTCTAGAAGTGAGATCGGTGTGTTAAAGCGGAAAGATGTCCGTATTTTGGGTAGATACTGTCATAGTTGAGGAATGTATTGTTATTATCCCCACCTCTAGAGAAGTAATCTATCTGAGGCTTAACAAGGTGAAGTAATGTCCCCAAAGTGCCACGGCTAATAAGGAGGTAAGAAGGACCAACTTATTTAAGAATTAGGGAGGCCTGATGAGCTGGGATGGAAAGTACTGTCTAGGTAAAGGGAGATACGTTTCACGAGTGATACTCGTGAAACATTAGGGAAAGCAGTGAGTGGAGTGAGGACTGGTACGCAAGGAAGTGGGAGCCACTGAAGGTTGTTGAGAACCTCTCCTGTCCCATAGTGATCCTGGGGGTGACTGATTCTTTCTGGAATTTTGATAACATCAGGAAGGGCGGTGGGAGCCATTAAAAACAGGATAAATTTGTTTCTTCCTTACTGTTGAGTGAACCCCCTCATAGGCATTTCTTTCAGACTGGACTCCTTTGTTTGGTTGTCAAGGACAGCTGCCATTGTCAGAAACACTAGGCCTCCACCCCATTTTGATAGCTTTTGCATCTTTTCACCAACACGAGCGTATTTTCCTCATGGAGAATGCAAAAGACAAGGTCCGTATCCGTGTATGCCAGACATTTTGGGGGTGTCTATAAAGCCCATTCTTTAAAACCTTAACCGCCCACCCACAGGGTAGATCTCTGTGGCAGAGTTTATACCACATGACCCCGCCACTCTGGCCATATCTGATTGGACCAGGCTTGGCCACCTGAACAAACTGTCCATTAGGAGTTTAGAAGTGGGATGGTCTGACAGCTGGATAGATGCTGGGGGTGAGGGCGCTGCAGTTGGGGGTGTCACAGCTCAGGAAGGAGCTCCCTTTTCTTTTTAAAAAGTTTTTTAATTTAATTTTTTATTGAAGTATATTGATTTACAGTGTTGTGTTAGCGGAAGGTGCTCAGCGAAGCGATTCAGTTTTACATACATGCATACATGTATATTTATTCTTTTTCAGATTCTTTTTCCTTACAGCCTATTACAAAATGTTGAGTATAGTTCCCTGTGCTCTACGGCACATCCTTACTGGTTATCTCTTATATATATAGTGTGTGTGTATGTTAATTCCAAACCTCTATTTATCCCTCCCCCCACCTTTCCCCTTTGGTAACCATAAGTTTGTTTTCTATGTCTGTGTGTCTATTTCTGTTTTGTATATAAATTCATTTGTCTCTTTCTTTTAGATTCCACATATAAGTGATATCGTCTGGCATTTGTCTTTCGCTGTCTTACTTCACTTAGTATAATAATCTCTAGGTTCATCCATGTTGCTGCAAATGGCATTATTTCATTCTTTGTTATGGCTGAGTAATATTCCATTTTGTGTGTGTGTGTGTGTACTGCCTTAGAGCATTGAAGAAAGCCCGTCTTCAGAGATGGAGAGAGGACCAAGGAACCTACAGTCCTAGCAGAGAGACAAGACAGCATGAAGCCTGGTTCTTGGTGATGCTTTGTCTCTGGCTCAACTTCTTATAAGCACTGGGTGTACTTTACACTTGGATTCTCTGCAGCAACACGTTCTTCTCTCAGCAAAATCCAGTTCCTGAAGCTCATGTAATGGGATAAAAAGTCTAATGTGGGCACTGTCCTCTAACTTACCAGACAGAACCCAGTAATTACCAGGTCTTATGGTCTCAAGTCCAAGGGAAAAGAGAGAGCTTTGACTCAATTGCTCCTGTAAAGTCCTGCATCCATTGCAGTTGGGCCAACCTGGGTCATCTGTCCATCCCTGAACTGGTCACTGGGCCAGAGGATTGGCCTGGGCTCCGATGCTCACTCAGCTCTTGGACTGAAGGAAGCTTCGATGCCCTTCTCAGAAGATGGGGAAAATGGGAGATGGGCAGCTAAACCCATGGGGCCCTATCGCAGGTGCCTGTAACCCAAGGACGTTGATTAAGGTATCATGTCTGCCTTGAATTAAGTGAACTAAGTGCTTCCAAGAGAAACCATGGTTTTCATCAGTTTCCAGCCTGCCAACGTGAAATGCATCTTGACAGGCGTATTCAGGGACTTCTTTCCAGGCACATCTTTCTAGCATTTCTCACCAGAGAAGACCTGGTACCATCTTTATTTCTCTCCATGCCCTGTGACCCAAGAAAGAGCCTAGGGTTTTAATTGGGGGAAAGAGAAAATTCAAAGGGAAAATATGCCTTCTTTTTAAGAAAAGTGTTAGAGGAGACTGTCTCACAAATTGCAATGTAACTATGAGTCTGAGGCCAACGAGTGTGTGTGTGTGTGTGTGTGTGTGTGTGTGTGTGTGTGTGTGTGTGTAGCATTACAGGGATGCCCAGGAAACCATCACCCACAACCTACTCCAGTCTTACCCAGGGTCAGAGTGTCTGGATTTCCAAAATCAAATCTTTTATATTTTAAGTACTCATGTACTTAGTTGCTTGGATCAAAGACCAGGGGAAACATTTTCCTAGTGACTGATTTACTTGGGATCGAGGAGTCCTAATTACGGGTATAGGTTAGAGATAAGGAAACATCAGTATGAATCAGAATTGCATTGAATCTTCTTCGAAGTTCTTTGGCAACAGAGGGACTTCCAGCTGGCTCAGGGACTTTAAATATGGCCCTAGTTTAGATCTGGGGTGAGATGAGTTCTGAAGGTTTTGCTTTTTCTCTTGGTTTATGTAAACTGGAAGTCAGTATTGGCATGGGGTGTGGGGCAGGGGGAAGGCCAGTTCCTAAGAACGTACTATTTACCAGTTACTCTTAAGATAAAGTGAGCGTAAGTCCCTCATGTGGCTGTGAGGCCATATTTGATTTGGTCCTTCCCCATCTACGATCTCATCTTTTAAATTATTTTTTAAATTGAATGCTAGTTGTTTGACAATATCGTGTTAGTTTCAGGTACACGGCTTCAGATTTTTTCCCTTATAGGTTATTACAAGATACTGACTATAGGTCCCTGAGCTCTACAGTAGGTTCTTGTTGTTTATCTATTACAACCTCATCTTGCCCAGTTACTACTGATGCTCCAGCCACACAAGACTCCTTGCAGCTTCCTAAATTCCTGTCCTCCTGGTGACCTTCACCGTGCACACCAAGCCATCATCCACATGGTCCTGTCTTGGGAGAGAGCCGCTAAGAGGCACAATTCAGTGACGGAAAAGACTCGAGTCCTTTACTTGAATTTCCCAGAGGTGTTGAAGGGAGACCCCGCAGATCGGCAACACCTGTCAGCATCGTCCCGCACACGCACGCCCGCTCATACTTCCTCCACATCTCCCACGAGGCAAGAGCCTCCTGTCCTCAGCCCTTCTCCCCAGTTCCATCTCACAGAGGGGGTTCCCCTTCAGACAGGGTAGGTGGAGGAGCCAGAGGGAGAGGTGAAGGTCAAGGCTGCAGACCTCCTTGTTAATTCACATGTAGTTCGTCCTCTGCATACTTATTTTGTCATTTTGTTTATTTCTCGTCCCCTCCATTAGTCTCCCATGCGAGGACATCCATCGTGTTTTCTGCGTGACCGCAGCACTCAGATCAGCGCTCACAGGGACTACTGCCCGGTTCCTGCCTGGAGGGCCCACTGTCCAGTGGAAAAGCAAGCCAACAGACAGAGCGTGATCAGCCTGGGATTCTGTGACTGGAGAGAATCCAAGGAGCAAGGACCAAGCAGGCCTCCTCTCCAGGACACCTGACAGGTACCTGCCAGCCATGGGGCTCTTCCGCTGTCTCACCAAGAGTCACCACATTCGTCTGCCTATGGTGTGTTTCTTGCTTTAGATCAGTGCTAATGTCTCCTTAGCAGTTAGCCTCTCAAGATCTCACTTTTTCCATCCCAGAGCTGTTTGCAGACTTTTGCAGGCCATGGTCTCACCATCATTGTCCGCGGTCTCGGGCCACAACATGTTGACTACATGAAAGTACACGCACATCCACGCTAGACAATTTTGCGGGGACTGTAAAATTCTCTGAAAGGTTTATTATTTTTCTTTGGACACATTTGAAATTAGGGTCAGTTAAAGTGGAAAAGATATAACTATACGAACTTACGATTTTCAAGATTTTAAAATTTTACTCAGAAGAAATTATTCATTTGGCTTGGGTGTATTAAATTTGACTTAGACAGTTACATGTGGATACCGCAGAGTTGCAGTTGACTAGTTGACAAAATGCTAATGTTCTGAAGGCCTTTAGTGAAGCATTTATCAATTTTATTTTGCAAGGTTTGTTTGTATTCCGGAGCCCATAGATTTCTTTTTTTTTCAGCCCTCAAATGCGGGTCCTTGAGAGCTTTCTCAACCAAAGCCTTGTTCCTACAAGGATGTGCCTCGGGATAAAATGGCTCCGGGCTGCCGTTAGGGTTCTTTTTCTCTTTTTCTTTTTTTGCCGGTAGGGTTCTTGATGATCGTGGGTCCAAGTACTGCTTAGATTCAAATGATCAGTCTTGAGAAATGAAGCAGAATGCTTGACGTTTGGCTAGCTTCTGTCAACAGTTAGTTAGCCATTGCTTGGTAGATCATCTCAAAATTTAGTGACTTTGAAAAGATAACCATTTGTTATTTTGCGCATGGGTCTGTGGGTCGTCTGAGTGTTTCTACTGACTAGGCTTGGCTGCCGTCTGCGGGTTGGCCTATAATGTGCCATCAGCTGGTGGCTTGGCTCGGGACTGGCTGGGCTGACCTGGCTCTACTCCGTGTGGTCCCTTTCTTCCCACAGGCTGGTCTCCCTGCTGGAGGCAGGAATGTGAGGGAGCAAAGGATGCAGGGTCCCTGGGGCCTCAGTTCCTCCACATCTTGCTACTGGAAGCAAGGCACAAGGCAGCCCAGATTCGAGCGGCACAGAAATAACTCCGTTTCTCGATAGCAGGGATCACAGAATCATATTGCAAAGGGCGTGGGTATATGAGAGAGGTGGAAAATTGGAGTTACAGTGGTGTGTTTATCACAGATAGACAGCAAATGCCTCATTTGTGTTTTACAGTTCAAGGAAATGTTTAGCCCTAGCAAGAAATAGAACCTCCTTGTACCCGAATTCTGTCTGTCCTATACAGTGCAATCTGTGTTTCCTGACGTGAAGTCCAGTGACAGAGACGCGAAATGCACATTCGCTGTGATGGTCTTTCCCAGCGTCAAGCTGTGTGGTGTCCAAGTGTGTGTGTTGGTCCCAGTGTCTCATCAGAGGCCTCCATCCCTTGGGCTCTGGGGTTTGTCAACTAGTTGTCTGCCTTTGAAGCAGTGAATTTATCTTCTGAGCCCCGGTTGCTTTCAAGGCTGGGGTGGCAACGTCAGCTTCCTCACAGGGCTGTCGTGTGGACTTTGTTAATATCTGCCAAGGGCTTGCCGAGCTCCTGGACACCTTGAATGTTTTCGATAAATGTGACCATTCCTGCTGTTCTTGCTGGCTGTCTAGAGCCCAGGGAAGTCTGTTGAATGAATGAATGAATGATGTGAGACCCGCTTTTTTTGTTTGTTTGTTTGTTTTTAAGATGTCGGGGGTAGGAGTTTATTAAGTAATATATTTATTTTTGCTGTGTTGCGTCCTCGTTTCTGTGCGAGGGCTTTCTCTAGTTGCGGCGAGCGGGGGCCACGCTTCATCGCGGTGCGCGGGCCTCTCACTATGGCGGCCTCTCTTGTTGCGGAGCACAGGCTCCAGACGCGCAGGCTCAGTAGTTGTGGCTCACGGGCCTAGTTGCTCCGCGGCATGTGGGATCCTCCCAGACCAGGGCTCGAACCCGTGTCCCCTGCATCAGCAGGCAGATTCTCAACCACTGCGCCACCAGGGAAGCCCGAGACCCGCTTTTCAAGAGCAGAGCAATAGAACATATGCGAGGAAAAGAAGGCAAGGAGGTTTGCCCAGGCTCTTGGGGTCTCGTGAGGAACAAGATGGACCCCCGGTCCCCTGTCGTGTGTCAGATGTCTGGGCTGTTACGTAGCTAATGGGAGATCCTGAGACTTTTGAAGCACGGGAAGAGGGCTTTTTCTCGGAACTTTGAGTTGCTTCTTTTCTCTGTTAGGATAATAAAACCACGAGGACAGCAAAGGGTAACATAATGTTATTGGAGAGGTTCCAAGCTCTTTCTGAACCAGGCGTGGATGAGGGTCTGGGCAGAAGCCCGTCTTCTGATGGACAGTCCTTGCTAGAAGACAGACGGGGCCTCATTGCTGCAGGAGGTGGGGGGCATCGGTGGGAGGGGATTCAAATGTTCTCAGGGACAGGAACGGGCTGGAAATGGCACTGGTAACATTTGAAATGGAACACTTGGGCCCCTTTGGCTCACAAAGAAGCTTCTGGGCATGGGAGTGTCTGAGCCCAGATGGTGGGAAAATCCTCAGAAAATTTTTGGATTTGGGTCCCTGCAGCTGGGCAGCAGCTGTGGGCCTGGAATTGGAGCCAACCACAAGTGGTACCCACCTGCTCTGGTTACCACATTTCTCCCAACCTCGTCAGGGGGGCCCAGCCATCTCTCACTTGAGAGTTGCAGGGAATACAGAGGAAGCTGGGAAGAGACCGTTGTGAAAGGATTAGGGAGATGGGCATTCAGCCTGGGAGCCTCTGAGAGGCTCAGGGTTAATTAGCAAAAAGGCCCAGAACAGCAGAATTTGCACTGTTTTGCACTCAGGCCTCAATGAAACCATCCTCTGATGTCATATTTTCTGCACCTGCAGAATTGCGTGGTCCACGCTTGGTAGTGTGGGCTCCATAAATTTCGAGTTTATAATTGTTCTGACAGGGAACGGATTGGATCTTCAAATTATCTATGAAATGGCAAATGAAGAGCCTAATCCTGTTGGCATGGGTCATGCCTATAGGAACAAACTCCATGCCCTTTCAGCACATCTGTTACTGTGTCGTAAATTAATAGGGTAATCACCGATGAGTCTTTTCCAGGTCTATCAGAATCCTGGTGGGCGACCTTCTCTTGGTTTTGGCTGTGCTCAGAGTCGCACACAGTAGCACTTAAGGTAGCTCATTACAACAGTTTCCTCTCTGATGCACTTAGAACACTTCACCCACGATGAAACGGAGAAGAAATTCAGGGCTCAGTTCTGGAGTCCGGAGGCCTGGGCCCCAGCCTCAGTTCTGCCACTTGCTGCCCTGGTTGGTTCCTTAATCTCGCTGAGCCTCGATTTTTCCACCTGTAAAAACGGGGGATGATAAGGCCTCCTGGCAACAGTCAGCAGCAACGTTCCTGGTTGGCAAGAGAAACCACCTTGGGGGTGGATCTTCCTGCCCACTGCCACCCATCAGAAGTCTGCATCCTGGGTCTACATCTTGACTGCAGCCTCAGGAAAGGCCCCAAGCGGGAACAACCCAGCAAGCCCTTCCTGCATTCCTGACTCACAGAAACTTTTAAGATAATTAATTGCTGTAAGCAAAACAATACTACTACAGTAGTACTGACCTGTAGGGTCATTGTGAAGATGAAATGAGTCAATGCAGAGAAAGTGCTTTAGGACCATCTTAGCATAGAGTAAGAGCTCGTAAATGATAGAGGTGACAAGCTTTGCCCTGATGTGTGACGGAAAAGAGCAGATAAAACACACAGGCTTACAAAGGGGGATTGGGCTAGGGTGGCCAGATTTAGCAAACTAAGATGTGGGAAACGCAGTTCAATTTGAATTTCAGATAAGCCATACATTTTTAGTAGAAGTATATCCCATACAATCGTTGGGACATAGCCGTGCTGAGAAATCACTGGTTGTTTATCTGAAATTCAAATTGCACTGCGTGTCCTATATTTCATCTGGTAATCTGAGATCGAGGAGATTTCGTTCTGCACATTCCAGCAGATGTCTGTGTCTGGCGCGGTTCAGCCCTTTATTCCCTAATTGGAAAACAAAACAAGACGGCAGTTTCTGAGCGTGGAACTGACTTCAGCAATTACCCAACCTGGCAACAGTACAGAAGAGGTACCATTCTCATCGCCTCCTGGCAGAAGTGCAAGCTGGAATGGTCCATCTGTAAACAGTCTGTCAAAATGATGGAAGAACTTGCAAATGTTCATACCTTGAACTTTGATCACAAAGGTATTCATCACAATGTTACTTAAAATAGCAAAATACCTGGAGAAAAACAAAACAAAAACCTGTTGCTTAAATAATATTCTGAAACCTTCCCCTAAGTTTTTTAGCAAGAAGCGAGAAATCCAATGATGGCTGTCAAAGAAGTTGTCGGTGGAGTGAGAAAAAATAAACACCAAAACATAGTCTTCTGGCTGGGCTGTCATTGGCCCGGGAACGGACATTTGGAGGTGACTGTCCACGTGCAGAGGGGTTCCTTCTGCAGATGCGTTGGCCCCTCAACCATTCATCAGGGCTCACACACAGACCATCAACTCTGATTCCTTGACCCAGGGCCCGAGGTTCAGAGAGACTTGAAGTCAGAGGGTTGGATCGGTGTCTTAGGAAACATACAAAACACATGCAAAATTCCTTTCACACATAACCCGTCAGGAACACCAGCTTTGCCTAAACCGAGGCACTCCTGACAGCGTCTGGGGTGGTGTAAGGGCTCCAGACAGGCTTAGGGTCAGGCTGGCAGCCGTGCGCTGGGAGGATGCTGGTGGGGTTCCAATTCCAACACGCGTCAGGGCTCCCCGTTACAAAGGCAGACGCATGTGTTTGCTGGATCCTGGGATGTTGGTGGGCGGAAGGGCGGTGAACGGTGGCCTGGCCAAGCCGAGGCTGGAATCCATAGCCTGATGTCTGGGGAACTGATGGGTTGTGGGTTACCCTCAATGTTGACGTGCATGAAAGAGTTTGGGGCAAGGTGGTTTCCTAAAGGACAGAGACGAGAAACGGGGGGCGGTTCCGTGGCATCCCCCTTGCCTACCTTCCCGTTGCCATGTGGACTTGAGCCGCTGTCTCATGAGAAGGTGGAGTCAGCGCAGCTGTGGGCCCCCAGACCAGGGGCGCAGAGTAAGGGACCCGCCCCCCTTCCGCCGCAAGCCCGGCAGTTCAGAGCCACCTTCCCCGTTCGACTCAGTAAACACAGTGCTACGGCCCACAAGGCTTCCAGGGCGCTGTGACCATGTTGACATTTCTTCTAAAGTCGGAAGAAAAATGAACATCGGTACAATGAATATCTAATAACAGATTCAGCCTGGATTACATTCATCCTTGTACCGATGTGATTGTAAAATATGCTTTTCAGTACTTTTTAGGGAGGAAGGGGACCAGGAAGGCGAACGTGCCTGGGACCAGTGAGAGCCACGATATGGTTCTGGGTGGCAGCACCTCATCAGTGAGGTCTTTCTCCGAAGATGGGTTTTCTCCTGGAAGTTGGGAGAAAAGGAGGGCCGGTGTCCTGCTGGAGGACGTACGTGGCCCTGTATCGGCACAACTCGAGAGGCCGCCGGGGACTCCAAGGAATTCTACCCGCGCAGGTGAGGGTGGAAGCAGTGGGGCAACGGCGATGCACTGCGCTCAAAAGCTGGGGTCTGGGGTGCAGCCCCAGGCATCTGAGCGCCACCTTTATCAGCGGCATCCGGGGAGGCCTGAGTGCTCGGGACCAGAAGCCTGACCCCATACCTCTGGCCGTCTGTGGCAAGCTCTTTGACCTCCCTCCGCCTTGATTTCCCCATCTGTAAAGTGGGATAGTGAAGACGCTTTCTCACGGGGTGGTCGTGACGGCTACAGGAGCTGGTGCTCATAAACACTTAGCAGGGTATGCACGGGGCATGTGTCATCAATGAAAATCGTGAGGAAGAGGGGCCGAGGGGAGGGGCCTGTGTCTGCAGTCCCTCCATGTATCTGCCATGAAACCCTTCACCATCCAGCGGCCCCCATCGTGTGGCATGAGGAGCCCCCTCGGGCCGCTCTAAGCCTCGACCAGGACATGATCTGGGTTATTGGAACGTGCACCCTGTCAGACTAGGACTCCCCGACTGGTCGTCTTTGCAAAGAAGCACGTGTTGAAAGAACAGCAAGGAGACAGGGGCGCTAAGTCGCAGGGTGCAGGGGTTCATCCATAAGGGGCGCTGCTCTGCTTCAGCCAGACGACATCTGCACCCAGCATGGTGAGGCTGGGGGTGCCTGCCAGGGAGCAGCTGGGGAGATGGATGGTGATGAAAAGAAAGTCTTTCAGCCCGTCCTTCAGACAGCTTGGAATCACACACGAGCCAAAGGGCCTGGTGGAAACAATTCAGAACTGACCTGCCGCCAGGCTCTGGGCTCAGCCCTGGGGCTCTGAGGCTGGTCCTTGCCTCCTGGAATCTGGTCCTCTGGGTAGAGGCATCCAGGCAGCCATCTAGAGGGCGATCAAAGGTCTAAGAGACATACTGGGGGATCCCAGGGCACTAAGTGTTCTGGAGACCGCCCGACGGCCACGGTGCCAATCCTGGCTCCCCACTTACTGGCTCTGTGACTTAGGGCAAATTGCTCAACCTCTCCGTGCTGGTGTCCTCATCTGTGGTTTTTGTGAGGGTTAAATGGGGTAATACATCTAAGTGTTTGGAAAACTGGCACAAGCTCCCTGTTATTGTTCTGCCCTGGGATTCTGGGAAGGCATCAGGAGGGCTTCCTGGAGAAGGCAGCCTTTAGTAAGGCATCAAAGACTGAGGCTCCTTGAGGAGCTATGGAGTGGGGGGGGGGGGAGTTAGGTTCACATTAGAAGGGGCGCTTGGGCTCCCCACAGGGTTAGGGGTCAGACAGGGCCCCAGAGACCCTGGGGCACTGGAACAACAGCCCAGCCAGGCACGAGGTGACAGAGGCCGGAGGGGCTGCTGACCCGCTCTCAGGAAGAGTCTGCTCAAGAGAGATTTATGGCCAAGATGTGATGTGTCTCCCTCCCCGCCCATCCCTCGTCGGGGGAGCTTGACTGCTGCTGAACTTGGGTGCACATGGAACACACATTCTTTCCCAGAAGACTCCAGAGCCCCGAGTTCCTTTGTCAAAGAGAGTGCCACCGGGCAGCGTGGTGACAGTGGCCGCCATCTGTCGACAGGAGCGATTGTGATTTAGGGAGGTGTCTGGGCGTCTGTGCAGATGGCCTGCTGCCCTGCCGTGTGGTGCCCTCTCATCTGGGCTGGTCACACCCGGCAGATGGATGCACTGGAGAAACGAGACGAAGACAAGACGCTCTGGAGATGTCACAGGGCGGCAGCCTCTGCTTTGCACCTGCCTGGTCCTCACTTTGCTGCAGGAGCTACACGTTCGTCTGGAAAAGCCACTTGGGCGTCTGCTCCTTGGTGATGGAGGTCTCATCATCTGCTCTGTCTCACCCGATTCTCATAACACTGTGTGGGGACCATTTTGATCTACATCCCATAGATGAGGAAACTAGGGAAGGAGAAGGATTCAGGGTAGAGGCTGACCTTGGACGTTGGACTTGAGCCACAATCCGAACCTTGCGCCAGTTCTGTAGACAGGGTTCTCAGCTCCGGTGCCGCTGATAGTTTGTGCTGGATCCTTCTCCATCGTGGGGCTGTCCTTGTGCATCGTCGTGGTGTGTTTAGCGGCATCCCTGGCCTCTACCCACGAGATGCCAGTAGACCCGCCCCCCTCCTCTTGTGACAACCAGAATGTTTCCAGACCTGCCAGATGTGCCCTGAGGAATCGGTCCTGGCTTAGAACTCATGTTTTAGGGAGAGGCTAAGATGACCTCAAAATATCTCCAGCTGCCCCCTTTCCTCCAACCCATCCCCAGCATCAACGCTGCCTGTTGGGCTGACCTGCTGAAAATGAGCTCAGACCTTGTCGCCTGCTGGGCTGTGATGTGCCTTGGTCAGGCTGCAGGCAAAGGTCTCCCAGAGATTGAAACTTCCACGTACCTTTCTCATCTGTTTTTTACTTCACTGGCGATGCCTCAGAGCCTGTGTTAGCCTTGGGACATTTACACAAGGCTTCGGCCACTTCCTGTGCCACTTTATCAAGGCACTGGTCACATTCAGGTTAAACTGTCTGCGGTGTCCGGTATGGGGCAAACTCCCAAGGGTCTTGAAAGCCATCTGCGTGTTGTAGGCAACTGTGTGAGGAGGTGGGCACCCTGATACTCCGCCGGCAGAGGCCAGAGTGGAGGCCTCCTTTCTGGAGGGTCATGGGAGGCTGAGGCCAAGAGGTGAAGTTCATGTGTTCCTGGCTCCAGTGGGTCACCTCTGGAAAGAATCCCGCGGGAGTGCAGCAGGTGTGTCTGCGGAAGGCTGTTCCTTCCAGGCGCCGTGAATAGTGAGAAGTTGAGAGCAACTCAATGCCCGCTGACAGCAGATTGGGCAAAGGCGAACCCCAAGACTGCTCGGCACTGGCCACCTTTAGACGCACGATGCACGTTAATATTTAGGGACATGGTGCTCCTTGAAGAAGCGGAGAGGATGCAGACACACAGGGAAGAGGCCATGTGGAGATGGAAGCAGACACTGGAGCCATGCGGCTCTGAGCCGGGGTCACGATGGCCGGCCGCACTTGGGGGCCTGGAGGCCACAGGGGAGCAGTCTGGACTCTGAGCTGAGGGGCCCCTGCAGGGCTGGGAACAGGGGAGTGACGTCTTGGGATTTATGCTTTAGGAGGACCACCTGGGCCGGGGGGAGATGGGCTTGGAGAGGGGGGAGGGCAAGGAGGTCAGTGAAGGATATTGGGGGCTCACAGAATCGACGAGGCAGGAGAACCAGGCCTGGGGCTGGGCTGGAACCAAAGATGCTCTCGAGGCCCAGGACAGAGGGGCTGCAGGAAAGTTCTGATCAGAATCACTCCTGGAATGAGCGAATGCAGCTGTTTCCAGGCTCGGTTACCCTCTGCTGGATCATCATTGTTCCCGGAGGGAGGGTCTGATCGGCCAGCATGCTGGTGGGCCTGCTGCTCGGCTTGGGGACAGCGGCACTCGTTATTAACAGTCCTGCCTGATGACATTCAAGGGCGGGGAAGTTCCCCAAAAGGATAACGTGAGAAAGAAGAAGTGGATGCTAGAAGTCAAAAATCCAGAGAAGATAAACCAGTGACTGCTACACAGATGGTGACAGACATTGCAGAAATGACTGCGGTCCCTAACCCTCTCTGTGTCCACAGGATTAGTGACGTGACTGCCTGTCTTGTCCCCAAAAGACGTTGGTTTCCCCATCCTTTGAATTTGGGCTGGGCTGTGGCTGGCTTTGTTCACCTTAATGAGTCAGAACGGCCAGTGTGCCAGCCCAGAGCCCCAGGCAACAGGAGGTCTTCAGTGATCCTGCTCTCTAGGGACCCTGCCCAGCTGCCATGAGAATAAGCCTGTGGTGGATGAGAAGCCACAAGCAGGAGAGCCCAGTTGTCCCAGCCAAGGCCATCCTACACCAGCCAACAACCAGCCAGCCCCCAAACACATGAGAGAGCCCAGCCAAGACTAGCAGAGCTGCCCATCTAAACTGCAGAGGACCACAGAATAATTGAGTTCAGCTGAGCCCAGAAGAACCACTGGCTGATCCATAGACCCATGAACAATAGTAAAGGTTTATTGTTTCAAGCCTTTCGGTCTGGGACTTGTTTGTTATGCAGCAGATGCTAACTCACGTACAGTAAATAGACCAAGGCTCAGGGAGAAGATTGATTTGGCCAAAGTCACATGACTAGTGGGTGTTAGGTCCAGAGGGTAGACCCTGATTCCAATGGAGCCAGTCCCCATAATAACAGAACCAGAGTCAATAAGAGGTTTGTTTCAATAACCAAGAAAACTTCCCAGAGAAAGGAGGAGCTTCACGTCTTTACTGCATGTGGCCCGGAGTCTCTGCAGTGGCCCTCAGCTCCCAGGCTGAGCAGCGAGAGAACATCAGATGTGTTTGTAGCTCAGACTCTGTTTCTTAGCACCTCGTGGGGGCTCCTGGCTCATGGAAATGAACATATTGGGCTGCACCGAGGCGAGAGAAACACAACAGAGACAATGATTCCAAAAGCAGCGCTAACTGAAGTAACAGCAAAACTCATTTGGTGGAACCCACGGCTGGGAGGACCACACAGTTCTGGAAGGCGCGGCTCGAGGGGACGGGTGTGAATGCTCTTCCCAGTCTGCCTGGCCACTGGGAATTGGGGCTCTGCTAAGCAAACGGCGGCTGGGGAGAATGTGGGCAGGCGAGTCCTGGCCCAGACCCGGTGTCACCCTCAGGACTTCCCTGAATCCCAGCTTTCCCATCCATAACGTGGCATAGTAACTCTGCTTACCCACGAGGCAAAGATGAAAGAGAACGGTGTCCTGGAAAGATGAAAAGGCCTGTACAAAAGTGTGGCATAGACGTCATGAGCATGGACTTCAGGTCGGGTTTTGTCCTGCCTCTGGGCAGTTGTCACTTAAGTTTTCAGAGTCTCATTGTCCTCATTGTAAAAGGAAGATGATAATGACACTTGACTGTGAGAACCAGAGGACAGGCCTTTCAACCCCAAACCTCCCTCTTCCCCAACACTTAGCCTGGTTCCTGTTGTGTGTTAGGGTCCTGATGAATAGTGACTGAGCCAACAGAAAAAATACAGTAGCCATTCACTGAACACCTCCTATGTGCCAAGTGCTTTACATAACTATATCCATTGGAGACATATTGTTTCCAGGGAAACAATATATATAGATAGATAGAGAGAGAGAGAGAGAGAGAGAGAGAGAGAGAGAGAGAGAGAGAGAGAGAGGAGAGAGAGAGAGAGAAGAGGGGAGAAACGAAGCTGGGACCTGCACCCTGATGGGTGAGAAGGAGGTAGCTAAGTCAACAGGGCAGGGAGCGTCAGCAGTGGCAACAGCAGGTGCAAAGGCCCTGTGGTCAGGGGAGCAGGGGCATGTGAAAAAGAAGAATTGAGGGAGATGCAGCCAGGCAGATCAACAAGGGCTGGACCACACAGGCCTCGGAGGCCAAGGTGAGGGGTTATTGGAGGGCACTGAGCAGAGGGTGACTTGACAGTGAAGGGGCTGCTGGAGGAGCCCGAGGGGTGGAAGGGAAGCAGGTGAGAGACAGAGGTGACCTTGGCAAGGCCTCGGGCAGTGGGATGCCAGGCTGCTTCCACACCTTGGTGCTGTCTCTGCAAAGGCGCTTTATAAATAACGTATTTTGTAGCTGCTGACATTCGGCGCAGGCCTGGAGGACCTGAAAACAGGGGCCTCTGGCCTCCCGCCCCAGCCTCCCTGGGCCCCCATCCCTTGCCCAGCTTCTTCTAAGGGGCGTGCCTTGCTGGTCAAGAAAGCTGTATCTTTAAAAATTAACTTCCAAGTAAAACCCTCCTGCAGGGGACTTGCCTCCCCTCCCCCATGCCTTCAAGACTGACGGAGATCAGATGTGTGTGGGGTAGGGAAGGACCATAGGGTGACAGGTTCAGATGTGGTTTTAGAGCCCAGCCTTTCCTAACAGAGTCTGAGTTCAAAGGCAAAACCACAGCCCCACAGAGAAAGGCGCCTTGCTACCGTTGCCTCTGAGCAGAGTCCAAGGCAGTGGGACCCATAGACTCAGCCCCGTCCTCCTGCTGTTCCGTGGTCTTTTGGAAAGAAAGCCCAAAGGGTAGGTTTGAGGGGAAGGCTTTCCAGTGTCTGGGCACCAGGAAGGCCAGGTTAGCACCAAGGCCTGTATTCCCGCCTCGCCTAGCTCGCCCCCAGGGGCACGTGGCCCCTTCCGCCTTGCTCTCTGCACGCCGGAGCCCTGCAAACCTTCTCGGGGCTGATACTTTCAGTGCCAGGTGCAGCTACGATCTGATCGATGGGACGATCGGGCCAGCAAATTGTGGCCAAATCCAACCCCCACCCCCTGTTTTTGTAAGGCCTGCAAGCTAGGAACGCTTTTTGCACTTTCAAATGGTTGATTAAAGTTTAAAAAATCAAACCGATATTTCGTGACCTGAAAAATTACCTGCACTTCACCCTTCAGCGTCCACAAAGGAAGTTCTATTGGAACGCAGCCACGCCGGTTCTTTTACGGATTGCTCCAGGCTTGCTTCCTCCACTTCCTCTGCCGAGTCGTCCCTCCCCAAATCTACAATATTTACTATGTGACCTTTTACAGAAAATGTTTTCTGACGCCTGGTTGGAATTATGAAATCCCTCCCTGCCGGTTGTTGAACCGCGGCTGCCCTGAGCGCCCCTCCCCAGGAACCTTCGGGACCTCTCCCAATCCATCAACAAAGGAGTGACAGCTGGGCCATCAGGAGGGGTCCAGACCCCTGCGACAACCCGGGTCTTCTCTCATGATGGCTCCCACCATGCTACCGGTGCTTCATGGTTTAAATCCCGCCCCTGGTCCTGTTGCTGCTCCTTCAGCCAACTGTGCTTCCTTTTGCCGCAGAGTCTTAGCTCACTCTGTTCCCTGTGCCCGGATGCTCTTCCCCTCATCCCCACCACCCACACAAACTCAGCTGGTCCCTCTCCCGCTCAGGTCTCGGCTAAAGTGTCAGCGGAGCCTCCTCTGTGCCAGGGTTAGGTGAGATCCCCGGTTCCGTGCTGCTGTGGCCGTGAACTTCTCACGATGCAGCCCATCGTGATCCCGCGAATATTTGTAATTATATCCTCATCTCCTGCTCTGCTTACCGTCCTGCTCAGTGCGGGGACCCTGCTGTCATTCTCAGGGCTGAATGGTGGGCACCTGGGAGGCACCGGGCTCCTGGCAGGACTCTGTGAAAAGATGGTTGACTGACTGCGTTCCCGTGGCTTCTGTAACAAATGACTACGACCCCGGGGGGCGGGGGGGGGGGGGCGGCTAAAACCGCAGAGATGTATCCTGTTACAGCTCTGGAGGTGGAAGTCTAAAATGTAGGTGGCTTCAGGACCACGCTCCCTGCAGAGGCTGGAGGGGAGGATCCTTCCTGCCACTTCCAGCTTCTGGTGGCCCCAGGTGTTCCGTGGCAGGTGGCCGCATCCCTCCCATCTCTACTTGCATCGTCAGGTGGCCTCCTCCTCTTCTGTTCCTCTCCTCTGTCTCGCTCTTATGAGAACACTTGTCATGGATTATGGGTCCACCCAGATAATCCAGGGTAATCTCCGGACCCTTAGTCACATCTGCGAAGATGCGTTTTCCGAACAAAGGCACATTTAGAGCTTCCAGGGATTAGGACCCCATATCTTTGGGGGGCCATGTTTTAGTATACTGCAGTTTCCTGATTATAGAGTCAGTGGAGATGAAGCCCTTTTTAACAAATGAACTGTTTATTTTAGAGCAGTTTCAGGTTTATACACTTACTGTGAAGAATGTGTACAGTGTTCCCCTGTACCCCACACCTAGTTCCCCTACTAACGTTTTAGATCAGTGTGGTATGTTGTCACAACTAAGGGAGCAATAGAGTCCGTACTTTGTGTGGGTTTTCTTAGTCCTTTCCCTAATGTCCTTTTTTTCCTCTGCCGCGCTGTGAGGCTTATGGCTTATGGGATCTTAATCCCCTGACCAGGGATTGAACCTGTGCCCACGGCAGTGAACGCGCAGAGTCCTAACCACTGGACCGCCAGGAAGTTCCCCCTAATGTCCTTCATCTTTTTTTAAATTGGAGTATAATTGCTTTACAATGTTGCGTTATTTTCTGCTGTACAGCAAAGTGGATCAGCTACACGTGTACATATATCCCCTGTTTTTTGGATTTCCTTCCCATTTAGGTCTCTAATGTCCTTTTTCTGTCCCAGGATCCCACCCAGGACCCGACATGACATCTGATAGTCACGTTTCCCTAGGCTCCTCTTGGCTGTGGAGGTTTTCCAGACTTTCCTTGTCAGGTATTTGTAGAATTTGGGTTTGTCTGATGCTCTTCTGCTGGTTAGACTAGGGTTAAAGGCTTTGGGGAGGAAGAGTCGAAGGGCACCCTTCTCATCACATCGTATCAGGAGTCCACGCACTCAACCTGACTTATCACTGTTGATGTTGACTTTGACCACCTGGCTGAGGTCGTGTTTATCGGCTTTTTCTACTGTAAGGTTACTCTTTTTCCCCCCCCTCCCTTTGCATCCCATCCCCTTTGGAAGGAGTCACAGTGCCCCGCCCACACTTGAGGGCAGGGGTCGCGCTCCGCCTCCTTGAGGCTGGAGGATACATCATCTGTTTGGGATTATCCTTCATGGGAGACTTCTCTCTTCTCCCCAGTTTATTTATTTATTCAATCATTTATTTAGTCAGTGTGGTCTCATGGATATTTGCTTTAGCTTTGAGTCTTAATCCAGTATTACATTTTTATTTTTCTTGCATAAATTGTCCGGCTTTGACCACTCGGGGTTCTTCCGTTGGCTCCTGTGTCTCTTTGACTTACCCCCAATCATTGTGGGTGGTTATTATTATTATTATTAAGCATTTCCTGACTTTCTGGCGCTGTAAGAGGCCCCAGGTTCATCTTGCATATTCCTGTCCAGAATAAGCGACTTCTCTAAGGAGCTCTGGTTGCTTTTATTGGAGAATGGTATTAGAAACCAAGATCT
Source organism: Phocoena sinus (assembly GCF_008692025.1). Classification (NCBI taxonomy): domain Eukaryota; kingdom Metazoa; phylum Chordata; class Mammalia; order Artiodactyla; family Phocoenidae; genus Phocoena; species Phocoena sinus. The sequence goes on along the minus strand of NC_045777.1, from coordinate 3,858,063 downwards.
GGGTGCTGGGTGTGTTCACTGCTTCTGGGGTGTTGTTGCTTCTAGGTGTGCTCGGCAGGCAGGGTGACGAGATGGGTGTGTGCACTCTAAGCCAGGCACTACGTGTATCAACACGTATTTTCACATGCAACCACTTGTGTCTATATTAAGGTCAACACTGAGTTCATACTGGTATCTCCGAGTGTAACGCACTACTTCATGGGTCATTTTCACCTCACCTCTTTGCTTATGGCACTTGAACAGCGAGAAACCTGCAGTCCAGAGAACCTCAGCTTCCCCTTCTGTAAAACACAGGGCTGAGAAGAAGGGGCCATCAGTGCTGCTTCCAGCACTAACCCCCTAGGACACCAAGATGAAACAAACACGAAGAAGCAGTTCATTAACCCAGATCCTATTTTTCCATTTGAACACAGCAGGGTTTTCCTAATGGGTCTTAAACATATACTCTGGAAGGGCCTTTTACCTTTTCCAGGGATTATGGTGTAATCTAAACAAATATGTAAGGAACAGAAAACAGCCATGATGACATGAACATTTAGTGTAGCCTGCCGGAGGCCCTGGGCTGTTTGTCACTGTCTTTGTGGATATCACAGCCTCACTATGGGGTCATCACGCACCTCTCCTCTCCTCCCCCAAAGATCTTTGTCCAAACAGGCCCCCTTTAATGGGGGAATCATTTAATGAACCAGAAAAACTATGATCTGTGCTTCAGTGGGCCACCCAGGAGGCAGCCCAGCTCTTAAAGATGTCAGCTAGGGCTTCCCTGGTGGCGCAGTGGTTGAGAGTCCGCCTGCCGATGCAGGGGACATGGGTTCGTGCCCCAGTCCGGGAAGATGCAGGGGACATGGGTTCGTGCTCCCGGTCGCTCCCGGAGCAGCTGGGCCCATGAGCCATGGCCGCTGAGCCTGCACGTCCGGAGCCTGTGCTCCGCAACGGGAGAGGCCACAACAGTGAGAGGCCTGTGTACCGCAAAAAAAAAAAAAAAAAAAAAAAGTCAGCTGAGACGGGGAGACCTAGGGGCAAGTTCAGAGTTGCCTTCAGTTCTTTTACAGGAATTCCTCACCACCGCCAGCCCATCCAAGGGTTGATAGTGTTGGCAAATGTGCTGGGCCAGGGTCGCTATCCAAGTAACCCTGAGCCAATCAGAACAAACAATCACTATGAAAGTTGAATCCAGAACTGTCTTCATCCCCGCCCCCCGCCGCCCCCCACCCGCCGCCATGTGGAGTCCCTCTCTGACCCTTTCGGTGCCTCCTGCTTTGCTTCCCCCATACCCTTACCCAGTGGCCGCCAGAGGACAAGTTAGCCACGAGCCTACCACCTTCCCCACCTAGACTTCAGCACCAGGGCACGGGAACTGTGTGTGTCTCATCAACAGGTAGGCTGAGGATGTGGGCTCTGGGGCAGGTGACCAGGAGGTAGCCTCTGTGGAACCTGGGTTCTCTAAGCCTCAGCCTTCTCATCTGTGAAATGGAGGCAGTAATACCCCCAACTCAGAGGTAGGGTTACTATGTCCATTTTAGGGATGAGGACTCTCTCTGCACACTGCAATTTGATGAGCGTTGCTTTAATTATTGGCAAGTCTTCCTTGCTTCCTTGCTTCCTTCCATCTATCCATCCAATTATCACTTAGTACCTCCGTGACGTGAGGCTCTGTATGAAGTCCTGAGGAGTACACAGTGATCTTTCTGGAAGTCCTTCGCTCATCGTGGTGGGGAAAGAGAATCAAATAAATACCTACGTTTTGGCCCAGTTAGTTGAAGGCTGGTAACAGAGGCAATGGGGACCCAGGGGAGGGAGGGCCCGTTTTCCTGCAGGTAGGGTGGGTGACAGGGGCAGAGGGAGGTGGGCGGGAGAAGCACATTGGGGTGGGCTTGTGTGCCAGCTTGCTGAGTTGGGACCCAACCTGCCAGCAGGAAACTCTGGTGCATGCCTTAGCAAGTGAAACTAAATTTGAAGAGTGGAAAAAAAACAAAAGAAAAATGGCTTTCTCTCCCTCCGAAACTGTGGCCGCGTTTCATAACCTGAGGGCTTGGAATAGGTTAAACTTGCTTTCCCTAATGGAGTGTGGCAGCAACAATGCAGCGCTTATCTGGAGATCTTTCATCTGAGGACAGGCAGATGCTGTACTCCTTCCTCTCCAAGGCAGAAGTTACTTATCCACCTGAACCTTGACGTCAGTATTGAATCGTTCAAGGAATTCAGAGCTGGTACCACTGGAATGATCTGGGTAATTAATAATTTGTTCCCAGGAGATGGCAGGGCCGATAGGATCTCACGTGGTGCCGAGATTTCTCCTATCCTTCTCCTAGAACACGCCTCCCGCTGCCCCTCACTCTGGCCCACTGGATTCGGGATGGTTCTGTTTTTTCAGTCACGGTTCTGGGGGTCTCCTCGGGTGACCCTGTTCTCTGCTCCTCACAAGGACTGGCCTCCCCAGATGGTGTTAACTGGTCATTTCTTTAAACAGTCATTCAGGCCGGATTTCCTATTTTTCCTTCCCCCTTTTCTGGCAGCTCGCAGGCCCGGCTGCACCCCCTGGCCTCCTGCCAGGTGTGTGCTCCACGGGCCCAGATGGGAGTCACCTGCTGGAGCTTCCCTCCTCCCATGAAAGCAGGTCCCCTGTGAACTGGCCACGGGAAATCCGCAGGTTCCCCACAAAACCCAGGCACCTGGGTTCTCCTGAGGAACCGGGTGATCTGGGCATCCACATTTGGCAACAGTGGGCTGGAGCTGGGGGCCGTCGCTGCCTTCAGGGGGGCTTGTTTTTCCTGCCTGCTTGAAGCTGAGTGAAGGAAGGGGGCCCTCACCTCCCTGGTTTCCATCCATGCTGGACCCACTGCATCCCAGGCCTCGCGGGTCACTGACATGGAGCAGAAGATGTGCACACGTCGGGTGCACGTCTGGGTCAGATTGAGACGATCCCGCCCTCCCCACCGGATCATGGCTGTTTGCAGAACTAAGGCTGGGGGTCCTGCAGGAACTGTGGAGAGTGCGGGCAGGGGGTGATTTGGCAGAGACAGAGGAAAAGCTGGAGCTTGTGGAAGGGCACTCTTCCTCACTCGGGGTCTAGGACAGGCCGGAGGAGGGAGGTCTGAGCTCACACGGGTTCCCCAACGTGATCTCGTCGGCTGGGGCAGTGTGGGCACCTTTGCGGATGGTGGACCAGCCAGAGGCATCTCTCCTCACTCTGGAGGCTGTTCAGACCTCAGCACGCCCTAGGGAGCCCCATGGTGCCCTCCAGCTGACAGGAGAGGCCCACGGCAGTGAATTCCAGTGATGGGGAGACTAAGAAACACGGCCCCTCTGAGTTGTGGCCTGAGATTCTCACTGGCTCCACGGGACCCTGGAGCCCCGGGCAGGAGGGGACTTTCTCCTGCTCTGTGTGGCCTGCAGGCTCTGGATCGGCATCCTTCTGGGCGGGGGGCCATTGCCTGATTCACCAACTGGGGCAGTAGCAATTTCGCGTTTCATTCTGAACCCCGTCCCCGAGACAGATGAGGACGCTGGTCTCAGAGGCCCCCCCAGGTCACCCACTAGGACTCGGACCCCAGGTCAAGCCAGGCCTGAATCTCACCGGCTCCCAGTTGGCCACTGCTATGACCATTTGTTCCATCTTGTGTGCACAGAGCAGAAGCTGGTCATCCCCGTGTCCTTAGCCAGTGCCTGGCCGGGCCCGTCTGAGAGTCACGCGTGTTCTTCTCTCTGCCTGCAACGCCCTCCCCCACCCACTCACCTGGCCGGCTCTTCTTGTCTCAGCCTAAATACCCCCATCCCTGCCCTCTTAGGCCTTTTGTTTTGCTTTTTAAATAAATGGAATTTTTAAAATGAAAAAGCAAAATCAGAATTATGCCTTTTGTGATAAAAGCCATTTCCCCCTCAATTAAGTATAATTACACAAATGTATAGTATTACCTGATAAGGCTGAGATTGGATATAAACAGTCTGGATTTGGACCTCTATAATTGCCCAGCACCAGGCCCTGTGGGCCATCACAGGCCTTTGTTTCAGGTGTGTCCACTCTAGCCGGGGAGGCAGGCCTGTCTGGGGGACCCTTTCTAAGAGGATAGACTCGTCCACTGCATGTCTAGTCACTGAGTCAAATGAATGAAGTAAAGGGAACAGCGAGCGAGGTCATGGGCTCAGTCCTGCTGCTCCAGCTGAATGACCTTGGGCAGTCGGCCGCTGGACTCCTGACGCCTTAGTTTGCTCATCTGAAAAATGGGCGTGACCACAGCGCCTCTCCCATGGGGCTGATACGAGTGTCCGGTGGGATCACAGCCACGCCGGGCATGGCAAGGGCTCAGGAAGCAGCTATTCTGAATATCCTCGGGGTTGTTATAATTAATAGTGCACGTGGGGAAGGAGGAAGCAGGCCCCAGGGGAGCCCCCATTGTCACGGGTTTATCACCGGGCTGCAGGGCCTCGGGGATGGCCCCAAGGGAACCACAGGGACATTTGCCAAGGGGCTCCTGGGGGTCCAGGAAAGCAGAAGGGAAATGCTGCCTTGGCCTTTTTGACCTCTGCGCGTCTCCCCCTCCCCACTCAGCTCCATCGAAGTCGGGGCCAGGCTTCCTCTGCTGTGCTTTCCATTGTCTTTAGGACCGCTGCCACCCTCTCTCTCTGTGTCTGTCTCTCTCTGTGTCCCCACCTGCTCACCGGGACCAGGGCCCACCCTCTAAGAAACAAAAGGGTGTGATGAAATACCAGGAGTTTTCTCCAGCAGGTGGAGGTGACCCCTGCCTCTACCTGGTGGGGCCCCGTGTGGGCTCTCAGCTGGTCTGGGGAGATGCAGGGCACCCACTGTCTGGGGTTTCAGTGTGGCCCAGCCTTGGACCCCCTCTGGGTGCTCCCCCAAGGCCATGGCCCGGATATGGCTGGAGCTGGGGGTGAGGTCATCCGTGGTGTATTTCATGCTGACCGGATGCGGGCCGGACCTCAGCGGGAAGGAAGGAAACTGTAACTGAGCCTGGCCGTGCCCAGCCCTGGCTTCTACACACTGCAGCCCAGTGCCTCCCACCCCCATCCGTGGAGGAAGGAGGGTGGTCAAGGCCATCGCCGCTCAGGTCAGACGTGGCCACTTTCAAATCCCAGCTGCACGGCTCAGCGGCAGCGTGGCCTTGGCCATTCCTGGGTTCTTTGAGTCTCAGTTTCCTCCTGGGGTGGCGGGGGCAGAGCTAGAACTTGCTGCATTGGTTGCTGGGATGACGAACAGGGATGCAGCACAGACAGGGTTTAGGAGGCAGCCTGGCACTGGCCACGCAGGAGCTGTCCCATCCCCGCTGGGGGAATAAGGAAACGGAGGCACAGAGAGTTTGAGGGGTGAAGGCGGCCTGTGCTGGGCAATGGGTGGGGAAGGCTTCCGAGGATGAGCTCCACTCAGTGTGAGCAAAGGCGCGTGGGAAACAGAGATGGAAACCCAGCACTGAGGTCACGCAGCTCCAGCCTCAAGAAGCTGGTAACAGTCTGCGGGCTCCTTGGCCGTCTCCCCTTGCCTTCAAACCCTGCCTGTTCACACGTCCCAGGCTCCATTTGGTTTCCAGCACCGTGGAGGAGGGGGGTCCATTCCCGAGTGCCCACCACGCCTGGGAAGCCTGCCCCTTCCGTGTGGACGGGCTTTCCCGTGTGATGGTTCACCGCCAGGTCCCCAGACCCAGCATGGTACTCAGCCCTCATCAGGAGCTTCAGACGGGCTGAGACTGAATGAGTGAATGAGTGAATGAACGAGTGAACAAGCTCAAACAGCAGAACCTTTCTGTCCTTCCTTATGGGACGTGAGCTTGTCGAAGCCAAATCCACGTCAGAGCCTCGCGGAAACAATAAATTAGTTCACCTGGAGAACATTTGTTGTGGGAACAAGACAAGGAACAGAAACGGTGCCCGTGTGGACAGAGCAGGCTGAGCGAGGGGAGAAGGCAGCCCAGAAGCCTTGGCAAGGTTTGGGCATTTTCAAAGGACAGCGGGATGTTCCTCCTGGGGGCGCACGCGTCTGGACGCGAGCCGGGGTGTCCTCTCGCAGTTAGAAAGTCACCTGCCTCTTTCTACCCATCAGCCACAGCTTTGGGGGAGCGTGACCTTCCTTCCACGGCAGGGCCCACGAGGGTGTCTTCATTCTGCCTCCAGACGAACCCCGGGAGAGGGAGGAGGGGGGGAGACCGTATGTGATCTCCTATTGATTCCCTCGCTAAAGACCCATTTACAAAAAGGTGTTAAAAATTAACGTACAAAACCTTAAGCTGCCAGCTGGCAGCTGAAGGACACATGCTGATGCATTCTGTCACGGTGACAGATTCAGGGGCGTTCATTTCTTACGGGGAGAACATCATTTGAATTAGGACAGCAGCCGTCAGTTAAATAAACAGTCATGTAGTTTCAAGGACCAGCCGGGCTTAGAACACCGCCTGGCCGCTCTCTCCCGGGCTTTGCTGGCTTCTGAACTTCGATGTGTGTGCGGTTCCCTCAGAGGCCAGGAGGTGGGGGGCCATCCCTGGAGGGAGGAGGAATTCCGTCTCGTCGGCAGACTTCCGAGCTGGTCATGGAAGTTTTCAAATTCAAACTCTTTTTAAAACAATTATAAAATATGTGTTCATGATAGTGCAAAAGCAAATTAATCATGATGGGAGGAAATACAGTTTAAGAGAAAAAATGTTCCCCCCTCCTTCACCCTGATGTTACATTTTTCTGGAACTTTTCCATATATATTCACCCGTGTACGTGTCTATCTTATATTTCAACAACTACAGTGGAGCCTCTTGTGTGCTGGTTGCCACTAGCTTTTCTCCTCTGGATTAACTGGGATCTCTTCCCATATGAGCCCAGGGAGGCGGAGGCCCTATCTTGGTCACCGGCCCGGCACCTGGCTTGAAGTAGCCCCCAGCAAATATTTGCATCGAGTGGAGGAATACAGGTGAGCCTCCCTGTTGGCCGGCTGTGGGGTTCTCATGGTGTGACACCCCCTCATGGGTCTCAGGGACCTAGGAGCCGGAGGTGAGGGCTGTAAGAAATCCTGCTCTGAAAGCCCCTTGCTTCTTAGACGCACGAACCAATGGATCAGGAGGGTAAATTCCTGGAAGCGGAGTCCCCAAATCAAAGGGGCCAAGTGGTTAACTCTGAAGGATATTGTCAGATTGCTGACCCGTCCAAGGAGATAGCTGGTCCTTGACTCTGGGCACGGTTCTGGGTTTTTCCGGAAGTCTTGTACGTTCTTTCCACCTGACACTTTCAGGCCCAGAGACACAGCGCGGTGGAGATGGAGGCCTCTGGAGCCGCTGCTACCGCCGACCGTGCCCCTGTACTAACTTCAAGGATTGTTTTGAGGCCCCATGGGCAGCTGCTAAGTGAGGCCACCCCTCCCGATGGTCCACTCCTCTTTGAAGTGGTTTCGAGTCCCAGAGATGAGGTGATCTGATCAATTATAGGCAAACAGCGGCCCAGAGAGGCAAAGCGACTTGCCCAAGGTCACACAGCTCGTCAGGTTCCCAGGGGGAGCTCCACCACTTCTGCTTTTTGCTTTAAGCCCAAAATATCTTTGTTTCTTCCTATATAAAATAAGGACCATGTTATGGCTCTGGAGCCAGACAGCCTGGGTTTGAATCCTCACCTGCTGACTCTGGGTAAGCCCCTTTACCTGTGTGTGCCTGCAGAGGTCACAGGGGAGGGGCCTAATGGGGTGAGCTCCTCCTTGGGCCGACGCAAGGGAGACTGCTGCTGGGTGGCTGTGGCCCGGGCCCCGGCTTGGGGCTGAGCTGGGTCAGCGCTTCCTGCAGCTGCTGGCCCTTCCTCCAGATCCGGCACCAAGGGTGCCCAGGTGACGGAGGAGAGCTGATGCTCCGTGGGAGCTACAGGTCAATCCAGGCCCCGACGCGGTGCCGACCACAAAGGCCTTGGTGTTGAGCGACGTGATCACCGTCTTGTAACTCACCCACTACGTCTGACCTTTGGATTCGAAGGATAATTAACGGGGCACTTGGGACGGGGCTTGGAGTGTCAAGCTTTTAATTAATACACTGGCAGCGTGCATATATCTAGCTGGGCCATTCTGCCTGGTCCATCCAATTACCCAGACTCATTATACAACTTGATTGCGTTTTCCATTACTCAGTGATCTTGCTAAATGGGTGGCCAGGCTGCAGACGGGCAGCCAGCACCAGTATTGATTGGAGGACACAGTTTATTACCCAATGGAGGCGATGCTCGGGGCCGTAAATCTTGGGCAGGACACAGCTTCTCTGCAGCCTCCAGGTGGGGATGGAATTGTGTTCGGATGAAGCATTTCAGCCATTGACCCTCCTTTCAAACTTCTCGGGCGTCCTGCCTTTTGTTTAATTGAATCGCCTTTCCGCTGCCAACTCTCCCCGTAAATACAACCAGGGACCCCTCCTGCTTTAATAGCAGAAATGGATACAGGGCATTCTTCATCTGTCCCTGGGCTCCAGAATGACACAAAGCGTTAAGCTTGCCAGGAGCGCCTGGGGGATCAGCCACAGGAGGATGCAGAGCCTCCTTTTATTCTCAGCAGCTTAAGGACGGGTCCTGCACCAGCCCCGCCATCTCCTGCCTTGCGTGGCCCTGGGGAGAAGGTGGGCTCTCACCCTTGGTGTGGGAGAAGCAGCAGTGCGTTCAGCTGGCGGCCCCAGGAACTTGTTCCTGAGGTTGTGATTGCAATCCCAAGGGGAGAAACACGCTTCCCTCCGTAGAATCAAGAGTATTCTTTCATAGACCATAAGCTTCTTTAATTTATATCACCCCTTCAGAGCTGGATCAATCTGTTTTCCTAATCTGAAACAGAGTACAGCAGGGGAGAAAAGGAAAAAAAAAAGAAGATGAAGCAATGTTTGGGCTGTTTCTTTCTTCTACATAAAAGCTAGTGAATGCCGGGTACATGCCAAGCACCTCACATTTGTCATCTCCAGTCCTCAGACGACCTAGGAAGTTAGTGCTTGGGTCAAATTTTTTTACTTTTACTTTTTGGATGAATGGAGACTTACAGAAGAGTTGCAAAAATAGTATTCCTGTAGACCCTTCAGCCAGCTTTCCCTTGTGTTGACGGCAAAAAGCGTTTTTAATTAGCAATCTCTAAGAGAAAGCAGAGGCCCAGAGAGGTTAAGGAACCTGCAATAGGTCACACAGCAATGGTGGGATATGAGCTGCCTGTAAGTGTGAACAACCGAAGGGCTTAAAAAGAAGGAGCAGGGGCTTGTCGTGCAACTACAGAATCCAGGAGCAGAACTGTAGGTCTCTGCAAAAGGCTACGTCTGATGCCTGAGAGCCGAAATGAAGACAGAGCTTCATTTATATCCGAGACGCACTTTGCTTTGCAAAGGCCTGGAGGAGACTCGAATTCCTACAGGGTAGGAGGGATAACAAGCACCACACGGACCAGTGGCCAGGGTCCTCCCTCCCTTATTTGGACTTTATCTTGTTCTGTGGACCCCCAACTCTCCCCAAGGCTCTGCTTCCTGGCCACCTCGCGGGAGCCAATCAACAACCAGGACATCTAACTGGGCTTGTGTTGACACTTCTTTTGACAATCCAATGAATGGTACAATTAGCAACAATTAACCTTGAGAATAAATGAACCACCACAAAAGAAAAAGTTTCTCTTTTGCCAAGCACAGCAGACACCCTTTCAACAAACACCATTCTGATTTTCTGGACACTCCTAATGAGAAAAAGAGCTGCTGGTGGTTTAAATAAATAGACCGATGGGTCAAAAATAAATCCCATTAGTAAACACAGTAACGGATGCCAGGCTTGGCACTCAGCGCTCCGCGTTGACTTAGCTCTCTGAATCCCCTCTAAAATCTGGTAAAATCGACAGTTATGCCCTTAAGGAAAAAAATTTTTCTAAAAAAATTGATTTCATTGAAGTATAGTCGATTTCCAATGTTAATTTCTGCCGTGCAGCAAAGTGATTCAGTTATACATCTATTTCATATTCTTTTGCAGTATGGTTTACTACAGGATATTGACGATAGCTCCCTGTGCTATACATTAGGACCTTGTTGTTTATGAAAAACAACTTTTTAATTTTGAAATAGACAGGAAATCCAAACAAAGAACAGAGAGGTCTCATGTACCCTTCACCCAGCTTGATGACATCTTATGTGACCATAGCACAGTATCAAAAGCAGGAATATTGACACTGGTTCCATCTGCAACCCTTACTCAGAGATCACTGGTTTTGCATGCACCATCTGTGTGTGTGTGTGTGTGTGTGTGTGTGTGTGTGTGTGTGTGTGTGTAGTTCTATTCAGTTTTGTCACTCTGATCTCCTTTTCGTAGATGAGGAAACCAAACTGTAGAGGGGCTGAAGGGACTGGCCCAAGATGACAAGGCTTGTAAGTGGCCAAGCCAGGCAGCATCAAGGTCAGATGCCTGCACACCCCACCTGTCCCTCTAGACTTTCCAGTACCCCACTCTCTGGGAACATGATTAATATGTGGAAACTTGACTTGCGGATGAAGTTAGCCCTTGAATAACCGACACAGCTGGTGGTAGAAATGTCTTCTTACCAGTTTATCTCCTCTAAAGATGATACGCGATGAGTAGAGATTAAAAAAAAAAAAAAAGTGTGGTGCAAGTATCTTCACGTCTGGGCATGGCCTTGACGTGAGTGAACAGGTGGAGAGTCGCGGAGAAGGGGCGGTTTGACAAGGTGTCTCCAGTCTGGTGGTGTGGACAAAAGTGACCAGGGACAGCCAGGGTTGGGGGAGACCCACTGGCAAATGGAAACCCACCTCCCACGAGAGGGGGGCAGGCGAGGCCCCAACACACACACCAGAGGGAAGGTATCTGCTCACATCCAAGGAACACAAATTAATAACAAATTGCAAAACTAACGTGCCCTAGCGACTTGCCTTTGTTCTTGGAGCTGTTAGGAATTTAAAAGGTCATGGAGCTACAATAAATAATGACACCCCTCCCCCAAAAAAGCTTATTTTGTGCTTGAGAGATAGGCTTTTATTTTGGAGGGTGGTGGGGGGTGTTTTAATGGCTCTGGGGAGGGGGTTTGAAATCATCTCCTTCCCTCTGGGAGGCAGTGCGAGTGGAAACTTACGGCAGGTTAAATTAAAAAAAAAAATCAATGGCGTTTCAGGTGATTGTGAATTAAGGGCTATTGACTGAGGCTTAAAGGGGATTAAGGTTAAAGCCTGTGGATGAGCAATGGGCCATTACTGCTGTGCTGGAGGGAGGGGGCAGCAGGCTGCAGCCTTGGGGGCAGGGGCTGCCAGAGGGGAGGGGGCAGCTCTGACTGCACCCCTTTGAACATCAAATGTATGCGATGCGTCGGCTCGCGTCAGACTAGAGGAACCAGGGCTCCAGTGCGTGAGGGAAGCGGTTTGCTGGTTCACTGGCCCCACGAAGACGCCCACGCTTCGCCCTCCCGGACCTCACCCACCAGGGAGGAAATGAGACCCACTCTCCATCCCGATCTTGCGCAGACAAAGCCAGAGGTGCGGCCCCGAGGCCGCCTCCATGCCAATCAATCCTGGGGCTGTAATAACTACAATTTTCTGATTTGAAGGCAAAACCAAATAACCCACAGGGGTAATTCGGGCCCCGTGGGGCCCTCTTCCTGAGAAGGAGTACAGATTGATTTTTCTTTCTTGAGCCCAATTTTATGCGGCTCATCGTCCCCCCTCCATCATTTCTGAGCTCTTTTCTTTCTTTCTGCTCAGGACACAATTAACAGAGGCTCAGAAAGTTTCTTGCTTCTGACTTCTCCCCTTTGTTGACACAGCTTCACTTTTGTGCAGAGGAAAGGCCGAGAAGCCAGCAGCCCCTGGCCTGTCTTGGGAGAGTCGCCGACCCTTCAGGGTCTCAGTTCGCCCGTGTCCACCACCGAGGGGCCAGAGCCTGTAGAGGGGTCCACCTCTGCCTGAGCACCGAACTCTACAGAAACACTGACAGCCCGGCTCTGCCCGGGGGCCCTGACTCAGCATTTCCAGCGGTCAGTGCCTCTCTGGCCCCCACGTCTGTTCTTTACCCAGTGAACTTTAAAGTATAAACCGTGGCTCAGAACTCAGCAGCAGCTCCCAACTCACTGAGAGTGAAACCCACAGGAGTTGGGACTGTGGCCCCAGGGTCCCCCCCACTGTTGTCTCTGCCTGCACCTGTGCCACTCTTTCCCTCTTTATTCTGTTAAGCCATTCTGGGCTGCATTCAGTTGGTGGTTCTCTCCAAAGTGGTTCTCACCGCAGGGCCTTTGCACATGCCGTTTCCTTTGCCCGGAATGCTCTGATCTGCCCATGGCCCACCCATCATGTTCTTCAATCCTCAGCTCAGTGGTCACTTCCCCAGGTCACACCGTCTACCTTCCTGTAGCATCGCCCCGTATCGTGGCCCGGAATTCTGTTCCGTTTACCTGCTCGTGTGTCTCCTGCCTCAATAGAACGTGCCCTTTCATCCTTGCATCGGCACGCCTGGCCCCTTGTCTGGCACATAGTAGGTGTTCAGAAACGTCAGTGGAGTGCATGAGTGAATGATGCATTCTGTGATCAGACGAGTTTCGGAGGCCCCGGGACACAGCCAAAGGCTCATTACAGGCCTTTTTCAGCTGTGACATTTCATGAGTCTGGGCTCATCTTTCCTGAGCTCATTTTACACACGAGGGAGCAGAGGTTCCCAGTAGGTTGATCGTCCTGGGAGGGTTCCCCCCGCAGCTATTAGTGGGGTCCTCAGGTAGTCCCCTCTCCACCCTGGGGGTACCCTCCAGGCGGTTTTGGGTTTGGAAAGAAGGTAGATGGTGCCACGTGGCCTCTGAGCCTGGCAAAAAGGCCCTCGGGGTCAATGGGACCACCTGGCCTTGTCAGTGACCGAGGCCCCTCACTTCCAGTGAGGAGTTGAAACTGCACCAAGAGCTCAGTTCCGGCGAGAGGCTTGCGGCTCCCAAGATAGAAAGAGACAGAGTCGTTTTGAGGCCACTGACATCTGCCAGGTGCTTGCCCGGCTCTTAATCCTTCATAAAGAGCTGCCCATCAGCTCACCTCTGCGCACTGAAAATAGTGTAGGATCGCTTATCCCCTCTGGCGGGAGCCGTGCCCGGGAGGGCTCCAGGCTGGAAACTGAGCCCAGCCTTCCCTCCTCCAGGCCCGGAGCGGGGTCTGGGGAGTCTGCTGGCTGGCAGAGTGTTTCCTGCAAGTCGGAGGCAGCCCATTCTAGCGTAACACCTAGGTCCACCGGAGGTGGTCTGTTGTGGTCTCCGTAAATCTCCCCTTCTCTTCCCCGACCGGCAGGAACAGCGGACCGAGAAAAAGGCCAGACGTGGACGCTGACACTTGGATTTATGCCCTCGCTTTCTCGCGTTCCAAGCTTTCCCTCTGTTTAGCTGCAGAGGTGGCCACGGAGCCAGGGTGTCCCCATTTTGGGCCTAGGAGTGCTTTCTCCAAGCTTCCAGCCAGCCACAAGCTTGTCCCCTCAGCCCCAAGTGGGGAGAGGCTCATGTCAGAGGGTATTTGGGGGCAAAGCCAGAGACCCAGCCCTTCACCCGCCCCTCCCCTGCCTGCGGGAGGATGCAAACAGGAACTACCATCAGCGCTCAACCAGCAGGCAGTGCCCAGCCTGGCGGAAGCACGCCGGCCACCCATTAGTCGTTATGGAAACTCATTACCCCGAGAGGTCATTCGGCTGAAAATATAAACAATTTCCAAAAGGTTTTAGCGAAATTCATGGGTGACAGCCATAATGGCATTATTTAGAGAGTAGGACGCACCACTTCTGGAGCCGTGGGCGAGACCTACCTCCGGTCGGGTGGGGACCTGCTCACCTGTACGTTTCTGCGGCCATCCCCTCGCCACCACGGCAGCCAGAGGCCGGGCACATGGCAGGCCCTCCTAGAAGCCTCTGAGTCCAACAGTCCAAGGGCTACTCCACTGCTCTCAGCCAGGGCTCAGTAGGGAGAGAAAAGAGATGAGGCCGTGGTACCCTCTGGACTCCCCAGCAGATACCTCCTGCAAAGCGGTACAGAAAAGCATCACCTGTAATGAATGATGGTACTATATGACAACAATAATAGCTAGGTGCCAATAATGTAGCATTCAGCGTGATTGTTGTTGCTGTATCGTGTTGTTTAATTGTGTTATTAATGATCAATTGCTATCGACCTTAATTACTAATAGTAACACAGAGTACCAGTGTGTGCCACTAGTGTTTTCAGAGCTCTAACCCTGATCACAGCCCTGCAAGGCAGGCACCGTTATCATCCTCATTGTACAGATGGGCAAACGGTTATGCCCTCTAACCTTTCATTGCATTAAAAATATGCCTCGGGCCCTGTACCATGCAAGATCGTCAAGTTCCCTAAAGCACCATCTCACTCTCTCTCACTTTTACCCAACATTCATTGAACAAGGATTTATGGAGCTCCTACTGCATGTTACATCTTGTTCTAGACGCTGGGGAGGAAGGGCAGGGCCTGTGCTTGGACTTTGTTTTCTACTTGTTCATTGCTACTCACTGCCCAGAACCTACAGAGCATTTCTCCCAGGAAGGCTTTATCCTGAACGTGCCAGCCAGAGGCAGGAGCCTCTTTGATGCCCCCCTAGATTCTGTGCTTCCCCGACCCCAGCATTTAGAGGTCTGGGGCAACTGCCCATTTTGTATCAGTCTTTCCTGTTTAAGGGCCGGGGACAGAATAGGCAGTCACTGAATATTTGTTGGATTTTATCACTAGGAAATGAGCTCCAGAAAAACTGGGTCTGTATTGTTCATCACCGTATCTCATAGAACCGTGTCTGATCCCGAGTGAGTACAAGATATATTTGTTGGTTGGATGGATGGATGGGTGGATGGATAGGTAGATGAGTGGACAGGTAGATGGTTCTCCAGTGGTGTTTGAATAGATGGTTGGTTATTCGATGGATGGAAGGAAGGACAAACAGTCAAACAAGTGGTTGGATGGATGGTCAGAGAGATGTTTGAATGGATGAATGTCTGGATACTTGAATTTATAAACAAAATGTTGGTTATTAGGCTAGAGAGTTGGATGATTAAATGGCTGACTCAGAATCTAAGCAGTGATGAACAGAATGCTTTCCACTGGCTTGTTTCTTGAAAGAAAGGGGAAGAGAGAGATGGATGGGTGGAGGAGAAGAGAGACCCCACCTTCCCTCACACACTGCAACCCCGGTCCCCTCTCGCTGACCTTTCCCATGCTTGTTTCCAGTCCCGATGTTGACAAGCCAAACCACAGAGAAAGCAGGCTCCCCTGGCTCCCGTCCTGGGCCCAGTCCTCTACCCTCCGGTGTGCAGACAGCTCGACAGTGAATTCTGACCTCTGCCTGGATTTCCTCAGCTGGCTGGACATGAACTTGTTCTCAGAGCTGTGAAACTTGACATACGTTATCCGGAGAATTTCAACTCCCAAGTTTGCTCGGCCAAAACAAGCCATCTTTGTTTAGTCTTTGGGGTTCTTTCCCATGGAAGCGGCTGCTGCAACCATGGCCATTTCTACAGGCCTGGAGCCCACAGGGCTTCCCCCATCCCCCGACCCCCACCATCACCACCAATGTCCCCAAGTCCCCTTGTAGTCCCAAAGGGAGCGTCTCTTCTGCTGCCATTTCAGCAGCATTTTTGGAAATCAAAAATAGGTGGTGATGAAGGGACAGACATCAAGGGTTGAGGGACCCAGAGTGGCCTCTTGGCAGTTCAGTTTCCTCAGTAGAAACGGAATAGCCCTGCCCGGGGGACAGCAGCCTCGAGGGGCAGAGGCTGATAAGTTGCTACTTGCCCCCACGTCCTCAGCTTAGTTTCCTGGGAAATGGTACGCAACGCAACGTGGCTGCCCCAGGTGTTGGCGGGGGTGGGGTGGGTAGTCTTGACGGGCAGGGTCAGGGAGGGAGGGGAAGTCAGAGACTCTCTACATGCAAACGCGCGCAGTGGACCCTCTAAGGCTGCAGCTTCCAGAAGGGACAAGGACTCCGAGCGGTGGACAGGAAGAGTGTTCTGTTGGTTGTGTGAACCGTTAGGAGAACACTCGTTCACATGGAGCACTGGGCTGGGCTTGGGGGCTCCCCTGGCCCTCTGAGCCCCTGATGTGCCTGCACTGCCATCCCTACCCCCATCCCATCTCTGACCCCCTTCTCTCCCACCCGAGCCCCTCGCTGCTGTGGCTCCTCCTATGCAGGGGGCCCCCTACTCTTTCTACCCATCCCCCCACTCCCTCTGAGTACCTAGGACTCCTTCTACATCGTTGCTTAAAATCTCTCTCCGCCGTCAGCCTCCGAGACGCCTGAAGACAGGGACTTGGTCTTGGGCACAGCTGAGTCTCGGGTGCCATGCATGCAGTTGGAGCTTAATAAATGCTGACGGAGTGGATGAGTGCCGAGCAGAAGGCAGAATCAGCTCCCTGCCCTCGTGGGCTTTATAGCACAGCAGGGAGACAGGCCTTAACCAGATATACAAAAAAATAAATGTCCAACTAAAAATTATGACAAATGCTCCGCAGAGGAAGGGGTGGGGCGTCCCGAGGGAGGGTGTCCGGTTAGTGAGGTCCGCTGAGGCCTCTCCAGGCATGTGGCATTTGGATGGACGCTGAGTGGTGAGAGCGAGCCCGTCTTTCTTTTTCTTAAGCTTTTAAAAAGTCAACATTTATTCCTTTTAAAATGCTCAAGAGACTTTTAAAAGGTCCAAAGGTCTAAAGATAGCCAGGTTTCAGGTAAGATGAGAGGCAGGTGCTGAGTGTTACTATCTCTGTTGCTTAAGCCTAAATTTCCACCTGTTCAATTCTGTACCTCCACGATCCTTCCGCCTCACCTGGGGAGTGGCGAGCTCCTCTGGCTCTTGGCAGACTGCATCCGAAAGTACCACTCCGACAGCAATGAGAAAAGTACTGGCCGTAGCGATCACTGTCACGGCAAGGGAGAACGTTTTGTGATCCAGAGAGAAAGCTGCCATAGCAATTTCCAAAATCAAAATGATTCATCCAGTAAAGAATAAAAAGAATCATCTGTGGACTCTGTATGAACACTTGCCTTGCATTCCCCGCAGCACACATACCCGGCCTGTGGCCCAAATCCATGCCAGGTACAAATTCCTAGGTCCACCCAAACTCACGTACTAAATATTCACAACAGCATTTTCCCCAAGAGCTCGGGCCTGGAGCCGCCCAAGGGCCGGTCACCAGACATGGGACGGATGCGTGGTGGTCCATCCACGTGACAGAATCCTGCGTAAGTCTCCATCGGCAACCTCTGTGACCTGGACGGATCCCACAGACACGGGGGTGAGAGAAGACAGATATTAAAAGAGTCTTCTCTGAATTGTACCACTTAACAGTCTGTTCTGTGGAGCAGGGGAAGTAAGGTGATGCTGGTGGGAGTCAGGGTCACGGCTGCCCTTCCAAAGTGGGTGGTGACTGCAGGGCAGCGACGTGGGCCTTCTGAGATCTCGGTGGCAAGGTGTCACCACCTGGTGTGTGCCTCTAGGGAGCTGTGCCCCTCCCTGTACAGTTATACGAGAGGTTTGAAGATGCAAGCCCCCGCTGCTACTCTGAGGAAAGCGGAGAGGTCACCAGGAGGCACCGAGAGGTTGTCCTGTGAGGCCAGAGCTGCGCTGCTTCTCCTGGACCCCCTGCTCAGGATCAGGCACCCTCCCCTGCAGGGCTCCCTCCCTCCTGGGCTGGCCTTCCACTTCTCCGCCCAAAGCCCCCCCATCCCGACTGGCCACTGATAAATCCGACCCCTCTACAGCCAGGCCAGTCAGGGCAGGGATGGGGGACTCCGCAGAAACCCGGCATCTGCCTGGATGGAGCATCTCCGACCTCGAGAGGCAGAGGCGAGCGCGACTGCCGACACGTGCGCGTTCCATATAGATTTAAGGCCCTGGCGAATGGGGAAGAAATTCAAATTGCAGTTACTGAAGAAGTCATTTTGGCTTCCAAGGAGCCTCTCGGGCTAATTTCTGAGCAAGAAGCAGCCGCCTGGAGCTGCAGAAGGCCCGGCCCATCTGCTCCGGCCCCTTGGGTACATTTGGGGGGGCAGCCGCATCGCCACCCTGGGGAGCACTTGTTAGCGTGGGACTGGAGCCTCATTAAATTCCCAATTAGGTGTTCCGCCACCCAGCAGGTGTCTCCTGTTCAAACCCAGAGGGGCCCCAGAAGCTGACGTTATTATAGTCAGTTTCTCATTTAGTGTTTACATTATCTCTCCATTGGGGTGTCATCAATTAGCATGTTGAAGGCTTTCTGGAATCTGAAAGTCCTTCCAGCAGGCGGGGGTGGGAGGATGGGGGGGCGGGAGAACGGCTGTCTCATGCCCCCAGTTTCACCGGGTCCCACTTTGCTCACAGCCTTCCCTTGCTCTTTCCTTCCGTGCATTTGAATGTAGGTTTGTATTTAGGGTGGAAGAAAGAAAGAAAAGTTTTGAAAGAAAAGTTAGCATCAGTTTGAATTGCGAATATCAGGAACCCAATGTCCTCGTTCGATCTGTTATTGACGTTGGCTGCTGGATGGGCACGTTCCTGTTGGCCCCCCCGTGGCCGCTGCAGCCCCGGGTGATGGCAAGAGAGCGGCCAGATGGTTTTCAGCTGGACCAACCAAGGCTGAACTGGACGGGGCGGGGCTGGGCTGGGCTGCGGCTCACCTGGGCTATGGATTAGATGGAAGTTGGGACTGGAGCCACGGATGGAGCAGGGTTTGGTGTCCACATAGCAGGTTTATTTCCCGTTCGAAGGGCAGCCCCACCAGGGTCCCCGAAGCATACGAATATTTTAAAAGGCTAAGAAAGAAAAAGTATAATCAAAACCCCCGCAGGGCTGAGGAAATGGGAAGAGGGCACTGAGACAAAGGCAAAGAAGTGGACATAACAGCAAATGAGAATCAATGGGCCAGAGCACAGAGACAGGGTAGGAAACGCTTCTCGGTGTCTGGGGGTGCCCAGGGTGGGTTCACCCCTACCCGTGCAGACGGCCACACCTTTCTGGGACACCACCTGTTGTCCAAGGTCAGCATAAAGACCCATATGTCCTTCAGCAGCCCTCTGCCCCAGAACTTCACAACCCTAAGGTCCTGCCGGAAGCTTTCTTCCCAGGCGTCAGGACAAGGGGAGAAATCCGGCGCCACCTGCCTCTGCCCTCTCCCCGCACATTCCTAGCTGACATCCAGGAAGCCACGCTAGAGTGATCAAGATGTTTCGCTGCCGCATTTTTACTTGGGTAACACATTTTATTGTTTAAATCCGGGGTTGAAAACAGTCGGGTAGGTCGATGAAGGCGAAATGACCTTGTGGTTGAGGAAAAAAAACGTCCGGGGCTTCCCTGGTGGCGCAGTGGTTGGGGGTCCGCCTGCCGATGCAGGGGACGCGGGTTAGTGCCCCGGTCCGGGAGGATCCCACATGCCGCGGAGCGGCTGGGCCCGTGAGCCATGGCCGCTGAGCCTGCGCGTCCGGAGCCTGTGCTCCGCAACGGGAGAGGCCACAGCAGTGAGGGGCCCGCGTACCGAAAAAAAAAAAAAAGAACTCCGTATCTCAACCCCCTTCAGTAGCTGCCTTCACCTAAATGCTGATAATCATACTTTTAATTGACTTATGCAAGCTCTCCCCGGTGTGTTTGCATTGCGTGGGGTGTTTGACATTTCACAGCCTCACCTCTCCAGCATGGGATCGAGGCTTAGCAAGCGTGCTTCCGGAACAGACACTAAGCATTATTTAGAGTTTGATCTTTAGCTGACACAGCGGGCTCACACAGCATCCTTAATTGATGGAGTAAAAATCGAATCCGGAAGAGTGCATGCCCCAGGAGACTCCTAAAACAGATTGCCAATGGGATGCGGGCCAGTCAATGGATCAATCGGTAGTACTGAGCATCCGTCCGCCCCCTCTGCCTCCCTGACATCAGTTCAGCCCTGAATCCCATGCTGTGAAGACCTCAGACGAGGACCAGCTGTCCAAAGAGGCGAGGCTCTCCCCCGTGTTGTGAGAGGCGCCCACTTTCAGTGGTAAACCATCCAGGAGGTTAAGCCAGTTTGGAATGCAGGGAGGCAGCGAATGAGAATCTGGGTAGCCCCTGTGAGCAGAGACCCCTGGAGGGATGGAGGCTTTGTGGAGTCAGAGCAATGCGGTGTGTGGTAGTGACAGGCTGGGGACCTGGCTCTGCCGCTCTCCACCGTGTGCACTTGGCAGGTTCCTGCGGGACCACTCGGAAGCCTCCCATCTTCTTCCCCACAAAAGGGAGCTTCTTTGGAATCGTCGGCAAGGCGGACACGCAGGAGTTCGGGGGCAGAATGAGTAACCGTTCAGAAATAGAGATGTGAGGTCATGTCAAGACCAAATGTAACTACTCCCCGGGGCTGTTTGTATCTAGAGGCCCAGCCCAGCTGGGTGCAGCTAGCACCTCAGTTTTGTGAGCCAGTAAGCCAGTAATTTCAGCAATCACCTGAGAGCTGATCCCACCCATCAGCCCACCAGGCGGGTCCAGCGTACCTGGCTCCCCATAAACAAAATTCTATCGCTTATTACACAGACCCTCCTGGGCCTCGACAGGTCGCTCTGGCAGGAATTCCAAGGCCGAGAAATGGCACACATAACTTTCTCCTTATTAGGCAAGAAAATACCCAGAAGCGTTCATCTACACAGAACGATTCCTTACGTGTTCACCACAGTGTCAAAATAGCTCTGAACTATTCTCGGCTTCCTTTGTGCCCCCAGCTGCTTAAGGGATGCTCTTTTCAAGTGCGTGCCTTTGGAGCCCAGGAGGATCCCCGCCGCTAGGGTCTTGGGCATGCAGAGTTAGTACAGATCAAAGGTTTGAAACATTGATGAAGGATCGGGGCTAGAAATCTGGCCTTGGGAAATGTGGCTCTTTTCCCCCCATGTTTTCGGTTTGAGGTATATTTACGTTCGGTAAAATGCTTCCATCTTAAGTTTACAGTTTTGTAAACTCTACCACGTGTACACCCATGCGGCCAGCATCCTGACCAAGACATAAGGCATTTCCTTCAACCCAGAAAGTCCCACTCTCTCCTTCCAGGTGACTACCCCACACCCCTCAACCTTGGCGACCCAAAGGCACCCAATGTTCTGATTGCTGGTACCACAGATTAATTCCGCCTGTTCTTGAACTTCATATAATCGGGCTGATACAGACATACGCAGTCACATCTGGCCTCTTTCACTCAAGCATAATGCTTTTGAGAATCGGCTATGGTGTTGTCTACCTCGGCAATCTGTTATTTTTATTCTTGTATGAATATATTTCATTGTGTGGCTATACCTCAATCTGTTTACTCTTATCTACTGTTGAGAGATAGTTGGGTTGTTTCCAATTTGGGGGCTGTCATCCATAAAGCTGCTTTAAACACTCTTGTACATGTGCTTTCATTCCTTTGGGGTCAATTCCTAGGAGTGGAATTGCTGTGTCATGTGATACCTCCTTGTTAAACTCTATCAGGAACTTTCCAAAAGTCCCAAAGTAGTCGCGCCTTTTCCCACCACCGTCGGTGGTTTCTGAGAATTCCTGTTGCTCTACATCCTTGCCTTGGTTTTGATGGACTTTTAAATGTTTGTTGTTCTCATGCACGTGGAATGGTATCTCACTGAGCTTTAATTTGCAGAGAAAAAGGTGAGTTTGTAATTAGGCTTGGTTGCTTCCACCTGGGGTACTCCCTGGGAAAAGTTAAAAAAAAATTGGGGCTTCCCCGGTGGCGCAGCGGTTGAGGGTCCGCCTGCCGATGCAGGGGACACGGGTTCATGCCCCGGTCCGGGAAGATCCCACGTGCCGCGGAGCGGCTGGGCCCATGAGCCATGGCCACTGAGCCTGCGCGTCCGGAGCCTGTGCTCCGCAATGGGAGAGGCCACAACAGTGAGAGGCCCGCGTACCGCAAAAAAAAAAAAAATTGATGGTCTCTGAGTTGGAATGAATGGAGAGTTGTGGGCATGATTTTCTCAGTAAACACAGCAGAAGTCCCTCTAGGACGGTAAGGGCCCTCAGGTGGCAGAGAGGAATGGCACGGCCAGATGCCACCTGGAGCAACCCCCCCCCCCCCCCCGCCCGGGGGCAGGCATTCTTCCAAAGCCCTCAGATTCAGGATTATGCAGAGGATAAGGATCCCATGGGGACAGGTCCTCCGTACTTGAATGGCACCTCCTTCTCTTCAATGGCCTGTGTGTCAGGTTGCCCTGCCCACAGGGTCTAGGGCCAGATCCCCAGCCCAACTCCTGAGGATCTGAAGGCTGGAGTCATCACTCATGTACTCATTGGGTGGACATATTAATGGAAACAGGCTGCCATGGACCACGACGGTGGCCCTGGGCCCTGAAGGATCCGGCAGGCGCAGGGAAAGGTTACCGTGATTGATGCCAGTCCAGCAGCATCGATTCGCGCCCCCCACAAATGCCAGCTCCATCCTGACAGCCCCAGCCAACCTGGGGCCTTTGCAAACCCTGAGGCACAGGGAAAGGTCAGCCTGCTGATCTCGCCTTGCTCAGGGCAGCCCCTTGGCACGGCTGCGGAGCTCGGCAAACCGGACTTGCACAAGGGACGTGTGAAGCTGTATCCGTACATTTAAAAATGATGATGACGTTGAGGAGGGTGGTGATGATGACAACCTCTTCTTGATTGCTTGCTACAATGCTCAACTCACTCCCTGTTAATTTTCACAACCAGCAGGTGGGAAGATCCGTGTCCTGGGAGGGAGAGCTGAGCTGTGGTTGAGGAACTTGCCCGACAGCCCAGGAGGTTTAGGACTTGAACCTTGCAGAGCCTGTCCCATCCTGCCTTGCAGGGAAGCAGCGGGTCCCAGCTTTGCCCAAGCCCCACGTGCTTGTGCTTGCAGGGGTCAGAGAAACACAGCATTTTAATTAAGCATCGCTGGGGGTGGAACAGGTGAGGGAGGGGGTATGTTCTCACTGTATAGGCCAGGAAGGCCACCGGGAGGGGGAGGGAGTCAGCCCTGAAGGCGGGTTGGAGTTGCGCAGGGAAGGCGAGAGGTGTCTGGGGTCTCAGCACGAGCACATGGAGAGATCTAGAGGTAGAACACGGCGCATGTGTCTGACGGGCTGCAGGCTGAAACGCTGGGGAAGGGAGCTGGGGGAGAGCATGACATCGGGGCAGTCTGGCCTGGCTAGGAGGTGCTGAGTGCTAGGCACAGGGGCCTGGACCACAGTGGACCGACAGGGGGAGCGCTCTTAGAGGTTCTGGAGCACAAACACGCAGAATGGTTTAAGGAGAAAAGGAAGACATTTCTCATGTGCTGTCATCATTAATTCCTTCGGCAGGTGTCGGGCGAGCTCTAACGGGCACAAGACTCTGGGGATACTGTCATGATGGGCAATGCCGGTTCCCTGGCCTCTTGGAGATTATGTCCTAGGGGGTGTAGGTGGTGCATAATTACACAAATGAGACAGAGAAGACGGGGTGGGGAGGGGCTGCTTGGCTGCTGTGGCCGAGGGAGACGTGTTTGAGAAAATGGCATTTGAGTTGGGACGGGGCTGTTGAGGAAGAGCCAGGCTCAAGAAGAGCTGAGAGAAGGTGCCCCTGGCCAGGGGACAGCAGAGGCCATGGCCCCGCAGTGGGAAGAGCGCCAGCTCGCTGGGAGGTCTGGAACACGCCCCTTGTCCCCCTTCATGTGACAGTCCTTAGGATTCTCTCCAGACAGCAAAACCCCCAATCCTATGTGTTCGAGTCTTGGGGATGCCGAGACAAAGATCTAGAAGATTCTGAACACTGAGTGGGTTTGAGGGAAGCTGTGAGTCGTGAGTCGATGAGAAGGGGGATGGGAGGTGATCCGAGTTGGAGGAGCAGGGGAGGACGTGCTGGTGTCATACAAGCGAGCATGGAGTGTGGACAGGAGGTCCCGGGGGAGCTCGCAGGCTGCAAGGGGAGGGGAGGCGTCTGTGGAGCTGCTGAGATCCTGTGCCCCGTGGCCCAGATCTACTTGTTCTGCTCTGACCTTTAAAAACAAACTCACGTCCAACACTCAGTGCAGAAGAGAAAGTCCCCTCGTGTGGGTTCCAAGGGGCATCTGGAAAGCCACCACCTCCCAGTAAGACACGAGCCACACCCCCATCTTGGTGGCCTTAGGAGCCAGGATCCTCCCCATTCTACAGATGAGGAAACCAAGTCCTAGACACCAGGAAGTGTAGCGGTGCAGCTGGCCATTAAGCCGGGTCTGCCTGACTCTAAAGGCCATGATCAACTTTGCTCTGTTATGTAACATCAGTTCGCGCATAAACGTGCTAGGTGAGAGATGCTCGCACCTGAAAAACTCCAAAGGAGAACAGAAAGTACGAAGGAAGATCAGTCTCCATCCCCTCCCGGTTCCCCTCCCAGTTCTCCAGTCCCCCCTCCTCGAAGCAACAACAGGTAACAATTTCTTGGACATCCTTCTGTGCATATTCCATGCAGATTTCTGCATAATGACCTTCTTTTTACTTTTTACGCAGACAGCTGCAGCTGACGTGCACTTTTCTGTGCCTCGCTTTTCTCAATTAACAGGCTATCTGGGGGACAGTTCTGCGTCAGTGCAGACGGACTTGACTCATTCTTGGGGTGGCTTATACAGTGGTGTGGATGAGCCGTAGTTTACAGAGCCATCCTGTGTGCCCGTGTGTGTGTATGCGTAGAGCCGTGCATCATCGCGGTACATCTGTAGTTTCCGGCGTGTGAGAATGTCTTTCGGGCAAATTCCTAGAAGGGAGTTGCTGAGTCAAAGGGTGTGTCCATCTTTCATCTGAATGGATATCGCCAATGGTTGGGTTCAAGGGTGTCAGGTGTGCCCAGGCCAAGGAATTGCAGGATGTTGCCAGATTTTGTGATTTGGCCAATCTGATGGCTGCCACATTAGCTTTTTTCTTTTTCTTTTTTTTTTTTTTTTAGCTTTTTTCTTGTTATGAGTGGGGCTGGGCAGTTTTTCACGTACTTTCAAAGCCAACAGCAATTTCCTTCCCTGTGGCTTCTCTGTTCAGGACTTTCAAGGCACACCCTTGGCATTATCCTACCCTGCCCGTCAGACCCCTTGCATGGGACGATGAGGGGTGGTCTGGGGTCAGGGGCTGGGCGAGGGGTGCCTGGGTCTCGGACTCTAAGACGAACACTGCATCCAGTTCTCTGTGTGGTCTTGCAAAATACGTGTGCCCACCTACGAATGCGGTTTCCTCCAGGAAGAAGGGTTTGGATCAGATAATCCTAAAAAGTCTATGAATCTCTGGTTATTGCACAGATGGCTGTGGCTGGTAGTTTGCTATCTATTCAGAAGGAAATGGATCTGAGCCTCAGGAGAGAGAATTTAATTTAGATACTGTGGAAAACTTCCTGATGTTGCAGGATATTAAACTCTGGAATGAATGATGATGGTCTGGGGCAGAATATTTCTGTAATACCGAGAACTTCAAAAACAAGATGACTCATTGGGCCTCGTGGGAAAAGTTTCGCTCGGCCTCTGAGATGGCCGTCTGGGGCAGCGCGAGGGTCATTTCAGGTCTCGGTGCGCGGTGGGTTTCATGTTTTCAGAGCCAGGTGCCACGCCGATCAGCAGTGTTCAGCCAATTACCTGTTTTTCCCTGGAGTTTGTGCATCACCCAATTTCATGACTTAGCTCGTTACACATGTTAGAAGCAGACACACTCTTAGGCCTCACTTAATCAATTCCTAAAATTAGCATTATTGAAAAAACGAGCTGCGAGGGAAGCTGCTGATTTTAATCGATAGTTCAAGCGAGCGTGGGGGAAGAATGCCCGAACTCAGCAAAACCATCTAGAAGTTTGGCAACATCACCCCTGGCCTGGCGTTTCTGGGGGGAGAGGGGTGGGGCGCAGTGTTCCAGATAAGTGAGCTTTTGGTTAAGGGGGGGCCGAAATCATTCCAAGCACCCAAACTCCTTCCTTGTCTACTCCCTTTTTTTAAAATAAATTTATTTATTTATCTTTGCCTGCGTTGGGTCTTCGTCGCTGCGTGCGGGCTTTCTCTAGTTGCGTTGAGCCGGGGCTACTCTTCCTTGCGGTGCGCGGGCTTCTCATTGCGGTGGCTTCTCTTGTTGCAGAGCACGGGCTCTAGGGTGCATGGACTTCAGTAGTTGTGGCTCGTGGGCTCAGTAGTTGTGGCTCGCAGATTCTAGACTGCAGGCTCAGTAGTTGTGGCGCACGGGCTTAGTTGCTCCGCGGCGTGTGGGATCTTCCCGGACCAGGGCTCGAACCCATGTTCCCTGCACTGGCAGGCGGATTCTTAACCACTGCGCCACCAGGGAAGTCCCCCTTCTGTCTACTCCTAATGGATGTCATTACCCATCCTTTGCATGGGCTCCTGCCTTAGTTAACAGAACATACTCAGCATCATTTAATCTCTTCTTAATGACTCAGGGTCCTGTTTGTTTATAACATCCATTACTAATGCAAACAGCTGACGTCACATTCTGCAGAAATCTAAAATATTAGTATTTTTACAAGCCTCTTGGGGGCTTGTCTACTATGACCTCCTTCTCATGGGAGCACCTTTCAGTATCCCCAAGAGGAGCCTCCACAGCCTCCACCAGGGGCCCCCGGCGTCTGGGAAACTCGCGCAAGTCCTCCCTTCTCCTTCCCTTTTTCCCCTAATATTTACCAAATGGCTCCCTCCCCCCAGGCACTGTTCTTTGACCTCAGGAATCAGTGGCAAAGAAGGCAGATAGGGTCCCTACCCTCAGGGAGCTTGACATCTATTGCGGTGACAGATATTGAACAGGTTCCAGCACAGCTAAACATACAAGGACAGATTGTCACAAGTGCCACCACGGAAACGCACAGGCCCAGGGTGAAGGCAACCAGCCAACGGGGACGCAGGAACCAGGGGACCAACAGCAAGGTGGGTAGTCAGGAGGATGGGGGAGATGTTCTGATAGAGGGATCAGAGAGTTCCAGAGAAGACATTTTCCAGGCCACAGGAGGTAGTTCCATTTATTAAGCGCCTACTGTGTGCCAGTGCTTGGCCAAGGATTTCACACGCATCACCAACTTGGGTTAGGTCCACACACCGCTGTGAGAGATTTCTGATGGAACGCCAGTGGAGACCTTTCGTTTTCATTACTCTGGGTTTATTGATCTTAGCAGGTATTAGAAAATGTTTCTGGGTCCTCCTATCTGGGATTTCATGGAGAGTACTGCTTAGGAGTAGGTTAAGTTTTTTTTGTTTTTTTTTTTAATATTTATTTATTTGGTTGCATGGGGTCCTAGTTACAGCAGGCGGGCTCCTTAATTGCGGCTCTCAGTCTCCTTAGTTGCAGCACGTGGGTTCCTTCGTTGTGGCATGGGAACTCTTAGCTGAGGCATGCACGTGGGATCTAGTTCCCTGACCAGGGATCGAACCTGGGCCCCATGCTCTGGGAGCACGGGGTCTTACCCACTGTGCCACCAGGGAAGTCCCAGGAGTAGGTTAAGTTTTAAAAAGTCAGTTCATCTACAGTTGATTTAAAGAAAAAATCCTATAAATGGTAGTGTGGGTGGGCTGAGGCAAGGGCTAAGGCCACAGAGGCCAGTGCATCAGGAGTGGCCGAGGGCTCAGCAGGTGCAGAGTATATGGCTGCTAAGAGGCTGCCGCTTTCTGGCTGATTCAGAGCCGGAGCTGGGGGTCCCTGTGTCCCTGAGTCCCTCAGTCCCTGGGCTTTCTTCCTTCTCAAGGTGTCGGTACCAGTGCTCAGTTGAGACATGGCCAGCCCCTCCTCTGTTCCACGACCCCCCCCCCCCCCGGCCCTCTGTCACCCCTCTCCGCTCCCTGGGCACTCCACCCATGGCCGAGACAAGGGACCCCATGGGGACACACCCAGGAAGCACGAATGGCAGCAGGCAGGTGGGACACGGTAGGGAGCCCGAGCTCTGGGGTCAGGCCTGGGCTGAGATCTCAGACTCGCTCCCCCCCTAACCAAGGGGTCTCTGGCCAGGCCTGCCCCAGTCCTGAGCTCCAGGCTTGAGCTCTGTGAGACGGGAGGTCACATCTGCCCCGCCTGATCCCTGACAGCTTCGGGGTCACTCTGTGACCTGAGCACCCATATGTCCACCCGGTCAGGGAATACCCTTTCCTCACCAATCACAGTCATCCCCTCCTGGCCCGCGGGCCCCTCTCTTACTTGGCTGAGGACCTGGAAACTGGACGTGGCTGGGTTTCTAGCCGGTCCTTTGGTTTTGGCCTGGGTCCATTGCTAGAAAGACATTCCTGGGACAGGCGAAGGGCCTCTGAGGAAGGGCTCACAACAGGGTGACAACCTGGGCACAGAGCCGTGAGTGGGATGGACATCCAAGAACGAGGGTGCCAGACACTCAGGGCACACGCTCCCCCTGCCAACCTCTGCTCCCTGGTACCCGCTCTGTCCTGTGTACGGCAGATCAGAGGGATGCTCGGTGGACCAGGGTCACCGCCACCTCGTCTCTGCTCCACCCCAGGTCCTGTCAGCTCAGGATGGCACCCTTTCTGGGAAGACAGCCAGCTAATAGCCAAGCTCAATAAAGAGGCAATTATCCAGTTGAGTGATGGAGCCACTTTTCACAGCAGGCACCCGCAAGCCCGCGATCACGGCATTGGGCTTGTACCTTTCCATGGTACATAATTTGTTCTTGCAAGAAAAAAAAAAAAAAAATATATATATATATATATAAATAAAGGGTGGTTAAAATGTAGCTCAAGCAGAGGTCTGAGATGGTGGCAAAGCACAGACATTCAATTTCCTGCACGCTCGCTTTGGCTTTGAAATCTGGGGCTGCATTCTCGGTCCGCGTGGGCAAGAAACAGACTGTTCTGGGAAACCACGTTCTCTGTGATTTATTGGGAACCAAATTAATTGCTAAATGTTCTATCAAGTAACTGGCCTTCAGCGCTGAAGTACCGAGCCCAGGGCGGTCAGGGCTCTGACGGTCCTTTCCGGAGGCAGAGTCCACGCTCCGGGGACTGACCAGTAGGCCAGGAGCCCAGGCTGCAGAAGGCAGTGGTTTCTGGAGGGAGCAGGGGGTCTGGGCTGGCCTTGCTGCTTTCCTCATCTCCCTGCTCTGGGGTCCCTCGGGATGGCTGTGCTGGGCTGTGAGTCTGCGTGTGCTTGTCCGTCTGCCCTCCGGGCGGAGCTTGGCTTGAGACTGAGGCAGGTTTGAGAATCTGACCCGACCACTGCAGGGGTCTGTACAGCCTCTTGTGCCCCCGACGTGTGCGGACAGACCGAGAGGTGCATGCGGGTCCTCTGAGGCTGGAGCGGGGTGCCGTCTGAATGCCGGATCTTGTCTCCAATGTGAAGACCACAACGGTCATCCTTGTGTCCCTGCTCAGCCCACCCTCGAGGCCACACACGCTCCATCCAGCGTCCAGGCCTCTTCCTCGGGCTGCTCCCACCGTTTAGGATGTCACTTCATCCTAAATGCACAGGACCCAGCTCCAGGCCCGCCTCCTCCAGGGGAGGCTGTGAGGGGGGAGGAGGGGGGAGAGGCGGGAGGGTGAAATCCCGACTCCTTAGGCATCCTCCGTCCATGGGCCACGGGGACTAACAGCTGCGAGGGGGGGAGTGTCCTCAGTGCCCAGAAGAAGGGCTTTGCCCCCTTGATCTGTGTGAGCAGCGTGTCGCTGACGCGGCAGGAGGACCTGGTCAAGCGTGAGCACACCGCACGCTCTGCTCCACTGAACGTCTCCAACACCAGCTCAGGCCCCGTGCCGCTTCGCACGCCGAGGAGCTGGGCAGGCTTCCCTGTCGGGTGCCCGAGGCGGACAGGGCTGCACCCTCCAGCGTGGCTCCAGCCCTGCCGCAACGGAACGTGTAGCTGGCGTGGGCAGCAGGAAACCCACAGTTCACGCCTGCTCTGCTCTCCCCTGTGTCCCTGGGCGATCCTGAACACCTGAGCCTCTGTTTCCCCAACTGGAGATGGAGGATGGGGCTCCTCCTTGGGCCACAGGGAGGAGTCTGGCAAGGTCGTCACAGGCGGCCAGGCTCACTGCCCTGAAGGCCGCCTGCCTGGAGCTCCTGGGCTCTGTGTGTCTGTGGCTCTGGGCTGCTCTGGAACCAAGGGCTGCCTCCCTCTCTGGAAGGGCCTGTGTTGACACAGGAAGGAGGGCCAGGGGCCAGTTCCCAGGGCAGCTACAGACAAAACCCAAAGAGATGGGCAGTTTTTCCTCCAAGGCCAGCAGTCATTGCCCTTCCCGTGTGACCGGCGCTGACCTCACCTGCCCAGCGCCTGGCTGTGAGGTTCCTCTCTTGTTTCAGCCACCCTGTGTCCCTTCTTCCTGAACCCCACCAGCAGACCCCACCCTTACCTTTGGACACGTGTGGCAGCTACTTTAAAAATCTCGCCCTGTTCGCCCATCCTTTAACTTCACATGCTTGTCCCAAACCTTGAACTGTTTTCCAAGCCACATAGACCCGAGACTCAGGAGGAAGCCAGGTGGCCCAGGTCCTGCATTTGTGGACACGCTCACCACGCCGACCTCACCAGATGCAAATGGTACCACTTTCATCAACCCGCCCCCTTTGACTCCCACTGACATCCCTTTCCGATATACGTTTCTAAATCAGTTCACCTTAAAAAAAAATGTAATAGATTTCTTTACAAGGGTTGAAAGTGGAAAATCATCTTCCTTGCCATAATAAATAGATGGGAACCATGAAAAGAAAGGCAACGGAAATGAAACATTATGAGATCTGCCAGGAGACCTTGCCCAAAGATTCTGAGCCAGAGCCCTGCTTTGTTTGACAGGGAAGTTCTTTGAGGGTTTGGGGCGGCAGATACATTAGATTGAGATTCTTCTTGATGTAATGAGAAAATGTCAAAGACTTGGACGGAAATAAGATTTTCCTTACGCAATCTGTCCTTGCGACACCACACTTCATCAAACGTGCACCGAGGGCAGCCCTTCAAACCCCAGGGGGGAGAAACTGAGGCATCAAGTGGAGAGAACAGAGACCCCAGGTCAGAGGGGGAGTTCACGGCCTCGGTAGATGAGGCATCAGAGAAGGAGCCATCCTCAGCTCCACGCTGGCCCCGGGCGCCCCCCTGGTCTCTTCCTTTGCCTACGTTGACTCTCTCCACGTGGCTTTCAAAGAAACTGACAGCAATCCTGTCCCCAGACTGAGGTTGGTGGAAAAGGCACATGCAAATTCCACCAATTCCTCCTGGAAAACCAAAGGGGATGTTTAAACTGCAGCTGAACCGGGAGATGGAGGGCGTGGCTGCCAGCAGGGATGTAAGCTTCCTTCCTCCTGATCAAACATCTCCCGGGGCTTCTTGGCTGCGTGGACAGTTTTCTTTTTTCTCTCTTTCTCTCCCGACTGTCCTCACATTTGGTGAGTGTTTGAGTGCCAGCGTGGGAGGGGAAGACAGAGCACCGCCTGGCTGGTCCATCACCGCAGAGGGGCTAGCAAGAAGCTGCTGGATCAGGAGTCCATGACTCACCCCTCGCCCGGCCCCCCGGACACTGCGGGGAAGGTCCTGGGTGCCTTCGTGCTTCTTCAAAGAGAGCTTAGCATCTTGGGACGCGGCGAGGGACACACCCCAGGGAAGTGTTGAATCACCAGGCAAAGAGTTCCCTATATTGGCACAAGAGGGGCCAAAAACAAGGGCAGGTGAACCCAAGCTGGTGCAGATGAGGGGGAAGGAAGTTTCCTTCTTTCCTCAGGAAGAAATACATCCGTCTCCTCCTGTCTCTCCAGGAATGCTTCTCAGTTTTCCCCCAGCCACTCGGTTGCCTTAATGGGTCTTGGCTGTGGGGATGGGAAGGTGAGGAGGGAGAGGTTAGTGGGAAAAGATGAATTGCCCCAAAGTTATTAATGCCATGGAAGTTAGGTCATAGGACTCCCCTCTTTTTCTTTCTCTCGCGGGAGACTCGGAGGTGCAAAGATACAGCGAATCCTTTAAGAACTTCATCAAAGGGAGTGGGAAGCATGAAGCAACCAGTCCTCAGCTGAAATATTACACGAAGAACAAATTCAGTTGGGCGTACCGTCTTGGTGGTCACAGGAAGACCGTGGGTTACCCAGAAAGGACATCGGCCAGCGTCAAGAAGTGACTGTCTTTCTCCCCAAGGGACATTGCGCGAGGCCAGGGGAGATCCATCGCCTGGGTTTGATGAAGTGGGTCGAAGGCAGGGGCGCTGCCAGGATCGTTACTTCTGGAATATGATTGGCAGGATGAAAGTGACCTCAGCAAGGAGGGAAGTAAATTATACTTTGGTTTCAGGATTTCTGGAGAGCTGTCCCACAAACACAAAGCAGACGCAGGGGAAGGTCACCTCCATGGTGGGCATCGTCATCAGGGGCTGCTCAGGGCCACCAGGAGCCGACAGCCTTTGCCCAGGTACCCGTCCCCTGCCTCTGGCTGGCCCAGAACAGGTGCCCAACCCTACAGAACCAGCTGTGGGATGGGAACGTCAAAGCCTGCCTCCCTGGGGTGTGGCTGTGCCTCTAGGACTGACTCAAAGATGTCGGGAGCAGCGGGGGCACCCGAGGCCTTTCCAGGTTCATCGCTGGACAGTCCGCTCCCAGCCCAGCCCCGGTCTGCATCCTGCATAACACCCAGGAGCCCTTTAAAGATGAAGATTGGCCTTGTTGCTCCTTTGCTGGAAGTCTCTCGGTTGGTGGCTCATGGGCTCCTCCGAGGTGTGAAGTCCAGTCTGCTGAATGAGATGTAAGCCCAGTACCGGACCCTTATCCCAGAAGTCAGGGTGGCAGTGTCTCCCCCAAGACAGGTGTATTCTTTTCCCGGGGTTGTGTTAACAAACGAGCACAAACTGGATGGATTGAAACAAAGATATTTATTCACTCCTGGCTCTGGACACATCAGTAGGGGCCGTGCTCCCTCTGGAAACTGTGGGGAGGTTCCTTCCTCGCCCCTCCCAGCTCCCAGGGGCTCCAGCTGCTGCTCCGCTCCAAGCGTCGCCCCGATCTCTGCTTCCGTCTTCACGTGACTTTCCACTCTCCTGTGTGTGTCAAATCTCCCTCTGCCTCCCTCTTTTTTTTTACATCTTTATCGGAGTATAATTGCTTTTACAATGTTGTGTTTAGTTTTCTGCTGTACAACAAAGTGAATCAGCTGTACGTATACATATGTCCCCATATCCCCTCCCTCTTGCATCTCCCTCCCTCCCATCCTCCCTATCCCACCCTTCTAGGTGGTCACAAAGCCCCAGCTGATCTCCCTGTGCTGTGAGGCTGCTTCCCACTAGCTATCGATTTTGCATTGGTAGTGTATATGTCCATGCTGCACTTGTCATTGTGTTAGGGTCCACACGGCTAATCCAGGGTGATCTCGTTTCAAGACACTTGGCTTAATCACACCCTTCAAAGACCCTTTTCCCAAATAAGGTTACGTTCACAGATTCTGGGGTTTCAGATGTGGATGTATCCTTTGGGGACACCATTCAGTCCCCCACAGAGGGTATAATGGTCTCTGGTTGTTTAAGGCTGGGACCACCCAGAAGCAGAGCTGGAGACAAGCAGCTGGATTGGGAGGCGACCCCAGGAGGCACCCCTAGGAGAGAGAGGAAGCCAGGCAGATGACAGAGGGAGCAGAGCATGAAGGTCGTGGCCACGAGCAACAGAGGCTGTTTCTCGGGAGATGAGCCACTGCTCGTGGTGTGGAGCAGGCCCTCGCAGCTGTCGCCACAGAGGGAGAAGGAAACGGGGGATTTTATCCACCAACTCCCACCATCTTTGGCTGAGAACTGCTTCTGGGCGTGAGAAACTCCTTAGCACTCCCGGTCGGGAGAAAAGGTTCAGTGTTCACAGAAGAACGCTTCTGGAATGTTCTGGAACAAGTGCTGGGGGGATACGGGCGGGCACAGCAGCATCTCCCCCACTGGTCTCCAGGGAAGTGCATTGCCTGATCCTTGAGCTGAGTAGGGCAAGCCCGTCTCTGTTCCTCCCAGGCGGCGGAAGCACTGAGCTTCATTAATATTGTTGACCGAGGGAATGAGTAGCCACCCATTTTCAGGAAACTTCCCTTCAGTCACGTCAGCCAATTCTAATATCTCCTTTCTCTGGATCAGTTTATTATTCTTAATAGTAACCTCTTGGGAGACACAACTTACTCAACATATATGATTTTTCGAGGTTTAGCATTTGATTTATTGGGCCGTGAATTGTCATCTATTTTCTGTCCGTCTCCTGCCCCAAACTGATGCGAACACCCCAAACTGTGGGACCACATGCCATCCTCATGGGATTGTCAGGTTAAGGAGGCCAGGCTTAAGAGTCGCATTTTGCTTCTTTAGCCTTCTATATTGTTAATTAACAAGTGTTGAATTCCACCATGAGCCTGGCATCGTTCTAATTATTTTTATTAAGAGTCTTTCAGTCGCCCGTGAAAAGAAAAATTAAAACCGGCTCAAGCCCGGTCCAGATATCATTGGCTGATGTATCTGAATGGGCCAAGGGTTATTCCAGCTTCAGGCACGGCTGGATCCTGCAGCTCCAGGGGCATCACAGGACTCTGAGACCTCTCCTGGCTCTGCTTGTCCATGTGCTGGTGCCAAGACTCTGTTCCTGTAGCTCCTGGTGGGAAAGGACATTTTCCAGTCACTCCGGCAAAAATCTCAGAATTCGCTCTGATTGGACAATCCGGGTCACTATGGTTACAATGATGTTGGCTGATTTAGGGCTGAGTTGCGTGACCCCTTTCCCAAAGATCTTCAGTAGTCAGCCCCACTCAAACCACGTTGACTGAGAAAAGGGAATGCATCCCTCCAGGAACCTCAGGATATAGTTACTAGAAGAAAGGGAGGAGACTTCCCTGGCGGTCCAGTGGTTAGGACTCCGAGCTTTCACTGCAGGGGGGGTCAGGTTCGATCCCTGGTCAGGGAACTAAGATCCCACACGTCTCGGTGAGGCCAAATAAATAAATAAGAAAGGGAAACAGATGCTGAGTCATCTAAAGGAATATTTGTCCTCTGTGGTCCTTTTCATGCAAATCCTAACACCACCTTCAGGAGGAAGGTCCTATTATGACGCATTTTGCAGAGGAGGAGGTGAGGCACAGAGAGGTTTCTTGGATAAGTTGATAAATTGTAAGAAGACTCCAGCCCAGCTGCAAGGTTCCTTGTGATGACCCCCAGAAGTGTCTGTGCTGTCGTTGGTTCTCTGATCTCCTCTGTTTGTGGCTCCCCAACACCAGCACAGAGCCAGGCACACAGAAGGCCTGAAAAGACTGCCCGGTTGTATCTGTGAATGTCTGCTTCTGGTGTTTGTGCGATTGTTTATGCTTCAGAATTTCCAAAGACTACAGGATGTGCCCAATGGCAAAACACATCACTTTTTACTGCAAATTATTTTTTTAATAAATGATGTATAAGTTTATACATCCTAATTAAGCAAAAATTATTTATTGCAGCAAATTAAAACGAAGTCACGGAAATGACTGCAATTCTAAGTTCTTGACAAAGTGATAAAGTCCATTAATGCTTTGCTGCATTGCTGGGGCTCCTTGAAACCCTGCCAGCAGCCAGCTGTCCTGCCCCCCACAGAGCTTACAAGGAACAGATTCAGAGGGTCTATGGATCTGGGTCCCCTGGAGAACTAACTCCAGGCTGGAGGTTGCTCCAGACCCTCAGAGAGCTGGCAGTCAGCATCTTCTGATTTGGTTATATCAGGGAGGGAATTATAAATCACTAGACCTCTCCATCCAGACCCAGAGATGGGAGAGGAATTACATGCCCCTCACTTTTGGAGCACCCAAAAGTGACAGGTTCTTTTTGCCTCTAATCTCACTGCCCTTGCCTTATCCCATGACTTGCTGAGACCCACTTGAAATGTCCCCGTTTCCTCCCATGCCAACATTTATTCATCCATCCATCCATCCATCCATCCATCCATCCATCCATCCATCATCCATCCATCTATCCATCCACCCACCCAATCCTCCATTCCCAACATCCCTCTCTCCATCCATCCATCCATCACCCATCCATCTATCCATCCATCTATCCATCCACCCAATCTTCCCTCCCTCCCTCCATCCACCCATCCATCCCTCCATCCCGCCATCCATCCATCCACCAATCCTCCATCCCTCCATCCATCCATCCACCGGCCGACTCCTCCATCCCTCCATCCCTCCTTCCATCCCTCCATCCAGCCAACCATCCATCCATCCATCCATCCATCCACCAATCCTCCATCCTCCATCCCTCCATCCATCCATCTCTTCATCCATCTATCCAGCCATCCAATCAATCCATCTATCCCCAAAATATTTACTGACAACAGAATACCAGTAATTATTTTCCTGGACATAGGTGCACATGGTCTTTTGGATCAAACCAACTCCTATTTATTGAGCACCTACTGTGTGCAAGGCAGGTCCTCCTTTTCCCCTAGACAAACCTGCCCATTTTTCTGGGCTTCCTCATCTCTTCCACCTGGCTGCCTTTGCCCACTTCAGCATCTGTCAGTGTCTCACTCTTTCAAATCCTGAACTCCACCTGCTCCTAGAGGTGGGACCGCACCACATAGCACCTGCTACTTCTCTCATTTTATAGATACTGGCCTTGCTTCCTCTTCTAGATGGTGCCTAGGGAAGGAATCTCTTGACACGTCTTCTCTTGTCCTGATGCTTAAAAAGCCTGGGAAGCTTGGATGCACCCAGCAACCACGAAGCCTGTGTCATTCATTCATTCATTCATTCAAGTAGAAACACTCATAGGGCACCTTCCTAGTGCCAGGTACTCGGGGTTAAGAAAAACTAGGATGTGAGACTCACCCTTCTCATCTGTGAAACTGGAGATGCAACCAGGGACTTGGACTCTGTGGACGGCAGGGCATAGACTTCGGCGAGACGCCCTCAATATCCAAGTTAAAAAGTGCTCTGCGAGTCACAGAAAGCACATCTGTGAGCCAAATGCAGCCCAAGGGCTGTCAATTTGCAAACTCTCATCCTTGGAGGATTGTTCAAAGGATCAACTGGAATAACATGATTAAAGGGGGATGGATGTGTCCAGAGGAACGGCGGCCGAGGTCGGAGCAGAGGAGTGGCCGTTAGGGCGACTCTCAGGGCAGAGGTCATTCCCCGTGCTCACTGGTCTGTCCTCCTGGTCCCCAAGCCCCCTCTTCTCAGTGTCTCTCTTTGTGACCTGCCCCCTCCCTACCTCATCTATTGCAGAGATCTCTGCATCTACACATGACCCCGACCACTCCTAAATTCCACCCTCATTGGCAGTGGAATAAAAAAACTGGTAGTTTTTTTTCAAGGGCAATTCCTTAGAGGCCATGTTGAGACTCGGGTTTTGGGATGAGATAGACTTGAACGTGAACTTGAGGATTAACTCTTCGAGTACTCTTAGCAGGGTGCCTGTGGGAGCCTTTGCGTCCATCCACCGAGAAATGGGTTTAGTGATTGGACCTCGAAGAGCTGTAGGAAATGCTCCCCAAATGCCAGCTATTATTATAGAACCAGTAGCCACGAGCAAGGTTATTTATGCCACAAGAGGATCCATCCTAGGCCCTTCAAGCGCCCTTGGAATTCTTCTAACACGGGGTTCATCTGTGGAAATTTGGATTGGTTTGCAGATTTTTTCCAGCCCTTATCTTCTGAGGAAAGAGAGGTCAGAACAAGGTCGCTTGCTCCCCTAAAAAGTGCATAAGAAATTTTACAAGGATGAGATCTCCAATGCCAGCTTGTTATTTGTTTCAAACGATGCATCCATCTGCAGTTTTTCAGAATGGCAACGTTAATCTACTATAAAAATGTGTTGGTCAAAATTCTCATGGTTGCAGGTGATGGATGAATTAACTAACTCCAAGTGACTCAGATAGCAGGGTTGACTAATCTCGTATAACTAGCAGCCTAGAGATGGACAGTAACTCAGCAACATCAGCTAAGACTCACTCCTCCCATCTTTCTGCTTTGCCGTCTTCATGGTGACAGTATGGTTGCCATAGCTCCAAGCATCACATCTTTATACAATGACATCCCAAACAAGAAAGAAGGGGATACAAGCCAAAGAACCTTCTCTTTAGGACTCTCTCTTTATTCTGGGGGGATAATCTCTTCCAGAGAGTAGGTTTTCTCTTGCATTTCATTGTCTAAGAGTAGGTTATATGCCCATCTCTATGTCAGTCAACACAAAAGAGAATAAGATTTCAGTGGCTTAGACAAATCAGCCGTCTTTCCGTGGAGTTGGGCATATTGTCGCACAAAATCAGGGCTCTATTCACAAAAACAAAGGGAAAATGACTGTTGGGTGGGTGGTCAGTATTTCTGCAACTCGTAATAGTAATGCAGGTGAAAAGAGCCTCTGTTTCTTGAGCCCAGTCACTGAGTTGAATCCTCCCAGCAGCCCCTCTCCAACCTCATCACAACCCGACAAGCCGCAGTGCTTGTCTCCATCTTATGGGGGAAGCAGGAGAGCACTTGGGGCCACCCCAGAGGTTAGCCCTGGGTTCACAGACTGAGTTCCGTCAGTCAGCAAGGCTGTAATGAAAACCACAGACCCTAGCAGCGGCCCCACCTCAAATTCCACGCATCCTGGCTCAGGTCTGGTCAAGGATAGACCCGCCCTCCCCTGTTCCCCCAGAGCGGCTGGAGGAGGGATCGTGGGCAGGGGCTCTGCCCCCTCAGTTACATATTCCCCTGGGGGTAGCAGCATACTGGCACTTGGACCTGTTTCTGACCCATGAAAGGGAAGCTTGGGTGTCAGGAGGGGGACACGGCCCTGAGCTGCCCAGGTCTGGTCATCTGGTCCTGTCCCTCACCTGCCGGCAGCTCTCCTCTGGATCTGAAGTCTGTCTATTTCTCTGTCTCTGTCTCTCAGTCACACATGAGCGCACTCTGCATTTCTCAATTATATAGTAGAAAATTCTGTGTGGGTGTGTGCACACACGCACATGTACACAAGCGTCTCTCTGGACAGCGAGGGTCTCTCCTTCCTCCCCTCTCTCTGGGTAGGACACACCAGTTTTGTTATTGTTGTAATTGATTTGCATATGGACACACTTTTTGGTTTATGTTTGTTTATTTTAATTTTTAAATTGAAGTATAGTTGATATCTATTATCTAAGTTACAAGTGTACAATATAGTGATTCAGTTTTTAAAGGTTATACTCCATTTATAGTTATTATAAAATTTTGGCTATATTCCCCGTGTTGGACAATATATCCTTATCACCTATTTTATATATAATCATTAGAAGACAGCAATTTTTAAGGCAGCATTTGAGGAAATGCCACATACCCCGATCCCGCCGGCCCCAGGGGGAGGGTGTGGGTGTACATGCGTGCCTGCATGGGTGAGGATCTCACGCGTGGGTAGGAAGGACCCTCCCAGGACAGAATGGTCTCCATTTCTCTTGCTGAGTATCTACCAGCTGAAATGCAAAATCAACGCCATCCGTTTTTCAGCACATAGGGAAGCGTGCAGGTCCCTGGTGAAATGCTCCCCGCCCCGCCCCCGCAAAAGCCTCTCTCTGAAGCGCCTATCTCCCAGCAACGATCCACGAGCCCCCCACCAACTCCCCCATCCGAGGTTTCAGTTACCCACGGTCAACGTTGGCTAGAAAATATGAAATGGAAGATTCCAGAAATAATTCATAAGGTGTCCTTTTGTTTGTTTGGTTTGGGTTTGTTTTGGATTTAATTAACCTTTTTCTTGAAGTCTAGTTGATTTACAGTGTTGTGTTAGTTTCAGGTGTACAGCACAGTGATTCCGTTATGTGTCTATTCTTTGTCAGATTCTTTTCCCTTAGAGGTTATTATAAAATATCGAGTATAGTTCCCTGTGCTATACAGTAGGTCCTTGTTGTTTATTTTATATGTAGTAGTGTGTATGTGTTAATCCAAACTCCTTATTTATACCTCTCCCACCTTTTCCCCTTTGGTAACCATAGGTTTGTTTTCTATGCCCGTGAGTCTATTTCTGTTTTGTAAATAAGTTCACTGCATGCCGTTCTGAGGAGTGGGGTTAAATTTTGTGCCGTCCTGGAGCTGCCCCGTCCTGCTCCCCCAGGAATCGGCCCGCTGATGCCCGTGCTACCTACCCGCTGGTACAGGAAAAGCACGGAACACAGAGGGCTCGGTACTGTCCGTGCTTTCAGCATCCACTGGTCGGGGAGGGGGATTGGGACGTATCCCCTGTGAACATGGGGCAACCACTGTACATCCTTCTCCCTAAGAAAGTGCAAATGAGAGAGAAATACTCAGAGAAGTACTTCTGCCTGTGATCTTTTTTTCCATGGAAGCTGAAAAATATATCTGTGCTTTCTTTTCAGGAAGAAAAAAAAATCTGTCTCTCTCCCACTCAATGACTTTCTGTCTCTTTCTGTCTCTCTGTCTCTGTGTCTGTGTCTGTCTCTCTCAAACACACACACAAAACACGCTCACACACTCAGGCAGAAAGTTCTCTCTATTGGATTTAAAGCTGGACAGAAATTACTCCCCTTATTTAGGGAAGAATCATTTGAGGAAAACACTCTATTTCTCTGCATACAGAAAAGTGTGTGTGTGTATTAGGTAAAAATTATTCTCTCTCAGAGTCTCCTTCTAAAGCTCATTCTCACTGGGCAGAGATGCTCGCTGCCTTGAGAAAACACGTACCAGGGAGAAAAACATACACATAAATGCTCTGTCCCAGAAGAAAACTGTGTGTGTGTGTGTGTGTGCACGCATGTACATGTGTGTGTATCAGATACACGTCTTTCTGGGTTGATTTATCTCTCCCTGCAATGAGGGGGAAATATGCCCTTTTTTTTTTTGAAAAAAACGTACCCCTTCTGTCTCACACACACAAGTGCCTTCCCCTCCCTCACTGA
This sequence comes from Phocoena sinus, assembly GCF_008692025.1. NCBI lineage: Eukaryota > Metazoa > Chordata > Mammalia > Artiodactyla > Phocoenidae > Phocoena > Phocoena sinus. The sequence continues at coordinate 3,817,400 of NC_045777.1, read as the reverse complement.
GTCTCTCTCATTGGCAAGACAGACTCTCTCCTCCCAGGATGTGGGGGTAACGTGTGTGTGTCTGAAGAGGGGGAGCTAGAAGGGACCCTCTCTCTCTCTTTTTTTTCAATCTTTTTTTCTTTTTTCTCTTTCCTCTTTTTTTTCTGTTTTTTTCTTTTTAAAAATAATTGTCTTTCTCTGTTTCTCTCTCTGTTGGTCTCTTTCTGTTTCAGAAAAGTCTCTCTCTAAAGGTACACACGCACACACACTGACACTAAGAAAGCGCACACGGAAGAGAAATGCTTAGTCTCACTCTGACAGCAGGAAGAAAAGTGCATGTGTGTGTGGGTGTGGGCGTGTGTGTGAACGTGTGTGCTGGCAATGAGCCTCTGTCCACGGACTGCTGGTCTCTCCCCACAGGCAGGAACATCTATGCATGTCTTCTCTCCAGGCAGAAAAATCTGGAACACACACACACAGACACACAGACACACACACACACACACACACACACTCTCTGTCTCTCTCTCTCTCTCTCTCTCTCTCTCTCTCAGGCAAAAAATTCTCTCTATTCATTGTTAAAACTAGACAGAAATTACTTGTCTTCTTTAGGGATTCATCACCTGAGAAATAAACACTCTGTCTCCCAGCTTGCGGGAGAGTACATACATGCGTGTGTGTATGTGTGTGTGTGTTTTAGGCACAAATTATTCTCTCTGAGTCTCATCCTGTAGCTGGTTCTCACTGAGCAGAGGTGCAGGCTCCCTTGAGAAAATATGTACCAGAGAGAAAAAAACATGTAAATTCTGTGTCTGGGCAAGAAGAAAATTGTGTGTGTTCGTGTATCTGTGCGCGCACGTGCTGTGCAGGGACAAACGGACAAAACAAAACGAATGGAAACTTCTTTCTGTCGGCCTGAGTCTCCCTACAGACTTGGGGATGGGGGCAGGGGAATGGACGCGCCATCCTCTGGGCAGAAAAAGCCGTCTCAGACACTCACACACGCACCAGACACACACTCACCCAGACACACACTCATTTGGCAGCAAGGCCTCACTGTGTGCCCCCAGAAAAGCGAGCCCTTCCCACCAGGAAGGTCATGTGTGTGCTTTACCACACACAACACACGGCAGGTACCGGGCAGGCTCCCTGCAGGCTCGGAAAGACGTGTTTTTTTCCAGATACAAAAACAAAAGAAAACAGAAAAAAAAAAAACAGCAATTGTCTTTGCAACACACACACACACACACACACACACACACACACAGCAAGAAGGGATGCATCTGCACGGGTGCTGGGGGCACAAGCAGAAAATGTCTTTCTGTTGTTTATCTAGTTCCCTTCCTGCAAGCAGACCTATCTCACACACACACACCTCTCTCCTCCCACTAAGCATTCAGCCGCTGAACACTGATTTTTAGCTCATGGAAAATTTTGTGTGTCTGTTTACGAGCAGAAAATGATCTCTCGTGCTCAAAATGCATGTCCAGCAGCTGCCCTACCCTCGCACTGGAGAAAAGCTTCTCATTGTGTGTGTGTGTGTGTGTGTGTGTGTGTGTGTGTGTGTGTCCACACACAATCCATCTCCCTCAACACACACACACACACACGTGTCCCTTCCTCTCCCTAAGTTTTCATCATCTGAAAAACCAACATCTTTCTCTGGAATTCTTGGTTCTCAAGAAATCATGAACACTGTTGTTCGCTGAGAAGGGCTGAGAGCTCTCTGTCACCAGGCGGGACCCTCCTCCACACACACACACACATGCAGTCGGGCACATGGAAACTCACAGCAGGAAGAACATGGTGCGTGTTTCCACACACCCCTGTTACCCTCTCTACACACCCACGTGCACACACATACACTCGGGCAGAAACATGCCCCTCCCACCAAGTGTGCACTGCGTGACAGTCAAGGCTCCTCCCTTCTCAGGCTCGGCTCACAAAAACCTGTCTGCAGATGAAAAATGCCTTCTTCCTCTGAGAAGCCTTTCTCCAAAGCACGTTATCACTGGAGACAAATGACCCCCTGTCAAAGGGAGGGCCCTTGACAGGAAACTCACACCCGCTCTCACCCCCTTTCCGTATCTGGAAATTGTGTGTGTATACACGTGTGTGCAGAATCACTGCTTTGGGTCTGTCTTCTTGCAAGCCCCCAAATACGTATCTTTCTCCAGACAGTAAAACTCTCTGTCTCTGTGTCTCTGTCTCTGTGTCTCTGGATCTGTGTCTGTTTCTCTCTCTCTCTCACACATACACACAAACACAGCAAGAAGAGATCCGTGTGTGTCCATGAGTGTGGATATAAGCAGAAAAAGTCTCTCTGGGGCTGAGCCAACTCCCTGAAAGCAGAAAAAGAAATGTTCTTTTTCCAGAAAGAAAAAATAATACTCCCAACAAACACACACACACACACACACACAGAAATGTGGCTCTCCGCTGTGTTTGTACTATCTGGAAAATGAACAGGCAAACATTCTGTTTCTCAGCTCATAGAAAATTATATCTGTGCTTGTCTCCAGGCAAAAAAAAAAAAAGTCTCTATTTCCACTTCGAAAAGTCACTTTTTAAAAATCACTGGACAGAAATGCACCCTTCCCCATAAAGACCACCGCAGATAAAAACACACGTGCTTAGACTCAGAAACCTCTGTGTCTGTGTGTGCCTGTGTGTATGTAGGGGAAAAAACCCTTTAATTTATTAGACTGTCTCTTCCTGTGGGCCAAAAAAACACACGTTTTCCATGCAGCAAAACGTGGATGTCAGGCTCACACGCGTGCACACACACACACACGTTTGGGCAGAAGGTCTTCCCTTCCTCACTAAGTATGCATCACCTGAATTGCCAGCACTGTGTAATTCTCAGCTCACCGAAACGTGTGTCTCCGGGCAGAAGATGTTTTCTCTCTCCCCTCTAAAGCTTTTCATCACCGGGCCAAAATCACTCCCCTCTCCCCAAGAAATCACAGATGAGCTAGAAAGAGTGCACACTGGGAAAGAAGAAAACTCTGCCTGTGTGTGTTCACATGTGTGTGGCTCCAGAGTGTCTCTCTCTGTGGATTTCCTGATTTTTGTTGATTCCCTGCAAGCAGAGAAATATATGTGCTGTTTTTCCAAACGTATATTAGAGGATCCTCTCTGTCTGTCTGTCTGTCTGTCTTTCTAACACACACATACACACAGAAGCATAAAGATCCCTTTGCTGGCCCCGCTCCTGGGCACATCTGTCTCCCACCCCATCACTCAGGCTTCCCCACCTGAGAAGCAAACACTACTTCGTAGCTTGCAGAAAATTCCGTGTGTGCGTGTGGGCAGCAGGCACCCTCCTCTCCTTTGCCCTCCTCCCTTTCCCTCTCTCATCCCCTCTTGGAAACATCTCTGCGGCAGCCAAGAAACACAGGGCGCTAGGAAACACTCGTCCCCCTCCAAACGGGACCCTCCAGGGGCCCTGTCTGTCGCTCTGTCTCTCCTGCTCACGGAAACACGTGTGCGTGCGCGCGTGTTTTCTCTGGGAAGAAGAAAATCAATCTCTCTCTCTCTCTCTCTCTCCCTCTCCCTCTGCTGGAAAAATCATTGTTTGTTGCTCTGGACCACCCTGGAAAGGTCTCCCTCCTTTAACCCCCACGAGGCCTGCAAACCCCATCACCCCGTCCTCCCTGCGGCCGAGAGCCTGGCTCTACCTCAGCCTCCGTGAGAACCAAGGGCACCCATCCTCCTTATGGATGTAGAGTGTGACTGTGTCTCTCTCTACTTAGGCCCCGTCTTTCCGTCTGTCTGTCACACACACACACACACACACACACACACCCTTTCCCTAGGCTGAAAAGTGTGCTTGTGTCACTGTCCAGGCCCAAAGGCTCTGTGGTTCATCCAGCACCCTGGCCCACCAGACGGTGACCTTGGCCCTTTCGCCCAGCGCCCCCATCCCTCGCTCCCAAGGCCTCTCCTGGGGTCCCCTTCCCATCTGCAGCACCCGGGCCAGGCTGCGCCGTACCCCTCCAGAGCAAGCAGGGTACTCGGTGTCCCAGATGGGTACCTTCCTGCACACGCCCCCTGCCATGCCCACCTCCCCGGCACTTCACTGTACCAGCCCGCGCTGGGCGTCCTGAGGACACCGCCGCAATTAGGACGACCCCAGGCCGGGAGGGCGGGCTCTTGGCCCCGAGCAAGCCGGTCCCGGCCCAGTCACCCCGAGGCGTCCCATCTCCAGCCCCTCTCTCCGGGGTCTGCCTCCCGGATCCCATCTCATCTGGGCTCCATCAAGGGGAGGCCTGCCACTCGCGGGGGGCGATGCCACAACCGGGACCTCGCCCCGTGACTCGGGAGGGGGACATGGGCCCGAGTAAAGGGAAGGGACCGCCGGCCTCCCCCCGCCCCCCCCGCACCCAACCGCACGGCTCCGCAAACCCGAGAAGTCCCCGCGCCGCCGCCACCCCCAACGCGCTGCGCTCACTCGCTACACAACAGCGTGCCCACGCGGCCGCGGGCGGAACTGCAGGCGGCCGCCGTGAGCCTCTCTGCGCAATGTTTTCTTGGAGGCTCAGTTCCTTCTAGAAGCTTCCACCAGTCTTTCCCCGTCCTAGAGGCCCTGACTCGGGACCTAAGAAGAGGGGCTTGTCTCCAATCTCCTCTCCTTGATTTTACGTATTTCAGGTGGTGCTCTCTATTCATGATGTAATGCATTTGTGCCTGAAAAAACCCGCACTCCCCCCAAAAATAAATAAATAAAAGATTCCAGGTGGCCGATCCATGCCGTTTCACTAGAGGGAACACAGATAGGATGAGATCATAGACAAGTTCAACTCTCTGCCCTTTCACTTGCTGACTAGGGGAACTTGGCAAGTCACACGGCCTTTCTGAGCCTGTTTCCCCATCTGGAAACACACAGCCCTGGTGGAGTTGCTGGCGGGATCACAGGGTGGGTGAAGCCTGGAGACCGGGGTGGGCAGCGGGTGGGCTCCCAGGACACGGTGGTTCCTCCCGTGGAGGTGCCCTTGTGATTATTCGCAAACACAGCTCCCAGACTGTGGGGGAACGTGGGGTCCCAGGGCCACCAGCCACCCCGATGGATGCCTCTGTGCTAGTCAAGTCGGGGTGTTCCTGGGGAGTCTGGGCTCCTGCGGGGGTGGGAAGGTAAAGAGGTGTGCTCACGTGTCCCAGGGAAGAAGTTCTAGGCCAAGGGTAATCTCTCCTAATGATACCCTTGTCTCCTATCAACAAGGATTAGCTCAGCCCTGTAGACCGACTATAAAATATGTCATCCCAGTGAGGTCCTCACTGGGTCACTAATGGACCCACACTGGGTTGGGTCCACCGGGGATTCTCAATCACGTTTGGGAGGTGAGGCAGAGCCGCCATCTTCCTCCCCCCCCACCCCACCCCCCCCCCCCCCCCCCGGCTGCATCCGCACAGCTGGTTATGCTCATAGCATCATCTTTATCTGCGCTCTGACCATGCGTGTTTGTGCAGCTCAAGAGCCCTTCCCCGTGTCTTATCCCATTTCTCTTCCCAAATCTGCCTGCTTTAGAAGATTAAAGAGAACGCCATTTCTTTGACAGTTGTTTATTGAGGTCCTGCTATCTTTCAGGAACTGTGCCAGCTACTGGGGATATGGCATAAACAAGGCAAGTCCCCGTTTTCTCAAGGAGCTTACATTCTAGTGGGGGAGAAGACAACAAATGAGTAAATTAACAAGTAAACAAGATGATTGCAGATGATAAAGCCTGCAAATGAAGTAAGATAGGATAGAGAGTAATCAGGAGCGGCTTCTTTAAACATGGGGGTCAGGGAAGGCTTCTCAGAATAGTGAGAAGGTGCCAGCCATGTGCAGAATAGCAGTAACAGTGTTCTTGGTAGCGAGAATAGAACGTGCAAAGGCCCTGGGGTGAGGATGCGGAGGTGAGATCGGGGAAGCAGGCAGGACCCACCTGTGCTAGATGTGAAGACAGGGTGAGGGACTGGGATTTTAGTCTAAGTTTGGGAGAAGCCAGTAGATTTCAAGCAGGGAATGACAGAATCTGATTACTGGTCATAAGGTCCCTCTGGGACTGTGTGGAAGGGTGAGGGCTGGGGAGCAGTTGTGGACCCAGGACGTAAGTCACATTTGCTGAGGTCCAGGTAGGAAACAATAGTTGGAGGTGCTGGAGGTGGAGAAATGTGTTCCAATTTGGGAGGTAAAGGCAATAGAATTATTCCATATCTCAGATATTTAGGCTGAAGTACAAAGAAAGGCTGTGCAGCTGGGAAGGAATCCCACTTCCTACTGTAGGGAGGGTTCTTACCTCTTCAGCCCTAACTGTCTGCCATCTTATCTACCAATGCTTTGAAAAACATATATGGCTAATGCTGTTGACTTTCTCCCAGGCTTCTGTCTTGCTATCTGCCCGATTAAGGAGCTTCCTTGAGGAAAGAGCTAGTAACTCACTTTTTCCTTCCTCCCATCCCTTGTAAGGTCTTACCCACAGCAACTTTCCTGAGTAGCTACTGAGATGTCTGCTCTGTTCACAGCTGTATCCCCTCTGCCTAGGATAGCACATGCCATGTAGTTGTCCATATATATTTGTTGAATGAATGAATGCATAATTTGATCTAGCTGTGGATGGTTGACCAGAGGGCCAACAGTTTGCCAAGTGAGTGTCCCCCTCCTATTGTCTTTCCCTTAGTGGCGTTGGCTCTCCAAGACCTCTTGCTTTGGGCTTTCCTTCAGGACCTCTCTTGCTGCTCCTCTGAGGGCTGGGTTGAACCCCGAGAAACCATTTCCTTGTGGGCATTGCTGTTGTTTTCTCAACATTCTTACATGTTGACCTCAAGTTCTTCAACTGCCTTACAATGCGTCTGAGGGAGAGGCGCTAGACCCACAGTATGGACTGCTGGCTCCAACTTTGAAATAAAATGTTTAAACAGCCCGGCTCATGATATTGAAAACAATAGTCTAAAATGTGTTCTGTAATAGTCATTGATACAAATATATCATTCCCAAATTACCGCGTTTCAGAGTTCACAAGAAAGAACGATGGTTATGGAACAGCCGCCAACGCCAACATTTCCTGGATGGCCCAGAACAATCGTTTTCTCTCAATTTCACTTAGAATCTCTTTCAAGGAGGAGATTTTTCAATTTGCCATAAATCCTACAATGTTTATTTTTAGATGTTCCAGTTCCATAATAATTTGCAAAGGAGACATGCTTCGAACCCAGGTTAGACTTGGCTGAAACTCCCCAGAGGAGACTTGATAGCGTTCAGTGAAAGGGAAACCAAAGTGGAATTTTGGAAAACACCAACCTCCTTGTTAAGAATCCTCCCACAGTGTACGTCCCCTAATTGTGGACCCTTATCTGCAACGTTCACCTACTGGAAATGAAATTATGTTAACCCTTCACACTTTAGTTAGAATAGGAGCACTTATTTCAGCTCTCCACCATGAATCCATGTGACCCCCCCCCCCAACATGAGATCCCTTTTTCATCCCAGTTTCACTGTGACCAGTGAAGGAGTGGGGGGCTTGGGGTTACTAAGGCCTGAAGATGGCCTTGGAGGCAAGACGTGCTCTGGATCACGAGGGTCTTCCAAGGTTTCTGAGTGTCCTTGAGAAGTCCACACTTGGGGTTCTGGAAGGCCATCCAGTGCAGTGCAGGGGTCTGTCCCCACAGGCGAGACCCCCCCCCCCCCCGCCAAAGTAGAAAAAAAAGAGCTGCTTAGGAAGCCAAGGCCTTAAACTGGAGTCTTCGCTCTTCCTTTCACTAACCATGTGACCTCAGCCAAGTTCTAGGCCCACAGAGTTATCTTGTCTGAGCCTCCATGTAAACCCAGAGGAATCTTCTTCCTTACAGTTGTGTGAGTAGAACAAGCCTTCTTTCTAGTCCAAAGCCATGTGTCCTCCGAGAGAGCTGGAGAAAGGGTTTCCTAGAGCAGTGGTGAACCTCCCCAGCTGATTTTTTCTGAAATGAGGAAACAGTCGGGAACCTGCAACAAAACGCTGGTCTTGCATTGGCCCTTCAGAGCCTCGTACCTGGATATAAGATTTCCCTGGAGGTATGGCTCCCCCTGGTTGCCACAATCCAAAAACAACTGAAAAAACTTTAGTATCTTCTCTCCATGATGAGAAATAAGGGTATAAGGAAAATAAAGAACTGAAAGGAAAGGAGAAAAGAACTGAGTTGACTTGGATCAAGTTGAGTTGAATCCATTTAAGCCCCAAAATGAGGGAGGACTTTCCATGAGAGTCAGATTCTTTCGGCCTCTTGTCCAACGTTCAAGCAGTTATTGAGCGCTTACTGGGTACTAGGTGCTGTGCTACATCCCAAGGTTATAAGGAGTAGCGACGCCTGGCCTACGTCCTCAGAGAGGCCCTGGGTTCCCATGTGACAACCATACTCAGATTATGGAAAGAATGGGAAACAAGTTCTCCTTTGCGCCCCTGTTTTTGCCTTTCCTTCTCTTTTCCTCTTTCTTCCCTCCTCCTTTTACCTGGCTCTGTCTGTGCGTCTCACTTTTTCCTTCCTGACTCTGCTCTCTCTGTCTCTCTTTGGCCCCAGTGAGCAAGTATGTTTTTATTCATCAAACGTGTTGTGTTGAGTTGGTCTCAGACGTTCTTTAATCTAGAAGTGAATGATTCTGCAGTGCACTGAACCTCTCTCTCCATGCACAGCATTCGTTTGCTTTCTGGCATACGGGAGTCTTGATGGAAAAAATTCTTGTCTTCGAATAGAGGCATGTGCCCATTGTGCCCCCCAGAATAAGACTGAAATTTCCATCGGCCACATTTATAGTATTAAACATGGGGGCTCAGAAAACTACCTAGAAGATAGGTGTTTTTTCAGGAACCTTGGGAGAGAGCTAGGGTGAGAACACAATTTAGATGCAGGGACGTGACGGCACCCGGACCGTTCACTTCATGAATGAATGAATGATGTAGAGTGACAGCTCCTGGCTAAAGCCTCTGTTGATTGGAAAAGGTCTGTTAACTTTACCTTTCCCAAGTGGCATAAAATATTCTTGGCAAGTCTGATTTCCTGTTGGCGCAGACCCATCTCTTGGCTGTCAATTAGAACACAGCCAAAAAGATCACGATTTTTCATTGTCAACAAGAAACAATGAGTGAATGTATTAGGGCTGCAGCTGGAACAAGAGAAGCTAGAGCAAGACTCTCATCTCCCCGTGTTGCTTCCTGGCCCCCGGTGGGCCGGTTGGTCCCCACTCTTCCAGAGACGAAGCCTCCACAATGTCTCTGTGATCTTCAGGTATCGTTTCATTGCACCTCCCTTGCAAGGGGGGAGCAGAGGAAGAAGAGTCAAGACAGAAGGGGGAAGTGGACCCCCATTCAGAAGTGGAAAAGTGGAACCCCGTTCGCCTGCGGAGCCCACCCGGCGCCCCGCCATCTACATCTCTTGATTGGGTTCCCTTGACACACGTCTGTCGCTTGAACTGGAATGTTTGTCATGCTCGTGACATGCTCCAAAAATGATGGACCTTTGAAGATGGTGATCCAGGAAGTTCATTCACACATGAGCAACCGTATATTTTGTGGTTGAATTTTACACCACTTTCCATCATTCAGGTGGCAAGCAGGAATGGCCCGAAGCGTGTCAACGTCCAGGTACACAGAGTCCGGGTCCTCGTTAGCACAGAAATCCCGTGAGCACCGGGCAGAACCTTTTAAGGTTATACATATCATTGAGAGGATCCAACAGGCTTGGGAGGAAATGAGAAATGGGCACGTTATCTTTTCTCATTGTGAGAAACGAGAAGATCAACCAGGTGATGAATTAGGAAAGAAAAGACCTGACAGGTGATAATTACAAAATGAATCCAGAAAGGAGGGACTTTGGGGGTCATAACCCCCAAAGGGCATCTTTATGAAAGGTTGTCTCCTTTTTTTTCATAAAAAACAGTCTCTCACTATTCAAATACAGTCGTTATTAAAAAAAAAAAACAGCAAGTTGGCATCTGTTTTCAAGCCCTTTCAATGAGGTTATTGCAGAAAAAATGAGAGCGCAGAGAAAGAGTCTGAAAAGCAGACTTAGCAGGAAGTTGTTTAAGAGACCATGAGAGCGTCCATCAAGAGTGATGTAGAAAATATTGCCAGGAGAATTCATGTTGGCTCAGCAAATAAACTACCCCTGAAGAAGCCGATGAATGTTTATTTACATCCACCCGAACGTTCGGGCTCCAGTGACCGCAGCAGGCCAGCTGAGATCATCACACGGGACGCACTCATTAAGGGCCATCATCGTCCCCGGCTATCACTTTATTACCCCCGGTTCATTTATTCGCTTTGAAATTATGATGGGGAATTGACGCCTCAAAGTGTGTGCCTTGTCACAACTGACTTCTCCTTGTTTGTGGAGAAATCAGGTGCACATCCACCGTTGCCCGGAACGAGGGCCCCTGTTTGGGTCCCGGCCCTGGGGCCGGAGCCACACCAGCTGCTGTCAGCTCCCCTCCACCTCCACCTTCCATCACCTGGGAACACGGCCAGGGCTGCTGGATCCTCGGACTTTTCAAGAGAAGGTGTATATCACCAACTGTGGCTGCATCTGGGGCCTCAGAGTTCAGAGGCTACACTGGATCACCACATGGGCACTAAATGCTACCACCGTCTCCTGGCACGGCCCACAGAACTCTCTGCCCACCGACGGTATTTACCAAACACATGGATGACACCTCACTGGCCCAGCCAAGAAGTCTTCTCCCCCCTCCCCTCCCTCACCTCCTCAAGGCCCAGGGCGCATCTGGCTCCCGGGCCCGTCTCCAGCTGCCCTTTTGGACGCTTCCAGTCAAGGGACTTTCCGGACCCATCATCACCAACTTTGCCTCTTCCAGGGGCCTGTAGAAAATGGTCTGATGTTTCCAATCTGGGAGGATTTTGTTTCTGAGAGGGTTATTACAAAGGGAGGGGCTGTTGCTCTTCTGGTGACGAAGGCTCTGCAAACAGCCACTGAGCGCCCTTGGGTGGAGGCTGCCTGGTCGCCCCCTGGTTAAGGACACTCGGTGTTTCGGCAGTTCCGTCTTCCAGGCCCCGGGAGAAGCCCAGGGAACAGCATCGCCGGATGTAAATGAGCAAAGGGAGAGAAAACAGCCCCAGCTCAAAGCCCCCATCCGATACTCCAAAACCTAGCGTCTGCCAAGGAGGGGACCCAGGGCAATGAGGAAGTGGCTGCGTGGTGGCACCATCAGCGGCTCCGGGGGCAGTTGAGGTGAGGGAGCTCCCAGCCCCCTGGGAAAGTGCGATACCCCCTCAAGGAGCCAGGGGAGCACACAGGCAGGGTTTCACGTGGAGTCTAGTCTGCTCCCAATTCCGAGGGCTTTTTTTAAGCCAGCGCTTGCCCCCCGAGGCACTACTGTGAAGGCTTGGTACGCAGTTACTCGCTGAACCCCCACGGTGGCCTTTGAGGTAGGACAGGGGTGTCTGGCAATGTCCAGAGATATTTCCGGTTGTCACAACTGGGTGAGGGGCAGACTGACCTCTAGTGGGTAGAGGCCAGGGAGGCTGCCAAACCCTCGAAGGGCCCAGGACAGCCCCCCTCGCTCAGCATGGCCCCAGCTGACCGCAGGGAGTATCCCTGAGGCAGGGCTGTATCATCAGCTCCATTTTCCAGGTGAGAAAAACACACAGAGAGGGGAAGTGACTTGTCCAAGGGCACACAGCTCAGAGACGGGCTGTGTGTCGGTGCAGGAAACCCCGGACCAGGCCGCTTCTCAGTTCCCACGAGGAAAGGCCACCGTTCATCCTGCCTGGAGTGCCTGCACCTCTCTACCGCCACGAACCCTGTTTCTGCCCTCAGGCCAGAGACCACCCTGGAATCAGGAGCCCTCCCTGAAGAGGCTGGCGGTCCAGCAGGTGGAGTGGAGACCTCTCGGCTCCTTGAATTAAGAGACTTGGAAAACCATCAAAAGCAGCGTTCAGAGAAAACCCCACCCTGCAGAGTTAACGTCAAGGGAGTTTGTGCCAAAGCTCAGTGAAGGCTTTTTGCCTAAACCTCACATTCTTGGATCATAAAAAGAGCAACCTCTGCATTTTCATATATCTTAGCATTAATAATCCAAGAAGTCTGAATAATAAACATTTGGATAGGGCAAAGCTCTTCCCTCCCTCTTCCCCCGTCAGACGGGGCCTGGGCTGATGGTGGGATCTTTCTGGGGACCTCCTGCCAGGGGTGCGGATGCCAGCCAGGAGCCCAGCTGGGCATCGAGCTGGTCCACAGGTGTGACGCCCTGAGGGCAGATGTCACGCTGGGTTACCGAGGGGACTGTAGGTTTTATAAGTGCAAGGGTCCGTTTTATTTTTCTTTGATTCCACTAAGCCGGACAGTGACCACAGTCTGTTAAAAACCTTGCAGAAAGTAAAGCCTCCCCAACAGCTGGGCTGTTCTGTACATTTAATCTCAGCCCGGAAGGAGGAGAGAGAAATGGTCTTGCTGGTAAACACCGGCTGCCGCTGACACATCCTGCAGTGTCTGGACCCACATCCCTCTTCCTGGAGTCCCCGCTCCCAAAGCCTGGGAATTATCCTTCTTTGAGAGAGATAGCGATTTTATTTCATCGTTAGAGTTCAGGATTAAAGGGTCTGGGAACAAGAATGAAGGGATTACTCTTTCCTTGCCCCATTTTGCTGACTTTCTGACACGTGTGAGGACAGACCCCGTAAAAGAAGGAGAAAATGGGGTCCCCTTCATTCAGGAAAGATCTGGGGCCACAATCCCCCCCCTTTTCAGCACTTTGCTCACACCCTAAACCTTGAAAAACAGTTCTGCCCTCAAAACCCAGGCGAGAGTGGCATCTGTCCTATAGCTCTGATCCCTGGCAGCCTGAGAAAGCGTTCCAGGGCCACCTTGAGCTGCCCGGCTGGAAAGCAGCCAAACCACCCAGAAACTTCTGGCCCCATTTACAAGAGCTGTTGCCCAAAGCATCAAACTGTTCTCTGTCTCCTGGTTTCCAGCCTCTTGCCTTCTGCTCCTCTTGGAATTCCCAGGTGACCCACTGACCCCACGTCAAAGGGAACGGTCCCAGGCCTTCAAAGGTGGCGTCTGAGCCAAGCCAGCCACATTTGGTGCCTCCCCGACCCTGGCTGGGGACCCAGGGGCTGACCCTGTCCAGCAAAGAGGGAGCCCACCTCGAGGCCTGGCTCCAGGCCTGGCCTCTTGGAGCCTTCAGATGTCACTCAGCAGCGATTAGGTGATTGGGAAGGTAGATTTGCTGACAATCAGTCCGAGGTTGGTAGTAAGAGGGAAATCGTCAGGAAGAGACTTCTTGTTTAGAAAGCCGTCTCTTCCCAGCCCTGTTTTCCTTCCAACTAATCAGCCACCCAGCACTCTCCCTCCAGAGTGCCAACTGGGAACCATCAAAGTCCCACGGGTCCGTCACACTGGGCAGGCCCAGCCTCTCCAGGGAGCTCAGGTTTCCAGTCCCGAGGCTGGTTTCTGTCTAACTCAGGTGGTTCCATTTAACACGGACAGAAGGACAGAAGGGCCCCAGGGCCGCGGGGGCCTCCCCTGCCTGCTCTGCATCAGCGTCCGGCCCTGTGGGGTCTCAGCCCAGGCACCCTGGTCCCTTTAGAGGCCGGCACAGTCTCACCCTCGCCCCCTGCACGCACGGCACAACCAGGGGGCTTAGAAATGTCCTCTAAGATGGTACCTGGTGAGCCCCTTAAAGCTTTCCTCAAAGGGAACAGCCTCATCTGCGCCTGGAAGAAAGCGAGTGTTTCTACAGCTGCTATGGTTAGCCTTGGATGGAGGGTTGGTTTGTTAGGCTTTGTTTTCTTTGACTTCATTTTGTGTGGGATTTATTAAACGGTTTTAATATTGAAGTATGATACTCAGATGGCAGTGATTCTCAACCAAGGGTGGCTTTGCCTTCTAGGGAACACTTGGCAATGTCTGGAGTCATTTTGGGTGTCACATCTGGGGATGGGGGGTGATGCTGTTGGCATCTCGAGGATAGAGTCTCAGGAGGCTGCCGTGCACAGGGCAGTCCCCGCTACAGCGAGTAAGCCGGCGTCAAGCGTCAGCAGTGCTGAGGTTGAGGTCTGGCCTGATGTATAGCCAAGTGTGTAAATCTTAAGTGTACAAATCTTAAGGGTATCGGTCTTAAGACACATCCGTGAATTTTCCTATATAGACATAACTGTATTAGTTTCTTAACGCTGCTGTAACAAATTACCACAAACTTAGTAGTTTAAAACAACACACATTTATTATTTTACAGTTCTAGAGGTCAGAGGTCCTAAAATCAAGGTGTCAGCAGGACTGCATTCCTTTTGGCAGCTTTAGGAGAGAATTCCTTGTCCTTTCCAGTTTCCAGAAGCTGCCTGCATCCCTTGGCTTGTGGCTACCCCCTCTAAAGCCAGTAACATAGCATCTTCCAACCTCTCTTTCTGTCTCTGACCATCCTGTGTGCCTCTTAAAAGGACCCTTCTGATGACACTGGGCCACCAGGATAATCTCCTCACTTCACGATCCTTAACTTCATTCCACCTGCAAAGTCCCCTTTGCCGTGAAAGATATCATACTCACAGATTCTGGGAATGAGGAGGTATCCTCTTTGGGGGTCGTTATTCACCCTCCCACCTATACTCAGGTCCAAATGGAAACCACCCCCATGACCCAGAAGGCTCCCATGTGCCCCTTCTCCTCAATGCCCACCCCCAGTACTATTCCAGCTTCTATCCCCGCTTTTTCTTAGGGTTAACGACTTTTAGAGAAAATCCCTCTTTATTAAAGACTACGCATAAAATGTTAACACAGTTATGAAGAAACCCTAATGTTTGGATCCCTAGAAAACTGCAGGCAAATTCTCAGCTGAGCGTTCAAACCCAGCTTAGAAAGAACCAGAACTTAATTAGAGTGGGAAGCGGTTATTTTACAGACAGAGATCCACATGCATTGTGAACAAGGGGGGCAGGGGGCAGAGGAGCAGGGGAATGGGGGGCAAGTGCCAGTAATTAAATATATTCACGGGGCTTCCCTGGTGACGCAGTGGTTGAGAGTCCGCCTGCCGATGCAGGGGACGCGGGTTCGTGCCCTGATCCGGGAGGATCCCACGTGCCGCGGAGCTGCTGGGCCCGTAAGCCATGGCCGCTGAGCCTGCGCGTCCAGAGCCCGTGCCCCGCAACGGGAGAAGCCACGATGGTGAGAGGCCAGCGTACCGCAAAAATATATACATATATATATTTTCACAGCAGAGGAAATGGTAGTGGAATTTTTAAGATACTTAATATAGTTTTTTAAGCTCCTAGCACTAATATACACATAGTCCTCCTGGATGGGGGCGGGGGGTGTGTGTCGCTGGTCCCGAAGGTCTAGGACTACAGTCTTAAGGATGGCAAGTTGCAAGCATTCACACTTTTTCTCATTATCCAACAATCCTGGAGTCAGACTTTTAAGTCTAAGATAAAAAGAGGTTAGTGGTAGCCAGGAGGCGTGAGGTCATCGAATGAGCAAAGTGTTTGCCAACCAAAGGCTCGAACCCATGCCCAGTTCTAGAGGGGGCAGCAGCATGACGTGTCACATGGTCCTGGTCTAGTGGGTGGCCCCAAAGGCAGGTTGAATTTCCCAGGGGACAGTGGCTCCCCACCTTCATGGGCTGGAGCTGATGCTCAGAAGAAATGTCTCCATTTTCTTATGTCAAACAGCTCTCGAGACCTCCATGTTTGGAAGTTGCTCCTGGGGGTGGGGGGCAGATAGTGAGTGCTCAGCCGAGGGTCCTTGTCCTTCCGCCCCCATAAGACCCACGTGCTGCAGCCATCCTGAGCCCTGATTGCTGGTTTCCCTGCTGACATGTCCAGCTGGCCGCCTGCCTTTATGAACTCACCCTGAAATACACGTATATTGTGTGCAGTCTTTCAAATGTTTTTTTCTTATCGAAACAATAATAGCTGCACTACGAAACTAATAATCTGGCAGTAAATTCTTCCAGGAAATTTACTGCTAAGGTTGTATTTGAGAAATTGGTCAACGCTATCCAATGAAGGGGGTACAATTAGACATTTAAGAGTAAAAGTCACAAAGGATTTAGATGGCGCCTCTTGGACGAAGGTTTCAAAGACTGTCTATCCTTTTCCCATCAAATGCTCTACAGATGGTTTCAGAGGCTGAGAAATGGCAGAGCTAAGTCTAAGGTCAACCATGAAGTCATCTGCAGCAAGAACTTATCTCATTGTTTCCTCGGCTGTTCCTTGTGGCGTTTGCTGCTGCCGGGTTTGTGTTTGGGAAGGTGTTTATCCATTCTAGGGCCTGTGAGCCAGCTGAGTTCCTAAAGGTGGTTTGACCTTGACCTGCAGCTTCCATCAAGGTCAAGGTATTGCCAGACCAGCAGGGAATTAGGGAACGAATAGAAAAAGAAGGGGAACTCTTGAGGACAGACATAAGGAAGAAAGTGAGAAAATGAGGTGAAAAAAATGACGGTATAGAGAATCCCATTTGCAGAAACCCGGGATGAAGATGCCCAAAGAGGGAAAAGTAAGAAATGGGTCCTGGAGAAAAAGTCCAAGGTGGTGGCCAGGGTGAAATCAGTCATAAGTGCAAGGTGGGTCTCCACCCTGGGGGATCTGTCCACGTGTTTGGGGACCGGGTATCGTGCACACACAGAGTAATCCATCCCCAAGAGAGGAGCTGGACAACACCGCTTGTGGAATTCAGGGGAGAGAGACAGGGTTGGCACTGGTTTGGTCCAGTGCTGGAGAGCGGGGGGAGAGTCCTAAGGAGGGGAGATGTTTCCAGTAAGGCAGTGGAGGGTGGTCTGGGGGCTTCAAGTTTAGGTGGATGATAGGGGGGTCTTGAAAGCCAACGGGAAAATGCCATTTACTCAACCCTTCCATCCGTATCTATAGAGCTCCCAAGCTCTGTGCGGAGGAGAGAGCAGGCCCTGCTCTGGGCAGGTGGGAGCCACGCAAAGCCGATGGGCGAGGAAGTGTGTGTAGCAATCTGGGGTTTTAGAAGGAAGCTTGGGGACACTTTTCTCCTTTCACCACCCACGGCTGTGTTTCCTACCATCCCTCCGGGTGCTGTCCGTGGGGCAGAGCTCCTAGTCTCACTGTCCCTGGATTCTGACCGTGACAGCGTCAACTCCTACCACGGCGGGCACCACCCAGGAGCCATGTTCAGGCTCACTGCTGCTTTTATTCTTTCATTCCCGGGCCAGCCGGCTGCTCACAACGGCGTCCGAGATGGATACTGCTCAGATTCTTGTGCTGTCGTTGGGGAAATTGAAGACTCATGAGCGGCAGTAGGTGATGTTTGCCCAAGGCCAGCCAGCCAGCGTCACAGCCCCAGGAGTCAAGCCCAGGATCAGCCCATCAGGGGCCCTGTACCCGCTCGACCGGAGTGTTCTCACGTGCCGAGGGAAACCTCTCTTCTGAGCTCCGTGACTGTCTTCTGCCCTTTGAAAGGACGTGGGACGGCCCTGCAGATGGAATGAAAATATCCGGCCTCACACGTCACCAGATTGCCTATCAAGCCTAGAGATGAAACAGCAGAAGATATAAGCAGCAGAACCCAGAAAAAGAGAGGCGGGCTTATCTGTATCACCTCTCTTTCTGCCCTACCCCATTCCTCTCTCTGCTCTTGGGCCAAGTCCAAGCCTGTATCTGGGTACATTCTATCTCCTGGGTGAGAAAACCGGAGTCTGGAATGAAAATCAAGTTTATATCTGCCGTGCATGGGCTTTTCATCCTGGCCTGTCTGATCCATCCACGTGGACCAGCTGCAGAGGGTGCAGGACGAGGGGAGGCAGGCCTAGGCTTCTAGGAGGGGCTGCTTGCAGTAACGGGAAAGGAGCTTTGACAGTCCGTCCATCGAGGCTGTGAGGTGTCCCAGTTTCCCACTGTTCTAACATCAGGTTGTGGTTTTCCTTGTAGTGACGCCACCTGGGTCTTTCTGAAGATCGGCTGCCCCTGTGGCCTGGACCGTGTGTCCAGGATCCTTGGAAGAAGCTGGTTGGATCAGCTCCAAGGAAAGGGAGATAGATGCCAGGCTTTCTGTGCACCTGGTGACCTCCGAGCAGCCCCACTTCTTCCAAATGCCTTCAGAGCGGCTAGAAAGCCCACAGGAAACGCCCCCTCTAGTCTGTTGGGAGGCCTGGCATTCTATAAGAGGATTTAAAAATTTTTGTTTGTTTGTTTTTTGAATCTTAGGGGGAAATATGTCAAATGATGCTCACAAAGGGCTGGGAAGTTGCCTGGGCTGCACAGCTGGCCGGGACCCTGAAATAAGTGAAAAAGTAACAAGGAGAAACGATGGGAGATGATTGCAAAAACATTCTCTCCAAACTGAGGAGGAGGGATGGGGAGAAGAGAAAATGTAAGTCACTGGATGTTGGGGAAAGGGCAGGACGTGCCCTCACAAACGTCTTGCAAGAAAGCAAAGGAAGGAGTGTCCTTCTTGCACCCGCCAAAGATCGCGCACTCAACAAGCTCCAGGGATATGGCCCAGTGGAATTTGGAGAGGACTCCGGATTCTACGGGCATCTGGTGCGGCAGGAGCTGACAACGAACGAGCACACGCCCTACAATGGAGCAGATGGGGCTTTGCGGGAGGAGAGAGCTGCTGCTTACGCTCCGTTTCAGAGGTTTTGTAGGGTAATGGTAATAACATCTTCCTTTCTGCTTTTCCCAAAGCGCCCCGTCTTTGTAAGTAGGTCAGCAGCGTGCGGATCCTCAGGCCCCACTTTGCAGATGGGAAACTCCAGGCTCAGCCCATGAGGCTGAAAGACTCACCCAGGTGGACAGAGGGAGAAGCAAGGGCAGAACCAGCGGATTCCGAGTTCCCTAGAAGAAAAGCCTTCTAGGCTTTTCTGTGCCACGATTGCTTGTCCCTGTTCTCCCCTAGAGGTTGGAAACTCTGGCCAGATGTGTTCCAGGACGCGTCTGAGGGGTCCCTCCCTCCTTCCCCTCCTTCCTTCCTCCCGTCCTTCCATCAATTACTTGCATTTGAAAACCGGGCACATTCCTGTTGCGGTCCAGATACACAGCTTCTCTTGAAGAGTCAAAAGGTCTGGCAGCAGTGGCCGTGCTCCCCTGCGGTGCTGACCCTCAGACGGGGCCGTCATCCTCAGCCCATTATCCCTGTTTAGGATCTAGCCTCTGGTCTGCCCTCTCTTGGTGCCTGGGTGCGACCTCTGTGCTCTGCCAGGACCCACCTCTTTGGGGCAAGCGCTCTCCCACACCTTCAAGGGAGACAAAGAAAGGAGATTGAGAGAAGCGTCTGGGTAATTAGAGGGGAACATTTTAGTTCTTGCACGAATTTGGGGGGCACTAGGCAAAGATGGCTCCACGGGGGCACAAGCCAATCAGGTTGCCACCACCCCCTCCGAGGTTTGAATTCACACGGAACAATTCAAGAGCTCACGAATGGCTCAGCTCCAGCTAGACTGTGTCAGCTCCAGCTAACCTGTTGGATCATGGGTTTGGTCTTTAAAAAAAACCACAAAACGTTCATGGAAATCTCAGTGCCTATCAGTAGAAGATTGGCTAAATAAAATGGGGCAGTGCACATGTCCGAACTCGAGAGAGCAGTTAAAACGAAGGAACTACAGCTCGGTGGACATATAGTTAAATAGACACACAACATAGCAGTGTATAACAGGACTTGGTGAAGTGCCACCCACCACCTGTTTTTGTAAATAAAAAACCAAACCCATGCATGCTCGTTTGTTCACATATCGCCTGGGGCTGCTTTCACACCGTAGCGGCAAGGCTGAGTAGCTGCAACGCAGGCCATATGGTCCACCACGCCGAAATGTTTATTAGCAGACCATTTCCAGGAAAAGTTAGCTCTACATTATTTGGGGACATATATAAATATAAATGCACATATCTCAAATATTTCCTATAGACATATAGGCAATATATAGACATTTGGTTGAAAAGATATTTAAGTTCATGGTAGAGGTTGCCTCTAAGTGGGAGTCCAAAGACAGAGAATAAATACACAAAATTTTCTCCATCCTAAATTTCCATTTCTTTAGTTAAAAAAAATATCTGGGGCAATATGAAGAAATGTTCGCAACTGTCAGATTTCAGTGGAGGGTTCACAGGTGTTTGTTTTATTAGTCTTTGAACTTTTCTGCCTTTGAAATGTTTAAAATTATTTCATAAAAGAAGAAAACAAGTTTTAGGAATGGAGTAATTCCATCTACATAATAAAAATCCTAGAGTGATTGTAATTATATGTTTACAATGATCTACCATAGCTCTCTTCTTAAATACTCAATGTACGATCCTCAGGTTTTAGTCTAAACTATTTGGGAAGAAAGGACTTCAGTTTCAGGTTTTCTTACGCTTGTATATTTTACGAATTCCCTTCTATAGCTTTATAAATAGTTTCTAGGTACAACCGACAAATTCACTTAGTCCAGGCACTAATTTTCCCCTCCTGGTCCTGTTTTATTTTCCCTCAACACAGAAGCAGCGTATAGACCCATCCAAGAGGAACAGCTCAATTATGTAACCAGTGCCTTCCAACATGTAAATACCCCGTCTAGGAATCCAGGAAAAATAACCAGGCTTGTCCCAGTTACTCAAATCACACGGACAATTTACGTCCGTGAATTGGAATTTCGATCTGATCTCAGAGTTTACATGTAGAGGCCAAGGCACATTACAGGGGGGAGAGAGAGGGGGGCTGACCAAGTTGAGAATTGAAATTAAAGGAATGGGAAATGGACACAGACCGACGGATGCCAAGCGAAAGCCAGGTGCTGGCTTCGGGCAGGTGGCCCAGGAAGCCTGGCTCCCGCCCCTGGGGCAGGCTGTGAACAACGTGAGGGACCGTGGGTGGGCGGCATGATTTGGGGTCTCTGATTGTTCCATCTCTGGCCGTCTTCGCCCAAGGGGTTGATCGTGGGGTCTGGAAATTTCAGCGGAATACGTCCTCTTCCGCACCTGAAGGAGGGGTGCAGAGCAGCCAAGTGGGCGTCTTTTGAAAACAGACTTCTGGAATTTCCCAGACTTCTTGCAAATAATCCACACGACTTTGTCAGGGTGGAAAAACCTGAAATTCTTCCTCCTCTGTCTGGAATATATACAGTAAAGTCTTTGTGACTTGGCAGGGCGTGCCTGGCCGGGAAGACCTCTGTTCTTGGCTGGGCCGTGCAGCAGTGAACTCGGTTACCTCAAGGAGATCAGGCGCCTCTGGGGGCCTCTGCCTGCTGGGCCGTGGGGTCGGGGGGCCGGGGGAGGGCTGGGGGGCCCAGCCTTTGTCCTTAGATTTCCCGAAAGTCAGATGACCTTGGATGTGGCACGTGATCACTGCAGATGTGGCAGGTGGCTGGGTGGGCGGCCAGCTGCTGCAAGGCCTGGAGAGAAAGCAAAGGAGGGTCGGAGAGGCTGAGTAACAGGCTTGGAGTCGGGGCGGGAAGGGCCCCTTCCCGTGGAGAGTGTGGCCTGTAGCCTCTCCCAAGACTCTGTGGCCCCACAGCGCCAGGGCCTCACAGCTGTCTGGCTGGGCTGCAAACGGGGTCTGTGCCCGGCTGGACCCGCCCTTCCCCCAGCCTGAAATGTCCACCCCTGGTTCCAACCTGTCCGCGACCTCCCAGACCCCAGCTCCCCACACCGTCTCCCTGGCCGATCTCGTTTGATCCCCCCGAGAAGCCTTTAGGAGAATGAACGTGGGCATAAACCCAGGCTCGGTTCCCATCTCTGCCTCTCGCTAGCTCTGCAAACTTCTGAAGTTTCTACCTACCTTCTCCAAGGCTCCGGCTCCTCGTACGGGAAACAGGGATGATCACAGTGTCCTCGGTGCAGGGACCTGGCAAAGACTGGGGACACCAGGACCAGAGCTGTGAAGGGGAGGGGGGGGACTGTCGCCAGCCTTCCCCTGCCGACCGCAGGCCGAGGTCCTGCCTTTCTCCTCCTAAAGCCCCTGCCTCTTCGGCTTCTCTCTGGCTCTGGTCACTGTGCACCCCGTCACCCCTCACCCTGGCACCGACCTTGAAGACACAAAGCGGGGCCGCCACACCCTGCAGTAACTCCGTTCACTCATACAGGGAGCACCTCCTCGGCCCCAGCGCCGTTCTCACTCAGGGAAAATGGCCTTGACCAAGGAGACAAGCGCCTTACGGAGGTTGCTTGTCAGTGGGGAAGGCAGTGGAAGAACTGCAAAGAAAATACAGGCAGTGATCCAGGCCTGGACTGCAAGGACACCGGATGGTGGGTGGGGGTGATGAACAGGTGCTCTCAGCAGGCCACCCGAGGAGGACATAGCTTTGGAGTTGAGACCTGGCCGACCAGAGGGTGACAGGTGGCCGTCAGAAGAGAGATGTTTCTGGCTGGTGGAGGGAACAGCTGGTGCAAAGGCCCGGTGGCAGGAGGGAGCGGGGCAGTCTGAACACTGACCGCAGGTCTGGAGGGAGAGAGAGGGGTGAGGAAGAAGGGGGGGTGGGCAGTAGGGGGTCGAACTGAAGCATGCTGGGTACCATTTGGGAAGTCCGAGTTCCGGCTTAGAAACAGCATCGCTGCTTCGGGATGGAGAAGGAGCTGAGGGACAGGGTGACAGGGAATGAGTCTTTTCTCCACCTCCGCTGCCCTGTACTGGGGAGAATGGGGACCATTTTCTAATTTAAGTTCCAGCTAAATTGAACTAATTTGGCTTACGGAACCTAAGCATTAACGGTCAGTCCAATGACCCCAACGCAGCGAAATATGAAGGAACCAGAAAGCCCTCGCACAGAGGAGATCATGGAAAATGCTTATGGGTTCAGACGTGCTCAGCTTCAGCTGGGTTTTAATAGAATAAACACATTGGGGAACTCTTTCATATTTCCCTTTCTCAAAACAAAACAAAAAACCCCTGAAATGTGCCACCCGGTTCCTGTTGAGAAGTGCACGGGCTTCCAGAGCTGTTCTGAAGGCCTGTTACTGCATTATCGGGGTTTCTCATAAATCCCTCCCGAACAAAGCTATAGCTCTGTAGGGGAAGGTTGACCGTAATTTAATTATTGAGAATTACTTTAAGACTCATGTTTTTCCTCATATTACTGGAAAGTAATCATTGTAATAATGAAGACCGCATGTGTCTTGGATCTAATTATTAAATCGTTATATTGTTTTATAATTCCTATTAGCTACTTCGGCTAAAGGGTCAGATGAAAAAAGGCAGAAGGATTTTTTTTTGGTTTCTTTTTCGCTCTGACGTTTTAATTTCTCTCCATACCCTTCGCTCCAGCCCGAGGAATGGCAGAGTGAGGACCAAACTGGCACATCCAGGGGCCTGGGCTTGGCCTTCGTGGTTGTAGGGGCCTGGAAGGACACAGCTGGGACCCCTGACAGCTGGCAACAGGTCAAGGGTCTCCAGCATTGGCCCTGACCACTGGTGAGAGGCACTCCCAGAGCCAAGTCTAGGTGCCTTTTCTTTTCTTTTTTTTTTTATAACATTCTTTTTCAATTTTTTGTAAAAAAACTTATTCTTTTTAATTGAAGTATAGTTGTTTTACAATGTTGGCTTAGTTTTAGGTATACAGCCAAGTGACTCAGTTATATACATATTTTTTTTTCAGATTCT